>NW_024884889.1:5426048-5512317 GCF_019232065.1 Centrocercus urophasianus | reverse complement strand
TTTTTTTTTTTTTTTTTTTTTTTTTTTTTTTTACTGTGAGGAACCTTCAACAACAAAAACAAATGCCTGATAGGAGTGGTGAAGGCATCAGCAGATAGTGCTAGAGGAACTAATTGGGATCACGAGGATCTATGTTATGCCCTGGCATAACCTTTGACACATCTGAGGATTTTCTATCCATACAGTTCACTGAAGATGTGCTGCTGATGGTACATGTGAAACTGGGGATCGAACTGATCGTCGCTGATACTTGCTGAGAGATTTAGCTAATCCAGCTCTCAGACACAAACACTGATAATCTGGGAAATGAGAGGAAGACTGAGCACAGAAATAGCATCACAGTGATAACAGAACACTTCAAAATCATTTCAGAAGCCACTAAAATTGCCGATGTGCTAACATACTGCTATTGGATTGGAAAAAAATATAGTATTAATATCTGCAAGTTAGTATTGATTGGGAAGAGGGATGTGATCTGTCAGCTTGGTATTCACATCATAGCTGACGGATCCCAGTGGAACAATGCATTTCACAATATTCTAATCCCTTGTTCCTCATGAATAAGATACAGTACACTTCTGCTGTTCACTGTCTTTGCAGAGAGTTCCTTACTTCTTGCCACCTCACTCACTCTTACTCATCATCACTGCTATTTTGTTTATTTCTGAAAACTGGTACAACAGCATCCAACATCCATGGTTTTCTAGTACAGATGAGGAACTCTAACAAGTCCAACAGAAAATAAAGCTTAAAGAAAGTTGCTCTACACTGTTACCTAATGACAAGGTTCAGGCATAACCTTTTATGCGCATCAGTCTGCATTCTTCAGAAGCCACTAGGGCTAGATACGAAAGTGAGATGCTCAAGGGAAGATGAGAGAAAAGGAACTTATTTCCAGTGCTTACTCCAATACCCATCTCAATGAAAATAACTGTCGAATTTGACTATGCTAGCAGAGCCAATTTTATCACGGAAACAGACCACACTTCACAGATGGCAAAGTATAAGAGCATCGTTCAGTGAGAGACAGTGTCTGAGTAGGGACAGATCCTGGGACTGAACACGTTGGGAGGAACAGCCAGCTCAAGCACTCAGTGCAAGGGAATCTCTGTTTTGCCTGCTGAAACGCTCTGATCAATTTTTTTTTTCCTCCATCCATTTTTTTGTATGTATCTCAGCCAAATCAAAGATCCAAGTTACGTGCAGGATAAGCAAGAATATTCTAACTAGCTGATCCACAATAGAGGATTCTGAATCTGAAATAATTTAAACTGCTACTGAAAAACAGTACTTTTCCACACTTCCCAGCATTAAAGGACCGGTCCTTTGGGTAAGTGGAAGTACCAAGTGACCTCCTGATCACACATTTCTATTCAAAAACATTACTGTCTTCACTTTATGTTGAGGCTTCCTTTTTTACAAATAGCTGTCATCTACTGAAGTGTGTAGCTTTTTCCACTTATTACTGTTATATTTATCAATACTGAAAGAATCTTTCCTTGCTATGAAAGCATCACGCTTTCGTGAAGGGGGACTGATAAAGAATGTGCATTCAGATTTTATACAGAGATACATACAGTCCCCATAAGCCTTTGTGAAGGGGATTGACAAAGAATACGCATTCAGATTTTATATATATTCACATACATGTAGTCCCCCACAATTCACATCAAGCTGTGAAAGATCTTACTACCTGCAAAATGAATCAGAACTTAATCAAAACTCCTAGCATCAGGAAATTTACTTCCAGTGGAAGGGCAGGTAATAAACACAGCTCATTAAATACAAAACTGTAGTTCTTTAAAATCTTCGCCTATTCTTTCAAAACATCATTTTTGAGAGCACTTAATAGAAAGCTGACGGACCACCTGCAAGCTTAAGTACTTCGAGAAACCACACGGGTGATCAGAACGGAAACTATGCATGAGAGTGACAACAGTTTTATCATATTTATTTTGCATTCTATGCTTCAGTGTGGCTGCCACTAGCAAACAGAGCCAGAATTTCTCCCGACAGTTCTGGTTTGTCAGAATTCCCAGTAATTTCAAAGGAATTTTTCAATGAACAAAAATACAGACAACACTGAATTTGTAGAAATTTGGCCACTTCCCATTTACAGCAGCATTTCCAAAGCATTCTGTCAAGCAATATGTTTTCTGACTCCTAATTAAATTATTTGATTTTTTTTTTGTTGTTTTAAACACTCAGCCTCAGTGAATACATAAAAACATTCTTATGTATTTAACATGCAAATATGCTTTACGTAGAATTGAGACAACAAATTACAGGTCTCTTGGAACAAACTCTGCATGCACCTCTTCATCTCTGACACATTAAAAAACAAACAAGGAAACAAAGAAACGAAACAAAATACATCACACAACGTGGATTACTAAGAAAAGACCTTAAGGAAAGGCAGTGGCAGAGAACCAGTTCTAAATTACCCAAAAATGGCAATGGTCCCAATCCAGTTAAAGAAAGATTTTCTTACTCGTTCCAAAGACCAGGGCTCACCAAACACTCCAGGAAAACAGATCTCCAGGTAGAGACACCATCCTTGTGGCAGCCAGCCCTCAAATGAGGCTCAGGGAGGAGTGGGACCAGATTCCACCCTTGTTGGTTGCACAGGTGAATTCTTTCACCTGTGCCCCTTCACCAGGTGCTCAATCACTGGTTCAGGCTGTGACTAAGCAATTTTCATTTGAACAAAGACAAAGCAAGAGAGACGATTTCTCTGTCTTTGTTTTGTAGTATTTATTAAAAATGTCCCTACATATACACTTGAAATTGTCAGTGCAATTAGTCAAACACCAATGTCAGAATAGTCAATTTGGTGCACATTATATAAGCCCTCACCAGTTTTCTTCATCCTTACTTTTTTTTCTGACAAGACTCTAATCATAGAATCATAGAATCACAAGGTGGGAAACGACCTATAAGATCATCGAGTCCAACCGTCTCCTCCTCACCATTGCCACCACTAGTACTAAACCATATCACGCAGCACATCATCCAGACACGTCTTGAACACTGCCAGGGACGGTGACTCCACCACCTCCCTGGGCAGCCATTCCAGTGCCCGACTACTCTCTGAGAGAAGAAGTTCTTCCTTATGTCCAACCTGAACCTCCTCTGATATAACTTGCGGCCATTGCCCCATGTCCTGCTCGTTGCCTGGGAGAAGAGGCCAAATCCCTCTTCACCACAACCTCCCTTCAGGAGGTTGTACAGTGCAATGAGGTCTCCCCTGAGCCTCCTCTTCTCCAGACTGAACAATCCCAGCTCCCTCAGCCGCTCCTCATAAGGTTTGTGCTCCAGACCCCTCACCAGTTTCGTTGCCCTTCTCTGGACACGCTCCAGGATCTCAACATCTTTCCTGTAGTGAGGGGCCCAAAACTGAACACAATACTCGAGGTGCGGCCTCACCAGTGCTGAGTACAGGGGGATGATCACCTCCCTGCTCCTGCTGGCCACACTGATTCTAATGCAGGCCAGGATGCCGTTGGCCCCCTTGGCCACCTGGGCACATTGTCAGCTCATGTTCAGCCGAGCATCAACCAACACCCCCAGGTCCTTCTCCACACTCATCCAGACACTCATTCCCAAGCCTATAACGCTGCATGGGGTTGTAGCGACCTAAGTGCAGGACCCGACACTTGGCCTTGTTGAACCTCATCCCATTCACCTCAGCCCAGCGGTTCAGCCTGTCTAAATCCCTCTGAATGGCCTCCCTACCCTCAGGCAGATCAACACCACCTCCCAGCTTGGTGTCATCTGCAAACTTGCTGAGGGTGCACTTGATCCCCTCATCTAGGTCTAAAATAAAGATATTAAACAGGATGGGCCCCAGTACCGACCCCTGGGGGACACCACCTGAAACGGGTCACAGCTGGACTTCACTCCATTCACCACAACACGCTGGGCACGGCCCTGTAGCCGGTTCCTTACCCAAAGAAGTGTCTATCTGTCCAGGCCACGGGCAGCCAGTTTCCCCAGAAGAAGCCCAGAGGGACCGTGTCAAAGGCTTTGCTGAAGTCTAGGAAGACTGCATCAACAGCCCTTCCCTCATCTATCAGACTAGTCACCCAGTTGTAGAAAGAGATGAGGTTGGTCAAGCACGACCTGCGTTTCACGAACCCGTGCTGGCTGGGCCTGATCCCCTGGACACTGCGTCCATGCTGTGCAATCTCATGCAAGATGTCTTGCTCCATAACCTTCCCTGGTACCGATGTCAGGCTGACAGGCCTATAGTTCCCCGGATCCTCTTTACGGCCCTTCTTGAAGATGGGAGTCTCATCAGCAAGCCTCCAAACCTCTGGGACCTCACCAGTTAACCAGGAGCATTGATAGGCGGCCAAGAGGGGCTCAGCAATCACCCCTGCCAGCTCCCTCAGCACACGAGGGTGCAGCCCGTCCGGTCCCATGGACTTGTGACAGTCCAGATGGAGGAGGAGCTCTCTGACCGTCTCCACTGGAATTGCTGGGGGCATATTCTGTGCTGTGTCCCAGACTTCCAGATTGGGGCATAAAAAGCCCAGAGGATAACTGATCTGCCTGTTAGAGGCAGAATACTCATGTAGAAGTGTGAGCAGCTCTAATTTTCACACCTCCTCTCTTTCCACATTATTCAAATAAATTTTCTTCCCCTATGATTGTCTCTGTTAATTGCTTTTAGCTACGTTATTTAGTGTACAAGCATGCCTTAATTTGCTGCTATGATCTTTCAGTACATGCCTACATGACCCCATAAGATCTCTTCCACAGAGTGACTCTGGCCAACACAGATGCTTGATGTTCTGATACCTGCATTGCAGCATTATACGGGATGATCTACAGAAAGTATTTTGTTATAGAATGACACCAGAGGTATAACTGGAAGGTAATGTGCAGAGGTCAAAAATCTCAGCTTAAAGCACAGCAATATCTTCATTATATAGTTTCACTATTAAGCAAAGGCTTTACCTGAGAACTGTTCAACAGGGCTTAACAGTTAGAATCGACTCTTTAAATATAAATAATTTCAGAAATAGAAGGGATCAAAACTGCTTTGCCATTAGATATGGCACGAAACAAAAACAAACTGAAGATATCAATCAAAGGTAAAATAGCTGCCATATGAATGCACATACTCTCAATTCGTGTGTCAGTCAGTGCCATCAAAGAAAAAAGTTACTCTTCCTCATCAGCAATACAATGATTCTGGCATTACATTTGGCTTAAGGACAAAATACATTCTCCTCATTTTCACCTTGTTTTTGCTCTCTTAAGCACTACTTCCCTACCATATTCCTTAAATCTGCAGTGATTACAGTCAAAATTGAGCGCTTAATAGGGTTTAAAAAGGTAGAACTCCAATACTAAACCTAATAAAGCAATTCCCTGCAATATGTAACTCCCATATCAGTACAGTTTCCATATCAGTTCCTTCCCATTAAGCAACTTTAAATTTTCAGTCTCTGTTGTCACCAGACACTTCATTTCCTTTCTCCTTCATGAGCTTCTCACACATTCACCTTCTTTTCAGCTGACCTTGTAAAAGGAGAGAGGAAATAAGCAGAAGAGGTGCTCTCCATCTCAAAAGGCGGACAGAAAGACTGGAAGAAAAGAGAAAGAAAGAGAACCACCTCAGTTATTCCACTTCTTACTCCCTAGAAGCAGCAATAATGTTACCTCCTAAAGCAGCAATTAGGAGCACACCGAAGGGTATGTTAGGTGGAACAGCCAGCCTTCCAGGAAGGGTTCACCTTTGAAGTGTGCACTACTTTAGCCACCTACAAGCTTTTAAAATGTATTATTTGTCATTCTGAAGCCCGGTGTGTACCTGAACACGAATAATGACTTTCAGCCTCACTTGTCTTCCAGCAAAAGGAGATGAGAAAACAACCAACAACCAAAAAAAAAACAACCAACAAAAAGCATCAGAAGCAAAGATGCCAGCTGCAGCTTAGAAAATGTGAAGTTATTAAAGTCATTAGCATGAATGGAGAAGAAATATCTCAAGTCATTACTCATTAGTACCAGTAAATACACTATTCAGTATTATTTTCCAAGTGAACTGAAGTGAAATCTACATAATAAAGGACTAATTGACAGAGGTGTAGATGTAAAAAGCAGCTAAGCTCAGAGAAGAGCTTGCTGAAGAGGCTAAATACCATTCATGTGGAAGTTTAGAGCAGGCATTTGCTAGGAGTGCACCATGTTTGCTTTGAAGGCCTGCTTTTGCTCTCTCACACTCTCAAAGCTCAGCCTGAAGTCTGCAGGGCATGCCAAATCCCAGCAACTCACTGTCAACTCTCTCGTGAGGAAAGCCACATAGGGATGGAGGAGACCAGCTTGCCAAACAAGAGAATGCACAACAACCTGAGCAGGACAGACCTCTCTTCCGTGGAGGCTGTATGAATGGAAGGGGATCCAATGGCAATGGCAGGCTCAGATGGGAAGGGCGACTCAGTTGGATGCTATCTAGGACCTCTGCACTCTTGATTAGTGATTATCCTGCATCTTTCTGCAGCCCTGCCACATTCCCAATATTGGTGGAGTCCTGTTCTGCGTCCCAGGAAGTGGAACAGGCAAAGAACTTGTCAAAAATGAACTGTTTTCTGAGGCACAGATTAAGTCATTTCATGACTTGTAGATGTTCCTTACAACCTCAACCATTCTGTGATATGGACATGTAGTGTCTGCACAGTAAAGGAACACAGATCCTGTGTGATCTGAGAGGGCAGAAATTGTTCTGTCCTACTCAAGGAACAGGCCGCACAGCCCCTTCCACTGAGGCAGATTTTTCTTGAGCAAGTGGAGGCTTGCACGCAAAGAACAAGCTCACAGGACACACAATTCTGAACCCAGGGTACCAAATACCACCCAAACAGCATAAAGCAACAGAAGAGAAAGAGAGTACTTAAGACCACTTGCATTCTGAGGTTAGAGAAGTGAGGAGGCAACTCTGCCTCAAAAATCCCTTCCACTGCTTCACAGGAGTGCTTTCTTGTTACCCTCTTGTTGGTGACTTCCTTAATGCAAGCCATGGTTTTGGTCCCAGCTCCTAGGACAGCGAGGTTTCAAATGGTCTAAAAGATGCTGAATGGATCTGTCAGGCACAACTGATGGCCCTGTGCTGCTTTACAGAAGAATATCTACTAGATCACATAAAACTTCCTCATCAAAAGACAAATGCTTCTGATATCAAAAGAATTGCATTAAGTCATTTACTATGGCCTTTTTTTGTTTACTTTTTCACAGCACATATGAAAACGAAAAGAATGCTAATTTCATGTACTTCAAAATACTTTATAATTCAAAAACGAATTGCAGATGTGTTATAATTTAATGTAATTGTGACAAATTGCGCTGCAAATGCTTTGAAATTAAATAATCGCTGCTAAATGTCAGATGACGACATACATTCCTCAGCTCAAGTTTACACCACGCTTTTTCAGCATCCTATTGTACCAACACAAGCATTTTTTTTTGTTTAGTTCTTTCTTTGTTTTGTTGTGTTTTTTTTTGTTTTACTGTAATACCTAACTCTTCACTTTGATTTATACTTCCAGCTGTCAAAAACACACTTCCCTTCCAAGTATCTTTATGAAATGGAAGCAATATCACCTTCACAAAACTCTTGGAAATCTAGATTAGAATGAAAAATCATTAACATGCTATAACAGAAACCCCACAAATTCTATTGTGTATAAAGCAAATGTTCAAGTAATCACAAAATAGGCTTTTAGTGCTTGAGTGGAGTGTAGACAACAATAGCAAGAGGAACAATGGCCACATTACGTACTGCTGTACAAACTACGGCACAATCTGTCCTGCATGTATCTGGTGAGTTGCTCAAAATACAGACTTCCTTACTGAGCACTGTACTTCATTTTAATAGCTGTACAACGTCGCTCATTTTCTATACTGTACGCAATTCTGAAAGAGATTTTATTTGCTTTTCAGTGTTCATGATTCAGATTTGTATTTCTGTGACAACTACTTAAAAATCACACAAAATATAAACTTTTTGTTTCCGTTCACAACTCATCTTCCATTAAAGATCAGCATAAAAACAATAGAAGAAAAATAGAAGAAAAAAGACAATCTGATACAGTGCCTTGCTAAGAACAAGCACATTATTCACAAAGTTTCCAGCCCACATCTTGTTGGTGCTACAGTATAAGAAGATGAGCTGTAAGCTTCACCCCTATACACAGCATGCATGTCTATCCTCCTGCCAGCAAGGAGTATGTCAGAAAGGGTTAGGACAGCAAGATCCTCTTGCTTATGCAGAACCTCTTTTATGAAGATGAGATCTGTTTAAATATGCGTTAAGAGTAAATACGTGTATACACATGATTTATGAGGCAGCATAAATACAGCCTGAAATGTGATCTCAATCATTTAGTAGCATCTGTAATTTCAACTACTGGAAATTTAGCACATACAAATGGCTGATTAGAACAGTTTGGCTTTAAGTTTTGGGAAATTTTTTTCTTGTCTGGCTAAACCAGATAAACTAGGCAAGCCATACACATCAGTAGAAACACATAATTTTAAAAATTACAACAGTTCTATTGGCACTTCTCACGAATTCAACTCAGAACCACAGATTCATAGAATCCTTACAGTCGGAAGGGACCTTTAAAAGTCTAGTCCAACTCCCCTGCAATGAACAGGAACATCCTCAGCTAGACTATAGAATGGCTGGGGTTGGAAGGGACCTCAAGGATCATCAAGCTCCAATTCCCCCCAACCACAAAACCTGGGCTGCCTAGCTCCCCATTTAGTACCAGCCCAGGCTGCCCAGCACTCCATCCAACCTGGCTTTGAACACCCCCAGGGATGGACGGGGCATCCACAGCCTCTCTGGGCAGCTGTTCCAGCACCTCACCGCTCTCTCTGAAAAGAACTTCCCCCTGACATCCAAACCTAGATCTGCCCTCCCTCAACTTTAAACCATTTCCTCTTGTCCTGCTGTTATCAACCCTCGTAAAGAGTTGCTTCCCCTCCTGTTTGTAGGCTACCTTTAGGTACTGAAAGGCTGCAATGAGATAATCACGCAGCCTTCTCTTCTCCACGCTGAACAAGCCCAGCTCTCTCAGCCTGTCTTCGTACAGGAGGTGCTCCAGTCCCCTGATCACCTTTGTGGCTCTCCTCTGGACCCTCTCCTACAGCTGTCTCTCTTGTACTGGGAGCTCCAGACTTGGATACTGTACTGCAGATGGGGCCTCACAAGGACAGACTGCAGAGAAACAATCACCTCCCTATCCCTTCTGGCAACCCCTCTTTTGATAAAGCCCAGGATACCATTTGCTTCCTGAGCTGCAAGAATACACTGCTAGCTCATGTTAAGCTTTTCATCTGTCAGGACCCTCAAGGTCCTTCCCTGCAAGGAAGCTCTCAAGGACTGCTCCTCTCAGTCTGTATAGATGCCCAAGTGCCAAACCTTGCACTTTGCTGTGCTAATCCTTGTACAGTCAATGAATATAAAGACACTATAGTTATGAAATAAACAAGAGAGCTTAGCAGAGCAGATTACAATAACAAAAAGTGATTAAACAGAAAGCTTATCCGCATTCTGGGCTCATTGCAAAACTCCAGAGAAGGGATCTCCAAGAGAGATCCTTCCCCACTGACAGTCAGCTCTTCAACAGGTCCAGGAGGGGGGGCAGCCAGGCTCCACCCCTTCCAGCAGCACAGGTGCTCCTGTGGCTGACTCATGGTTCACCTCAGGTGATCCATCAGAGCTTCAGGCCCTGATTCAGCAGCTCCCATACAAACCTTATTAGATTCACCTGGGCTCACCTTCCAAGTCTGCTGAGGTCCCTCAGATCAGGCTGCTCAGAGTTGCATAAAGAAGCAGAGAACAACACAGTATTTTTCACATCCTCATTCCTTCCCATGTGCTGAAAACTTTCTTATTTACGATTTTTATATATTTGTTTATTGTTTACTTCTTACAAAATCGTTCTCAATTGTTCAGCAACAACAGAACCATTGGGAGCTGTCATACAAAAGCACACTTTATCCTTTTGAAATAGAAGTTAAAACTGAGGGACATCAAGGGCACAAGACCACCTGTACTAGACACAAGCTCCAACAAACCTATGAATTGCTGGCAGTGATGATACAGAGTTAGATAACCTTAGAATTTCAGTTTCCAATACTATTCTTGTCTGGCAGGTCAACCAGACAAGTCCCTAAGAAGTTTGGTCACCATGA
Organism: Centrocercus urophasianus; assembly: GCF_019232065.1. NCBI lineage: Eukaryota > Metazoa > Chordata > Aves > Galliformes > Phasianidae > Centrocercus > Centrocercus urophasianus. The sequence continues at coordinate 5,502,108 of NW_024884889.1, read as the reverse complement.
TGACCCCAATAAACACGTAAGACACAGACTGAATTTCTGGGCTCTGGTTGCTCTCTTTTGTGGTGGGAGGAGGGAGATTAATACCTGTTAGCAGATTGATACCTCTCCATTTTGGAACCTGATTTTTCACAGAGGCCACAGGCTAACGTCAAGAATGCGGAGGTAAATTCTATGCCTTGGAAAAATCTTTTACTTGACATCCCCCCAGGAAATGGAAGATGACGCAAAGGTTACATTTTAGATTTACTAAGGCAGTTTAAGTTTAATATTCCAATTTAAAACTTTTTTCAGAACAGCACTGCATAAACAATGAAACGCAATGCTGAAGAGTCTGGGAGAATCAAAAAGAAAACAATGTATGTGTACAGCACTCTAAAGATCAGTAAGAAACTTAGTGCACATGAGCAGTACAACATACGTCTAATGATAGCACTGTTAAAGGGAACTGACTGATCACATATATAGAAGCTGAAATTCAAGAACAGTCTTTTGAAACTTCACAGAAAGATGAGTGCATTCTGATGTCTGCTCTGGCCTCCCTATAAATCAAAATATCAGAAGTAACATTCTCACTGTATTCCATACAACACTGCTGGTCCAGAAAAGCTGGAGCAAATATGAATACGCAACTGAAATTAAACTTTACAAAAATATAGAATAATACAGAAAACAGAGTAAGTGTAACACAGTTACTACTGTTCTGGCTCAGAAGCTGAGGCACAACTGCCTCAAAAATGCATTAACCAAAATGCACAAAAAACCTCTCCAATAAGCCCTAAAAGAAGGAACTGCATCAATCTGTCTTCATAGTGAAAAGGAAATATACTGCAAGGTTATGACTGCATAAATAGACCAGCAGTGCAAACTAGAGTATAGAATGGAACAATATCCTTTCACAGCTCATTTAAGGAAGACTACAGGAAACTAAGCTAAATTCCTTAGCTTTCTTCACAGTATCTCCATATATCATCATCCTTGATAAGAACCTTTAAGCAAGTACTGTTCCTAAGCGCAACATGAAACAAAATACAGGTATATGTAAAAAATAAAGCTGTAGATACAGTTCAAGAAGCTTAGGAGAAGTTACTATTACAGTAACTGTTCTTGTCCTCAAGTTTAATGGTAATATTCTGTAGCATTTGAAAGATAGCCTGGGTCTCAAAGGTGGGCATGAATCTAGACCAAGGCAGATGTTTTTGACAAAAGTTTTCAAATGCGTAGGCTATGTTTTGAGCCCTCATTCAATTCATATTGATCGTCTCCTGTTCTACAATGTAGTGCTCAGTGTCATAGGCTAGGGCAGTACTTTGCACTGCCTTTGCTCCAAACATGACAGTCAGGAGACATTTCCTGACATGTCTGAGCTAATTACAGAAGGGCGATTTTTCCTGCACCACAGAAACATGGTGTTCTGTTACCTGAGTTACCTCTTTGTAGGAAACTTCTTCAAACTTCACTGAAAAGACAGTACTTTCTGGCAGATGAGTAATTTGTATATCAAGTGGTGTTTCTTATGGCAGAAAGACTACCACATCATCTCAAGAGTTATTTAGCACCTCTTGGGAAAAATCTTTAAAAGGATTTAATACTAGACTTATATTACAGAGTTTAGCTTTCAGAAATATAGATAATAAATATAACAATCCAAACACTTCAATCATCACTGTGCATAAACAGTCCATACACCATCACTACACCTTGAAACATTCATCAGATCATAGACCCTTTGACTCCCTCATTTCACTCAGAAAATCTTTACATCAGCAAATATATTCAGCATGCATGTCCTTAAGCAATTTGACTAACCAAAAGGCTTATTCCATTAGGAATCTATACTGAAAGCCTGTAACAAATCACTGCAAGTGACCTTCTCGTAAGCTGTTGTTTTACTTTTCTACTAACAAGGAAGCATACTGTTATAGTTTTATTACATTTTACTTTCTTCTTTTCAAAGTGTTGCAATATTCTCCACGGATTACACTGGTAAATTTTTCAGATGAAAAAATCAGTCCTGGAATATTTTAATGTCACTATAAAACAAGACAGAAATTAACCTTAAAAATTTTCCAATGTTCCACAAATATATTACCTGTGGAAGGTCCAATTTAAAATTGAGACATTTAGAGTTATCTCTACAACTTCCACAGGTTTGTTTTTCACTCTGCTTTACAACATAGCCATTAGAAGAACAGACAGGTAGGTAGCGACCATAAAACAGTTCTCAAACTAACAAAAGCCTGCTTTGCCTTCAAATCCTCACGTTGTTTCCCTCAGATACGCATCAAGTAATCCGAGTTAAAAAGCTGATCAAGTAAATGATCGGCTATACTTAACTAATGTATAAGAATGGCTGGGTTACTGCATTTATAATCAAAAAGAAATTCTACTGAACACTTACGAGTAATGTGCAATGTAACAGACCCATACAGCAATTCTGCACGGGAAATTTGTCTTAGATGTATGAATCTGTTTACAATCACCTTCATTATTTCACCATTTTCCCTTTTTATAGCGACTCTTTTGTACATCTGTGAAGGAGCATACCACTGGTCTAACTGTCCTAGCTTTTCATCAAATTTATTATTGAATTTCTAACAATCACGAGCCCTCTTAGCAAGCAGATCCTTGGTGTCGTTAGCTAAATTGCTGGCAATCCAAATGTCAGCTGTAATCAGGCTGGATAAAACACAAGGACCTTCCCTTGGAAAAATAACGTCCTAATAAACTGTTTGCCAACATGCCCCAGATTGTAAAACTGAAGAGATGGGTACAGATCAGCATACTTTAGATTTTTAATTTTGATTTTCGAGGGATATTAGTGCAATCACTTTTTAAAAGAGAAATCCATCCTTTTTTTCCTCTTCAAAATAAGAACTATGTTGAGACAGTGTTGTTTGAATCCAATGGTGTAGGAAAACAAACGAGCCCAAAAGAATCAAGGTGGGACAGGCATACTACCAGAGAAACTCGGGTTGTTGGGTTGTAGAGGGAGTTGTTTGTTAGGGACTGCAGTTTGTTGACTTGGTTCTATCATTATTAACTTTTAAATATTTGTCCCACTTCAATTTATGGGAAGGAGAGCAGGTTCTTTTAATCATAGAATCATAGAATCATAGAATCACCAAGGTTGGAAAAGACCTAAAAGATCATCCAGTCCAACCGTTCACCTATTCCCAATAGCTCCCACTAAACCATGTCCCTCAACACAACATCCAGCCTTTCCTTTAACCCCCCCCAGGCTCGGTGATTCCACCACCTCCCTGGGCATCCATTCCAGTGCCTGACCATCCTTTCTGAGAAGTAACACTTCCTCATGTCCAGCATGAATCTCCCCTGCCACAGCTTGAAATATACGTATACCCGACTTCAGATTAAGAAACAACAGTTCAAATGTTGTTACCAACCAGGTACCTTTTTCTATCCTTCTTCTGCCAGCATGGCTTTTTTCTGGGCACTTTGGTAAGAGTCATATGCAATATCCAGGCAGCACTTCTGAGATGGCCATCTCCCTCAAGGTGAACCCACACAAAAGGCACAAAGGCAACAAAAGAAGCGTAAGGAAAAAAAGAAGCAGAACAGAGATGTTTAGAACATGCAGAAAGGAGTCAGGATGAAAAAAATTAATTTCACCAATAAAAGGATAATGGCTGAGTTTCCAATACGAAATTAAGTTGAATTCCCACTCAGTAATGCAAATTCAGCTTGGATTCCTTTGGAATGAGTTACAAGCGCCTGAAAAACACAGCCAACAGATACATAGAAACACGTCATTCATAGCCTGAGCTCATTTCGTACTGATTAAGCACGCTCAGAACAGTGCAAAAGTGAAAGTCTCTTTGTCCTGATCTGCACAGATAAAGTGCCCAGCTTCTCAGTCTTCTCAGTGTGATCTGCTGACACCCGATGGATTCTATCTCTATGAGAATGAGGATTTGTATATGAGAAAAGCTAGGATGAGGGAAACCTGAGTGTGACTCCACGCACTCTCTCCTCCTCTAAACTCTCTGAAAGCAGGAGCAGTGTTGGATCAGCTGCAAGCAGCTTCAAGCCAAGCTAAGAAAGTCACCGCACTTGCAGCCTGTTCTATCTGCAGCACAGAACCTGCCTTCGGGGAGGATTCTGAAGGGCTGTAGAAGCCCAGCAAGAGTTAAGGCTTTTCTTCAGGAAGGCACTTGAGCACATACTAACTCCCATGGAATTCAGCACAATCTTGTGCTGGGCCTTTTAATGATCCTCAGAATTAAGAATGTGACCGAAGAACATCACTGCAGCAAGGCCTTGATTTTTGTGAATCATCCTACCTACATTCAAGAAATGCCTACAATCCCTAAAATATACTTACTCTGAATATTAAAGGATTTCTTACTACCAGATGAAAAAGGAAATGGGCATGAATTATTTATTTCAAATATTAAAGATTCATAAACCACTGGAGCAACCCAACTAGGCAGTAAAAATTCTCTATGTAAATAATTTACATTTCAGAAATCGTTACAAAACGCATGATGACTTGTATGTGTGGAACCTGGTAGGGGGTCATTGTTAGGATGGCATAACTGACAGCTATTACCTACACAGGGAAAACAGCCATTTAACAACTTTCATATACTCACAATCTTGAAAACGTTCAAGTATGAATATTCCCATAACCAAAAATACCTCTGGTTTTCTTTACATATCTGTCTGCATACACATACAAATGCACACTTGTATCTATATAAAAACACATGAATAACTATACTGGGAGGTCACTTGGCCTATTAGAATATTCTGACGTGATTGATACTCTGAACCATTATTAATACTGTCCTCCTTGCTACAAGGCTCTCTCGGATACTGAACCTCTTGCCTGTTATTTTCTTTGATTTCCCAAACATGTCTGACTAGAATCCCCTTGGGACATACTTTGGAACTTCCTCCATAAATGTGGAAATAACTTCAAAGTTCCGTTAGTAATTTATGTATAGCTTTATGGACTGGGGTCAGTTCGCCACTGAATTTCCATGGCAAGCGTAAGATTAGCTGATGGAAAGGACAGTTTAATATAAAATGCCTCCGTGCCCAAAAGTTCACACCAAGGCAGGTGTGCACGCCTTGTTCACGCAGGCAGTCCTCTTTGAAATCAGAGCTCTCAATGCCTTGCGGTTTTTATAGTCATTCACACCAAGGTGGATAAATGTTAAAGATGCCAGACCTCTAACCCAGCAGCAATTTATCACACACACTCACTGAACCTCCAATCAGACACGGTTCACTGGAGACAGGTTCCAGTTACAATGAGACAGCAGTGTAAAAGCAGCCCCAAAGCTAAGTTTGCCAGGTGCCTGTGAGGCACACCTACTGACGCATACTCTCCGTGTCTAGATCTGGGGTGATGTAACAACTGATCCATCACAAGAAGTGCCTTGCATAGTGGGGTGTGTATATCCATATGACATGGATTTGCCCCCTGCAAGTCCAACCTGTCCACTCACTCTCTTGCAGCCAAATTGCATGACAAACTACTGAGAAAACAAGACAGAAAGGTTTCTGTAGCAAAAGGCCCCATTGCTGTCTGAGGGAAGTACAGATCGGACCCACTGGCATGGTGAATTGAGGCTACCCACAACGAGGATGCAACCTGGTCTCTGTAATACTCTGCTGGTCACTCCTGGAACCAACCATCCCATGTATAAACAGCAGCATTAGGATTTTGTTCAATCTTTAGATTTTGCACGTTAAGCCCTAAAAACAGCCTTTTCATAAGGCATGTTTGTGGATTAAACTTGATTCAATGTATCCTAGCTGTCTCTAACTCCTATAGTGATCAAAATGTAATTAGGAGTAGTTAGTTTCTCCTGCAATATTCTCCAAAAATATTTTTGAGCTGTACAAAAATGTTTTAATTACATTCCCAAACCTATACTATCTATCCGAATTGGCTTGACAGAGCTGAAAGTTATGTCACCTATTATGAAGTATTAAATAAATTATTCAAAGAAAGCACTTTCAAAATTTTAACCTCTTTCTTCTTTCCCACCTTCTGTTTCCAAGTATTCCTCTCACCAGCATTTTTCCTCCTTTGTGACTGTTGAAAACCTAGGCAAAAAAAAAAGTCAGAATCATACACCTATTCTGTACTAATACAAAAAATGGGTTATCAATCATATATAAGATGTGTGCTCACGAGTAAGAGTTGTGTATACATTTATACATTGGCCCACACAAGTCCATCAATGGGCTAAGTACAATGAAGGATACTACAAATGTGAGCACAGGAGTACACACATATACAGTGGCAGCTGTTCAAAAACTCGACACAAAAGGCTTCTTCTTGTAAGCAGTGATTTTCTTGAATAATCAAGATGATCATCGATGATTCTCTAATGATAACAGTTCTTTAAAGGTAAAAATCTAAACAGTGATTGTTGTATAGAATTTAAAGATTTAAAATTGTAATTAACGCTCTGTGGCATGATAGGCAGATATTCATCACGAGATTCTCACAACAGCATGAGAGTCTTCCATGCCACAAAACAAGCCATAGAAATGCTAACATGCAAAAAAACCCTAGAGAGAGGATGATTAAAACTCGTCCAGAAATGTAATGTCTTCTGTATGCTTAGGTCCTATCCTCTTATATTAATGATGCTCTCTGTGATCTGCATTGCTTCTAACTGGGAGTGTCTCCAGCTTATCATTCCAGAGATACAGAATGGAAACAACAATTAAAAAACAGCTGCTGTTTAGCATTTGCCATAAAACTTCAAGATTCCTAGTAGATGTTCTTTAGAAAAACTTAATTAGTAATTTAGAGCAGAAATGAGCTCATCACAATTTCTGTCCTCAGTGGCACCTGGGGAGCTCTCCTTTGATTACAATACTTGCAACGAGGGCTTCCTTTGTATCTGTCATAATGGAGTTTACATTAGAGAAGCACTTTTTAAAAATGCTACAGAACTCAGAGCACCAACAGACAGTGCTGTTGTATCTCATCTCTATCTCCAATGACACAGATAAAGTATGCTGCTGTATAAGTCAGTGAAGGGAGAGGATAATCCCTAGCAGAGAGGTTGTTAGGCAGATCAAGGATGAAAGGATGTCTAAACACTGGGCTCACCTATGTAATTAATTGTGCTGAACCACCAGTACAGTCCCTCTAGCCTAGGATATTGATCTGTAGAAGACAAACTATACACTGCCTAACAATTGCCCAAAGATTATTTCAGCTGGGCATCCAGAGGAGGTGAAAAGCACAATGAATATACAATGAATATATCCATAGTCACTGTAGGGAACAGCCCTGACTGGTACCACCAGACCTGAAGTGTTTCAGAGTGCAAAGGCTAGGTCAGGGGCAATGGACTGCCACTAGCTTTCAGATGAGATGCACTCACCATCTCCCACGTAATCCTCATGCTTTATCAAGAGAAACCAAAGAGTAAAACTCTCTGATTACACACTGTTACTTGAGCAACAAAATTTAGCAAAGCAGCTACAGGCAACCATATAGGCTCTGTATTAAGTGAGCAAATAAGATTTGTAGATGAAAGATACTAGGCATGCCATGCTCCAGTTTGGAGGCTGATAGAAAACAATACTGTGTACAAATATTAATACACCAACAATACATTAATCACTTTAAAGGGCTGTTCCATACCTGTTACAGACTACAGATCAGATAAAATACTGGTATGCTTATAGCCAGAAATGCTCCTCTAATGTTTTTTTTTCTGCATTAAACAGAAGAATTATTTAAATATGTGCAAACATGTGACATAATTATACCTTGCATGATTTAAAGCTGTGACAGTATACCAACATGTTTGTAATATCTTTAACAGCACGCATCTCAAGCTACTCCTGACTTCAAGATACTTGACATCATTACAGTTATCAAATCAAACTATTCTTCACTACAAGCTGTGCTCTAAATCTTCCTCACAATTTCCTATTGCACCTTCATCAAGATGAAAGATAGCAACGCAGAATAACAACGAGAGACCTTCAGCAAAGTTTAGATTGCCCTGTCCCTAAGAAGAACGTATGTAGAAGAGGCTCATCACTGTTCTGGTTGCCTTTCCCAGGTGTGCTGGACACAGCAAGGACAACTCTGCCAGGGCCAAAGAATCATAGAATGGTTTGGGTTGGAAGGGACCTCGAGGACCAGCTCCACTTCCACCACCCCTCCCTCAAAACCTGGGCTGCCTAGCTCCCCATTTAGTACCAGACCAGGCTGCCCAGCACTCCATCCAACCTGGCCTTGAACACCTCCAGGGATGGACAGGGCATCCACAGCCTCTCTGGGCAGCTGTTCCAGCACCTCACCACTCTCTTTGTAAAGAACTTCCCCCTGACATCCAACCTAAATCTGCCCTCCCTCACCTTCAAACCATTTCCCCCTGTCCTGCAGTTATCAACCCTTCCAAAGCTTTCTAGCATAATGCTGGTAGCAGTCTGAAAGACAGGTAAGAACTTACCCCTGACATCCAAACCTAGATCTGCCCTCCCTCAACTTTAAACCATTTCTTCTTGTCCTGCTACTATCTACTCTTTCCAAGTGTTGGCTCCCATCCTGTTTATAGGCTACCTTTAGGTACTGAAAGGCTGCAATGAGGTCACAGCCTTCTCTTCTCCACGCTGAACAAGCCCAGCTCACTCAGCCTGTCTTCGTACGGGAGGTGCTCCAGTCCCCTGACCATCTTAGTGGCTCTCCTCTGGACCCTCTCCTACAGCTCCATATCTTTTTTGTACTATGGGCTCCAGACCTGGACACAGTATTCCAGATGGGGCCTCACAAGAGCAGAACAGAGAGGGACAATCACCTCCCTGTCCCTTCTGGCCACCCCTCTCCTGATGGAGCCCAGAATATCACTTGCTTCCCAAGCTGCAAGAATAAACTGCTCGATCGTGTTAAGTTTTTCATCTATCAGGACCCTCAAGGTCCTTCTCAGCAGGGCTGCTCGCAAGGACCACTCCTCCCAGTCTGTATGGATGCTTGGGATTCCTCTGGTCCAAGTGCCAAACCTTGCGCTTTTCTGTGTTAAACCTCATCAAGTCTACCCAGGCCCACCTTTCAAGCCTGCTGAGGTCTCTCCGAATGGCATCCCTTCTTTCCACTGTGTCAACTGCACTGCCCAGCTTGGTGTTATCAGCAAACTTGCTGAGGGTGCACTCAATTCCATCACTGATGTCACTGATAAAAATGTTGAATAGCACCAGTCCCAAGACAGACCCTTGGGGGATGCCGCTCGTTACTGGCCTCCACCTGGACACAGAGCCATTAATCACCACGCTGTGTTTGAGGCCTTTCAACCAATTCCTTATCCATCAGATGGTCAACCCATCAAATCCCTGTCCCTCCAATTTGGAGATCAGGATGTGGGACCTCTTCAAAGGCCTTGCTCAAGTCCAGGTAAATGACACTGGTCACCTTCCCTTTGTCCACCAGAAGAAACAGTTGTGCTTGTCCACAAATGCCTTACCTCACCTCCGTGGTCTTCTCTGCCTCCATCATCTTCTGTTTATCTTAGGGTGGCATGAGTAATTTTAAGCTAGCTTGTTTTCCTCATTTTAGGTAAGACAACAGAGGTTTACTTTCCAGGCTTGTCTTCTTTTGAGGTGTGCAATGTTCTTCTGAACTCATTTCACGTTTTTTTCTTTCTGCTTAACCCTCACATGAGGCTGCAATAGAGAAGAATGAACTGAGTTCATATGCAATTATAGAATAGCTTTAGTGCAACGCAGAGTGTGCTTCTGTCCCATAAGATGTGTTAAAGCAAACTGCATGCTTTTTTTCCTCTATTTTTATTCCTTACACAAATTATTCTGAATCAGTAGTTTGCTAATGAATGTTGGGAGAATGGAAGAATGTTACTCTTGCAAATAAATTCATCCTTCATCTCATTTAAAAGAATAAGGAATATCTAGTGAACTTTTAATTTATTAGCTGTGAACAAGTAGGAATATAACTCAAAAAGAGTCATATAAATAAGAACATTATTCTTTTATTTATTTATATAGCACTACCTCTGTGTGTCTGTGCTTTAATTCGCAAGGATATAATGGGGTAAATACAAAAACTGTCTGCCAGCTCTTCAGAAAAATAACTGATGTGAAATTATAATTAAAGAGTTAATAATATCTGACCATATGATCTTCAAGGCATAATGAACTATGGATGCTTTCTTCTGTTTAGAGCCTGAAGCTCCAGCCTATGTGAAAACTTTTAAATGCTTAATTAGCAACAATCAGGCACCAATACAGCTCAATCTAATTGAGGGGATGGGACAACTCTCTAGCTTGGCAGTCATTCCTGAAGCAGGAGAAAGTGCTTCTCTAATTTTCAGCAATTTGTCCTTATTTTCTTGTATCAGAACTTTCATTTTCCTTTAGAAAGTTTCGTTAAGGGAAATTGAACAAATGAAGTTGTATCCGCTGCATAAAATAACAGTTCTATACCCTGAGGAACTGGGAATGAAAAACTGGTAAATTTCCTTTATGAAATAATGTCATAGAAAGCACTTTATAAATTTCTCATAACATAATGCTTTGAAAGTGTTTCTCTGTCACAGCACAGTGCTGTTTTGTGAGACTTAACTCCAGAAGGCTAAGAAGAATCACGTTAACATACTTCAGATATGTGTGAACATGGACTTCAGGCAAACAAACTGGCCAAGTTTTCCATCATCTCAGATTTAGATTGCTATCTAACATCTCTCCTTAGTATTTTCCTTGTGAAGGAAATCAAAAGGCAAATTACAAGATACTGTGTTTTCAGCTGACTATCTTCTGCCCTTTGTACATGCATTATGCTATTTCCACTGTTGGAGAAAGTAGTAGGAAGCCTAGTTTTTAGTGCAGTGTATCCACATTATGAAGACAACTCACCACTACTTCATCTTGATGAGGTTTAACCTCTTTGCTTCTCACAGCTACTGGATATGAAGGTTGATACTGGTAGAACAAGCTGAACAAAAACATGCATCCATGCATCTTCGGATAGAAATAGTCACCACAGAAGCAACTTGGTGAGTGCTACAGTGATTAAAAAAAAAACAACCAACAAAACCAGCATTAATCTGGAAAATCTTACTAACATCCCTCTTCCGTTCAGAAAGCCCCCTAAAAATTTAACCGCTGAGAAGTATTTTAGTAAATGGGGGCCAAAGCAATTGCAGATTTCTTGCAAAACAAAGCTTAAAACAGGTGGTTTAATGAGAATATAAAGTAAGCGGTTAATGATTCAGAAACTTCATATAATTCTGCCCAGAAATTCAAACACTTCCATTTAGACTTCTGTACCAGCCACCAGTTCTAGAGAATGTTTTATGATATCTCATAAATTCTTCTCCAGACTGAAAAGCATTTAAAACACACTAAACGTGCTTCAAGAGAATGTCTTAATTTAACCGACCATTTAAAAAAATTATGGCAGCAATGCCAAATGTGAAATTTCCAATGATTAAGAAAGTTTTACGGGGGCATAACTAGTGAAAAATGCAAGCATACAGGGTCTACTCATAAGTGCTGTCAGGACTGACAGTCCTTTAAAAACTCCAGGTTAACTGAAGGACCATTTTTCATACAGACTACTATATTCTAGTCAAAGCCTCACTCAATGCCCTTTCACACATACAGTTGGCAGACTGTTGGACTTCTGCTCTAAAAAAAAAATCCTTTCTCTAATCTGACTTTTTTTCACTTTCATTTCTTAGGGAGAGCGTGGATATATTTTGTATTTGAATTATGGAAGAATTTTAGTAAAATTTCCCCCATCTGAAAAAGAGAAAATCTGAATGAACCGTAACTATTCCACAGCGTAATTCTTTCAAGCAGTTAAATGACAAGCTTTTTCTCTGTTCTTGTTTAAAATAAAAATCAGCCATAAAACAGTCCAGAAGTTCTTAATGGTGGACTCCAGCCTAGTGGTTGAAAAACAAATTAATAGTTTGGAAAACATAGTAGATAGCATATAGTTTATATCATGAAATGTCTGGATTATCAATAATCAATGCACAAAAATATTTCTAGTGTCTCTAGCAAAATGGATAATCCTATTCTAAAATATTGTTTGCCTCACTTCATTTTCTGTCACGTGTACAATGCACTCCATACCTGCCTGTATTCCATTATGTCGTTTTCAGAGTTTGCTGCTGTATGTTGATATGTGATTGTGACTGCAAAACAGCAGGCTGTAAGGTAAATCACATCAATATCAAATAACAAGTAAGACATTACAAAACATATTTATTACCTCGTTATACACTGTGATAGCCCAGAGAAGAGCATCCAGCATTGATGACTGCCCTGCTTACTTCTGAGCATGCCTCTAGCAAATTTCAATTAACATTTGTTTTTTCAGTAGCCAAATGTTAATTACTTCTCAGCCACCTGTGAAACTTTTGTTGTTGTTTTTGTTTTTTTTAATGCATCATATTAAAATTACATTAAAGCAGGGTGTACCAGCACTTTGAGTCACAATGCCCATGTTGAGGGTGTTTTCTAGCAGCATCTAAAGACCACCTTTCCCCCCCAAAAAAGCTCTCAGAAATAACATCGCATTTCACTTTACCTAAGTAAAAAATGTAGAAAGATGCTCAGCCCAGTTTTTGAATCTCACCTGGCCCAACACAAACCAATCCTATAAATGAGGAAACCTTCTAGTGGTACTGTCATTTACCTTGCTTCACGAACTCAGCAGTCCAAATCCTTTAGTCACCAACTGCCCCAGCACTTTGCTCTGAAGGACTACTACCTACAAACACGCATAACTGAGGAGTTTAGATGAGTGAACCAGCACCTATCCCATATTTATACAGGGTTACACTGCCACCTCTTGTCATGCAAGGAAGGAGAAACTGGGGCATCCTGGTTTCTGCAGTTGCCTGCCTCTGGCACAACACTCCTGAGCACAGGGAGCAGCGTGGCTGCAGGAATCCTGCTATATGGTTATCACAGACAGGAGGACTTCTCAAGTCAACTTGCAAGTTGATTTAAAAAAAGAAAAAAAAGAAAAAAAAGGGAAGGTATTTACTTTCATCAGCTCTTCTAAGGGTTTTAATTCCCATAAAAAAATTTATGAAGAACAAACTGAGAGAGAACATAAGCAAAGATACTGTTTGCTGAGTAAACACACAATCTTTGAATTAGCTCACAATGGCCATGACCTTAATTTCATCTTTGAACTCTTTGTTCAGTTTCCATAACTCTGAAGTGAGATAATATAATTTTCTCCTAATTTGATTATTTAGGGCCAGCATCTGACTTACATCAGTGTTCATGTAGGAAGGTAAGCAGTAATAACAACTTGCTTTTCAGTACATCTTAAATGTAAAAATTACTGGCAGTGTTGCAAACATGCACAATTCTGCAAGGATAGCAGCTCCCCCAGCAAGAAAACAAACAAAAAAAAAAAAATAAAAATCATAGTTCTTACAGATATGTGTTAGTCATCATTACCTTGAAGCTACATGGAAAAGAGGAGAGCTCTGGCTTTATGCAACACGGCTCCCTTCCATGGAAATGCTGGTTTCAAACTGAGGCTTTTGGCGTAAACTTCTATTAATTTACCGAGACGACAACATTCTGTAATAGTCACAAACATAAAGAGAAGAATAAAAATAAGCATTTTCAGAAAGATAAACTCTACACTACCAATCTTTGTAGTTTTACATTGTTGCACCTAGCTTTTTCAGCAAAGTTTTATAAGATCCCTCTGACTTCTTTCTATCATATCTATAGTGCAGGATAAAAAAAATGATGCTTTTCTCGCTGGAATAGTGCTTGACCATTGTTGGGTTTTGTTCTTTGGTTTTGCTTTTTTAATTTTTAAGCTAAGTGAAAGAGTAGAAGGAAATCACGGATAGGCAACATAAGGAAAAGGTAAGCACCTCACCAGTACACCCAAGATGTAGGCTATTCGTGCCTGCAGGCAACATAACTGTTTTTGTCCTTTCTGGGAGGGTCCATCTCACAGATGCTTTCAGAGAACAAAGACCAAGCAGCCAAAAATGTGTTTCTATCATTGTCTGGTTAGAGGCAACAAACAATACAACAGCCAATATCAGAAGCCAAGTACTTACCAAAAACAATGAACAACATAGTAAATAAAGGAGGTCTTGAAGAAAGAGAACTGTGTCCAGATGCACAAAACCACACACAAATGGTGTGCTGTCTCCAGAGTTTTGCTGGAATTTTATATAAAGAATAAATAAACCCAAGTTTTGTCGCACTTGAGCAAGAACAATTGTAAAAATGGGATGGGAAATTAAGAGAATGAAAGAAAGAACAGATTATTCAGTAATCAAAACTTCTTTTCAGCTCACCTGTCCCACATCTTTTGTTCCCTTTTTATTTTCCAGCTCAGATATTGTGCAAGTTGCTCAAAAGAACAGGCAAGAATTGCTTAGACAGACAGCATGGCAACCTATATTCTTCAGCACAGATGCACAGAGCTATAATCATACCAGGCTTAAATTTAATCTAAGGCCATTTTAGAGGATAAGAAAGCTAAGGAAGAGTGAAATCAAAATCTTTTAGTTCACTCAGTTTGTGTTACACCCAGAGCAGTGAGTAGTCTTACATAGGGCCAGACAACACACCAAGCTCACCCATCTGGAATATGGCTGAGAGACCTCTTGGTCCATCACTGACTGACAAACTTCATGTGCTTAATTTTACTTCTGCTGATTGCCTCCGCGTTGGATCTCACATTTCTTCAGCCCCTTCCCTCTTCAGATGAGCTGCAACAGTTACAAAGAAGCATCCTTTTTATCCTGCTGCTATTAAAAGAATCAACGTAGCTGGCCAATCTAGCCTATGCTGTTACCACAGAACACAATTTTTCCCTCAAAATATCTTCAAGGTCAACTTGTATGAGAACTGGTAAATGAATTTCAAATGAATCTCTAAGAAACCAACACCTTCATTTCTCCTTCCCAACAGAAGGGAAGCAATGAGTTTCAATGAATCAATATCTCTGAGGTCAAAATTCATTAGTTTTAGTGATAACTCAAACACCAATATACCATAAAGCTCTGCTGCTTACCCATGGCTGCAGTAAGAGAGAGAAACAGTCATATTATGAATCTACAATACAGTTTTTTTGAATATTTCACTGCTGAAAATAAGGGACTATTACAAAAGATGTACAAATTATATGTACATGGAGCTCTGATGTCTGATACTGCACAGATTGCTGAGTTGTTTTCAAGAGGAAAGCTGTTAAAAAAAACCAACATGGAGTGTAGGAATGAATTGAAAAAAAGGTTAAGTATTTCTGGACAATTCTATGGTAGGAATTCTTAGTCACTGTTTATAGATAGATATTCAATTAAAAGTGTTTCGTGTTCACAATAAACATTTACTGTTTTCACAATAAAGGTCAACTCACTGATAAAAAAAAATAAATAAATCCTATTCTTTGTAGGAAACTTTTCAGTAGAACAATCCTATCCAGTACCCATTTCATGTTTTGTTCAGAGTAGAAATTTTGTGTTACGACAATTAAACCTCAACTGCTAATTCTCTCCTTGAGGATGCATTTATTCCTACGCATTTCAAAGACATTCTCACCCAGGAACCAAACCAAAGCCAGCAAGGGCAGCATGATCTGATTCATCAGGTGATATAAGAATTCTAACACTGCGCAAGAACAAATGTCTGTGAAATAGATTATTTAATGCATTTTATCCAGCAGCAAATTTAGGAATGAGCAAGAAAGGAAAAGACTTCTTAAAATACAGATAAAATGAATTATCTTTGAAGTATTTTGGTATAGAAACTCATCCTTTTCTCAAAAAAATTAACAAAGTTGATACTAATTTACATGAAAGTTTATACAATTTATATAAAATTTATAATGATTTATACATTTATAAATAATTTATTCATTCATAATACAATTAATTTTCAATCTAAGTGTCAATGCAGCATCAACTCTGTGTTCTGAATATTGGAGGCATTGAAAGAATAAAGCAATTCTTTACAGAACTTTTTCAAGCAAAGCAAAGTGAGTTGCAGCTTTATTTTGTAATCAAACCCCGCACTGTATGAGCCCCACAACTGTCACTCACCAACATATAGCGCTACCATTCCAACACAGTTCTGCTCTGTATTCAAGTCTACTTGTTCTGTATTTTTAAGGATAGCTTTCGTTTATAAACAGAATGATTGCCCAAATAAGTGAAACTTTTCTGAACTCTTTCAGCTCAAAAACTGAGCTGTGTTCTTGCGCACCTCCTACCACTGCGTGGTTCAGGTCTGCAACCACAATAACCTTTCCATACAATATAATGAGCTGCAATAGGCAATAAAAATAAACCTTATCTTTTACACAGAAATCAGAGGATATCAATAGCATTCCTGTGCATGATTAAGTCAAAGGAGAAGTCTTCAAATAGGCAAATGCTGCATCTGTCAGATATACGATTCCCTTGTCTCTTTCCATTACTTTGCTGAGGATGAATAAGTACTTTGAATGGCAAGATGGATACAGTGGATACAGTGCTTGTGAATGCTCACAGCCGAGAAATTGAAGCTGACATTTTATTCTGCACTGTGCTAACCATAAAACATTATTGTTTATCCTAACTTCTTCCCACTGTCAGTCAGTTACACTTTTGGCAGCTGGGTAATAACCTTGAGTGTTATGCAGAGCTAAGGAAAATGTGATGGTATTTGGGAACTGACTTCACAGCATAAAATCAGGAAGTATTGGGAAAGGAGCATGTAGTTGAAGTGATGTGGTCAGTTCATGCATGCTTGTGACTCATTCTGAACTCAGTCATTTCAATTCTATTACATCTGAAACTGTTTGATGATACACAAAAAGGTTGTACTATGCAAAAAAAAAAAAAAGAAACACATCAGCTGAAATCCCAACTGCAAAAAGATAAATGAGCAGTCAACGTGTGACTCAATAACTAACCAGTAATCTATCACATAATTAGTTCCTTCTTTCTTGGGAGAGTGAGTGGTGCTTTTCTTTCTCCTTTTCCATAGAAGTCATAAATTTACAGACTCATAAAATCCTTCCATAATTGTATTTTTATCCAGGTTGATAAGTTTCATGCAATTAACTTTCTACATATGTATAACCTATTCCAAACGTTTGCACTCTTCTGCTTAGCAATACTGCTAGATATGTGAAATCTAGATTTCAGACTGGTATAAAAGCAAATTCTTTTAATGACAGGGTGAGAACAGGGAACAAAAACATCCTTCACCATCAGGACTTAATATCTGTATATTATTTGTAATATAAGAAGGCTAATTAGCATAGTACAGACTTGCAAATGCCTTATGTTGGCTTCACAGATCCCAAATCCAGAAAATTCAGTTGCTCCAAAGAACTTAGTGAAACAAACAGGGAAAAGTAGTGCTTCTGTTAAAACGAAGATGGGCTGACATGCAAAGGCTGGGCAGTTGTTACTGTTCAGGGATATCAACTTCACTGCTTTAAGCAGAGCGCTGTTGAGTGCATGCTATAAAACTGAACATAAAATTTAGCTCTACGAACTGCCATAGGTCTGATGAGGGATTTTACATACAAACAACTGACAATTAGAGTGATGATATTGCATTTTGCAGTGTACAGGAGGAAAAATCTTTCCTCAGAAAGCTAAAGACAAAAAGCCTTCCTCCTTAAGGCGTGTGCGTTCCTTGATTTAGAATTACAATTCAAATGTTATCAAAGAAAGCAAGCATCAATAAGCAGATAGCAGTTTGGTTATAGCATAAATATGGCAACAGAGAGAAGTACAGAAACAATCGATAAGAATGTGGCAGAAAAAAAAGATAACTTTCAGAAACAGTCCTTATACCTGAAGACTGAATAGTCTGAGCTCTTCCTGCACGAAAAGAAGGCACAAAATTCAAGTTTACTGCAAACCCACTTACTAGATATTCTTTTCTAGATTCAGCATTGCGTGGTGCTATTTAGAGGAGCTGCAAAGCAGAGCCTCTTTCAAAGGTTCTTTCTGAAGGTGAGCATGCAGCAATGAGTCTCCATTGGAAAGGCCCACATTTTCAACTAGACTGAGGGTATAAGCCAGTGTTATATCAAAAACCACAGGAGACCTAACTGAGATGGAAAAGGGACAAGTCTCTGTGCTGGTGCACATCAGAGCTGATGCTGAAGGCAGAACAACAGATAGATGTACAGCTGGTTTTTCTGCAGAAAATTAAGCTTACAAACCATTCTAACAAACGGTTGGAGGATGAATCAGAGGAGTGCATACAACTAAGAAGAAAGAAAAGGGAAGAACTTAAAGTAAAGGAGGCTGTAGCTCAAA
This sequence comes from Centrocercus urophasianus, assembly GCF_019232065.1. NCBI lineage: Eukaryota > Metazoa > Chordata > Aves > Galliformes > Phasianidae > Centrocercus > Centrocercus urophasianus. The sequence continues at coordinate 5,483,833 of NW_024884889.1, read as the reverse complement.
GGACTGTGGTACCCAAGTGAGCAATTCTGCTGTCATTGGCAGTGAAAGAAGCAAAGCTCTGAAGAGAAGGAGGGAGATCTCTATCAGCATGTTGGTTCTGACAAATTAGTCTAGCCATCTTAAAGAATGTGTTTCTCTTCAGTGATTTTTTCTTTTTTTTTTTTTTGCACAGCTTCACAACTGAAGAAATAAGAAGGAAAATAATATACGCTAAAGTAATGGTAGGAATAGGAGACACCAGATAAAAAAAAATATCTGCAATTATGAACACTGCATTCAGGTTTAAATCTTTTTAAAATTATCAACAGAACTGATAGTTACTTTAATAGCCTCCATAACTACTGATCACATCCCTTGAAGAACTCCAGTAACAATGCTGATGGAAATTGCAGTAGCATTATGAAGGGACATAATGGAGGAGGTGCTGTACTGATCCTATTGTAATGCAAAGTAACACCTGCCATTTCTGTTCAGCAGAATCAATCCCACTGGAGACCTCTTTGTTCCTCTGAACAGAGCCTCATACAGTCATAATCGTTTTACAAACACTAAATATCAAAACATACTTTATGTAAAAGAAGAAAAAAAAAGCCACAACAAACCAGCTTAAGCAAAACTACCCAAGATGTAGTCCAGAAGAAGTATTATTATCCAATTGCTACCATAGTACTGGATCAAGTGGTTCCACCTTGGATCATTTCTATGTTTTGATTATTTAAATACACAGTAATTATTGATGACAACCATGTTTTATGTTCCTCCAAATTTGGCATTAACATTACAGTGACTTTTTAAACAATCCCAGTTACTTGGCTAATGAACTGACACTATGAAACACAGGCTAACTTCTTAGTTGTACAAGTGGAAGAATGACTCAATCACTGTTCTTTTAAACACACAGGCAAAACTACATAATTGTTACTTCTTCAACTTTTTGCACTTGGCAACAATACAGCCAGCATAAATGTTTCTGCCCAATTGTTACTCAGTTTTCCCCTTCCCTTAGAACAGTTTGAAAACATTTTACCAGTTCACGGCAAAACAAGAATGAGAATTTCTTCTTGTTAAGGAAAAAATCAAGGTGATCCAACAGCCACGACCACAGATCACGGTCAAATATGAATCAACAGAGAATAACACAAAAGTAACTTGAAAAAAGAAAATGTTCTCAAGAGAAGAGTCCTTCAAACAAATTTCATGCACCTACGTAGAAAATATTACCTAATTCACTTTTTATCTCAAAATCTTTATTTGGTTTGCAAGTTTTTTGTTTGCTTGTTTTTTATACGTGTATGCACCTTGATTTTAGGAGTCATTACGGGGTGCCATAAATACTTTGTGTGGTTGTCCTTACTAGGATTTGGGGCTACAACATCAATTCTCACACTACAGAAAGCTTCATCATTTTCTCACAGCCGTTTTTCTGTAAGCTTTACAATTGCATCAAGTTTCTTAAAGAACTTTGTTGAAATGTAGCTAATTAAAGAGACTAACATAACATAAAATGCTTTCAGTGGGTAAGAGATTCCAAATCTGCTTAATAGCAAAAAGAGGCAGTAATTGCAATCAATTACAAAATGTCTGATTATACAAATAAATTAATTAATTAAACAATATAAAATACTTGTTGCTCCATTTTTGTTTTCAAATTTCCTGGGGGGGGGGGGGGGAAGGGAAGGGAAGGAGGGGAGAGGAAGGGAAGGAGGGGAAGGACAGCTCAAAATTCTGTATGCATTCTGCACGCTTAAAAATGTTTACCATCATATGAGCGTGCACATTCATTTCTGCTCTGCTTCCCAGGGGAGAGATGAATGCATAACACACCATTCCTAGCAGTGCTAGGAAAAACTTAACAAATTGTACATCACTTAATCTGGTCACTAAGGCTATTTGCAACCTCTTTTGTTTCTGTTGATGGCTTCATATTAGTTTTCCTATCAGAGATTCTTTACAAAGTGCATCTTGTTCCACTCATTTTTCATTACTTCTTAAAAATCAAACATTAGTATGTACCTAACAGCTATTCTCCACTTCCTCTTACGGGCAAAAACCCAACCATCTGTGGTCAGAGAGTTTCCCTCCATAGCCTGTTACATCTTCCCACCAAGCACCACCTAAAACACACACCGAAATCTGAATTTTTAACCAGTGCCCTCACCTGTGCTTTGGATAATTTGCTTTACAGAGTGGTGAGCAAAAGATGACTGAGATGTCTGGCTCACTCCCTGATCCAGCTCTCCCTCTGTACTTACTGCACAACCTGGCAAAGCAAAGGGAGAACATCTCCTACGCACCAAGGCACCCACTGAACAGCTCAACTGGCAAATGTGGTCAGACAGAAGCAGACTTTCACAATGCAGATGTTAATGAAACTTCTATCAAAAAAATGATAAAAGACGACAAAATCAAAACTGGGGATAAGAAGCAAATTTTGAACCTAAATTCCTTTATTTTAGCACCTCCGTATTCACATCATGCTGGCTGTATGACGTAAATAGAGTAACAGGATGCCTAGAGTTGGAAGGGACACACAGGAACCACTTTGTCCAACTCCTGGCTCCTCACAGAACCACCCAGTATTGAATCCTATGTTTGTGAGCAATGTCCAAATGCTCCTTGAACTCCAGCAACTTGCTACCCTGGGCAGTGACCGACTACACTCTGGTGCAGAGCCTCTTCCTAACACTCAGCCCGACCTCACCCTATTGCAGCTCTATACCATTCCATTCCCTTGGGTCCTGTCACTATCACCAGAGAGCAGAGATCAACACTGCCCTCCACTCCCCGTGAGGAGCTGATGCCTGCCTCAGCCTCCTCCGCTCTGGGATGAACAAACCAAGGGACCTCAGCTGCTGCTCACATACCTTCTGATAAAAGATGGCAACTTGCACCTATTTCCAGCACCTGTGCCTCACTCAAAGGAGACTGTGATGGCCTTCAGTAACTGATTTAAGTTACACAAAAACAATCCACACTCAAGAGCTCCCAGAGCAAATAGCTGCTGAAAAGAAGTATCTCACTTCTCATGGTTTAAAATCTTACTATTCCCAATGCGGAGAAGCCAAAGGATCCAAGTCAGCTTTCAGTCACCCGACACTTTCCCCTCAGCATGGGACTACTCTAATAGAAGAGGTACCACTCATAGAATCCCATAAAATGACTCCCAACAGTAAACGTTCCTGTTTAGCTGAACTAATAGAAAATCAGACACAGACAGAGGACAGACACAGAAGATATTCTTTGTAAGGAGGAGTATGACCACAACAATTGTAATTTTCATTCTCTGGGAAACAATGAAATTGTTTGGCATGCTCTTCCAGCAACACACCAGGCCTTTTGCTGACTCAGTAACTCCCCGTGCCTGTTAAAATCACAGCACTGAGCTTAATGCACTGGCCTTCACACCTGGCACAATAAGAGGAGGGCTGCAGTAGGTAACCCACCTTTCTAACCCAGGATTTTGTTCTTAGGTACCCTACTTCATAGCCAAAGAGTTGTTGTCAATGACTCTATATCCAGACAGAGGCCAATCACGAATGGTGTCCCCCAGACACGTTTTGGGACTGGGGCTCTACGACCTCTTTGTCAACAAAGACTGTGAGACTGAGCACACCCTCAGTGAGTTTGCAGATGACACTAAGCTGAGTGTTGCAGTCAATATTACAGAAGGAAGGGATGCCATTCAAAGGGACATGGGCAGGCTTGAAAAGTGGATCCATGAAAGCCTGTTGAGGTTCAATAAGGCCAAGAGCAAGTTTTTGCACGTGGGCCGGTGCAACCCTAAATATGAGTGCGGACTGGGAGAGGATCTCCTTTAGAGTAGCCCTGTTGAAAACGACTTGGAGGTTCTGCTGGATGAAAAGCTGGATATGAGCCAATAGTGTGCCCTTGCAACCTGGAAAGCCAACGGTATGCCAGTTGGCATCAAGAGGAGTGACCAGCAGAGTGAGCAAGGAGACTGTCTCCCTCTACTCTCCCCCCATTGGAAGTACTATACCCAGGGCTTTCATTCAGAAAGTGGTGAGGCACTGGAATAGGCTGCCAGAGAGGCTGTGGATGCCCCCATCCCTGGAGACGTTCAAGGCCAGGCTGGATGAGTCCTTGGCAGTCTGAGTGAGTGGCTGGAAAACTTGCCCAATACAAGGCGGTCTTTGAGGTCCATTCCTACCCAAGCCATTGTATGATTCTATGATTTTTTTAAAAACAACAATGCTTGTCTTTCATGAAGCATTTCATATCCTTATAATTTTAACCACACAAAAGGAAATTTGCTATCAATACTCTCTTGACGTTCAGTATTCATCTTTGTTGATATTTTCATCTGTGCTAAGCTTGTGTTGTCCCATCTTTGCAACCAAAACAATAAACAACTGACCACAGATCTAGAGTAAATTTTTTGGCCAATGGTCTGTAACAGAAGTGATGCTGATGTTCTATTTATTGTAATTACATATTGCTATTATTGGTATTTAGTAACTTTCCAGTTTTAAAGACATTTCTAGATTTGTTACCTAATGTTTCAAACAATTGTTTTACTGCTCATGGGTTAATGCAAAAATAAGCATGTAATAATAACACTAACAAATACTTTGGTGGAAGTTTCCATAGTAACTTCCATCTACTGACTTGTGAACGTATGTGCTCTAATTCATGCAATCTTAGCATCCTCTATTTGCTATTTTATCTATTAGCAGCAAGTAAATAGAAACAAAGAAATTGTTATCATCATTTCTAAATTCAGACACTCAAAAATGTGGTAGGAAAACTGAATACTCATACACACATCTTTAGATAAACAGAATTTCTCACTGCAATCACACATATTCAGTATGCAACATTAAAATGAACTATTTTGCTTTAAGTCAGATCGAGACAATGGCTTCTAGTACTGCCTTCATGAAGGCTCGTTATAGCTGTAGGTCCTTAAAATGGTAAAGAATATTTCCTCTTATCAGCATTCAGCAGAACTGAACTGTCACGCTGCAGGGGACGTGCTATGCTTTCTGTATTTTTGCTCTGAGGAACAGAACAATGGAGAGGCCAGAGGATACGGCTCGGTATGGATGTAGAAGCACGAGCTGTCAGACTGCTCTGCATCTGCAAAGGAGCCGTGACCTCTCATCCCATACGAGTATCTAAGACTGCACACACAAGCATTTCTAAGGTCCTGGTGAAAACCAAATCTGGGCAAAGGATAAGATTAACCCAGTATTAAGCATATGCATAAAACAGCAAAGGACTAAGGCTTCTAGAGTAAGAGGGGAATGGTTCCAACTTGTGTTCACATAGCGATTGAACACTGGGACTCCAATCCTCCTAACGTTCTCAGCCACCATAATAAACAATATTTTTATTACTTAATCAGCTAATGCTCAGATTGTTAAAGGAATGATAAAGATTCACTTATTCCTGGGGAAAAAAAAGTACAGATGATGTATATTGGGAAACAGAATAACTTGAAGACATTTTTTAAGTGACTGGGTTACCCTGATGATTTGAGATTTGCTGGTGTACATATACTACTAGCTTTATGTAGTCATTCAACAAGAGATAAGAGATAGAAGCAATAAACAGGAAGAAAGAAAAATGAATTTGGCAGAAAACGGTACACATATTTTTAAGCTCAAACAACCATTGACAGGAAAAAGAAACAAAAAAACAACCAACAATCAACACCACTGAAGATTAATCAACATCCTCTGTGTAATTCTTGAAGCACTCAGTGAATATTCTACTCAAAGATGTAATATTGTTTTCTGATTTTAGAAATGAAAACCTTCTCACTGATGTTACCCAATTTTTACATACTTCGTTAATGTTAACAAAAAATAAAGACATCATATGGAAAATACATGAAGGATATACGGAAAATCCTAAATCAAGATAACTTACTTGTACCCTAGGATATGTAGACAAGTTCCCCTTGGAACTGGTCTCACAGAACATTGTGTGATTCAGGTAGGTCCTGGGAATAAATCAACAGCATTTCTATACCGCAGTACTGAAATCACCTGGATTAGGTGTATACTCAAAAATAAGAACTTTCTTATGTAACATGTCTGAATTCGTTCTTCTCTACTAAAGCGTGTTTGATTTTCTTGTGAGAAAAAGAACAAAATGGCTGATTTTATTTCTGTATTGTTCCATTTCCCACTTTTTTGTCTTCCCAGTATATCCCATGACCTCCACACAGGTCTTACAGACTACATTCTCTTCAGCTTGGAAAACACCTACAATACTATTACTGCTAAACAAAAAATTATTCATAATACATACTTATTTAACATTAATGGATGAACGCAGTGAGGCTTTCACACTTCCTGTCTCTTCAGCTCCACATCAGTGAAGTCTGCTCCTTCCATACAGACCTGTATGGGACACAAGATGGATGTGATGCCCTATTTAAAAGGTGCTTCTCTCACCACAACATATTCCCTCTTCCTTCCATAGTGGGTAGAAGCATATTTCTTAAATCTCATCAATCAGTATTACTGAAAAATCTGAACAGGAGCAGTTCATAAAGCATCAATGAAGGTATGACTGGAATAAAATATGGGATGAAATTAGGAATAGTAAGCTAGAAATCAGATACGCGGGAATTGAAAACTATTTGACAGCAGAAAGTGAAAGGTTGTAATAACAATTAATATTCTCTGAATGTAAATATTCTCCTTAGGAGGGAAAAGGAGTAAGCTCATACACTGCTACAGAATGGATTAGGTAGGAAGAGACCTTAAAGACGAACTAGTTCTAACCCTGTGATGTGGGCAGGGTTACCACCCACTAGATCCAGCAGACCACAGCCCTGCTCAACCTGGCCACGAACCCCTCCATGGACAGGGCATCCACAGTATCCAAACACACATCCAAAGTGGCCAGCCTGTTCCAGTGCCTCACTATCCTCTGAATGAAAAATTTCTTCCTAATACTTAACGTAAATCTCCCTTCTTTTAGCTTAAAATCATTTTCCCTTGCTCTATCATCATCTGCCTGAGTAAAATATCAGTCTCCCTCTTGTTTATAAGATCCCTTTAAGTAATGGAAAACCACAATGAGGTCTCGCTAGAGTTTTCTCTTCAATAGGCTGAACAGCCCTTGTTCATAATAGGGGTGCTCTAGCTCTCCAATCATCTTCATGGCCCTCCTATGGACACCCTCCAACATCTCCAAATGATGCTTTTATTAAAAACGGAAATTATGATCAATTACATTTGTGATAAAATAATTTATTTTAAAAACGCAAGAATAAACAGGCAAATAACTTACTGAAAGAAGCTGAAATACGTTCCATGAGAGAATCTTCGATCACCCCTTTTTATAAGGAACCTAAAGAGAAGAAATGAAAAAAAAATACACAGAAGAAAAAGGTTAGATATACTGTAGAATTAGGTATGCAGTATCCAGCCATAAATAAATCTTAAAGAGAAAATCAGGTATGGTAAAGATCTCTTAATTCTAGTAATAACGGCATTTAAAATTGGAAGTTGGCTTCTTAAATCTGTTTTTTTTTCTCACTTCAGTAAAAAAGACTCTATTTTGAAAACATTTTAGGCATACAAAGCACATGAATGTCAATTATCTCAAAGGCAGTGATTACCTCCAAGTGAATTACCTCACAAGCAAAGCAGAGTAGTTCAGCACTAGGTCAGTGTGTATTTCACTGGTGCAAAACAAACAGATTAAAGACTGCTCTTGCAACTACCTCAGCCAGCTCCTTCAGAACCCAGGGATGCACGCCATGCGGCCCTGTAGACTTACACACATTCAGTCTCATGAGGCGGTCTTGGACCTGCGCTGTCCTCACAGCGGGGAGGGATTTGTTGCCCCGGTCCCCACCTAGAGGTTTAGGGATGCAGGACTCGGGAAAGTGAGAAGTTCTGGAATCTTGTCCAACAGCGAAGGCTAACGCAAAGAACTCGTTCAGTACCTCGGCCTTCTCACTGCCCATTGAAGCGACTTCTCCTTTTACATTTACCAAAGCAGGCACACTCGCTTTGGCACATCTCCTGTGGCCAATCTACCTGTAGAACTTCGTCCTATTGTTTTTCACATCCCTCACCAAGTTCAGTTCCACCTGCGCCTTGGCTTTCCTGATCGCATTTCTGCAAGCGCAGACAGCATCCCTGTATTCTTCCCAGGTGACACAGCCTTGTTTCCAGAGCTTGTATACACCTTTCTTTGCCCTCAGCACGCCCAGCAGGTCCTTACTGAGCCACACCGGCTTGCTACCTCCTCTGCCCATTTTCTTCTTCAGAGAGACAGAGAGTTCTTGAGCACTCAGCAAGGCACCCTTGAAAAATAGCCAGCTCTCCTCAATGTCTTTGTTTTTTAAGACAGCATCCCAGGGGATCTCAGCCAGCAGTCCATTGAACAGCTTAAAGTTCGCACTTGTAAAGTTTGGGGTCCTGACACCACTTTTTGCCAGGCCCACATCCCTCGAGACCACAAACTCGACCAGCTACAACCCAGGCTGCCTCCAACCTTAACACCATTAATGATTTCCTCCGCATTGGTAAGCAGCAGGTCCAGCAATGCTTCACCTCTGGTTGGTCTGTCCAACAGCTGGACCAGAAAGTTATCATCAACACATTCCAGAAGCCTCCTAGACTTCTTGCAACTTGCCATGCGGTCTTTCCAAGAGATATCCAGATGGTTGAAGTCCGCCATCAGCACAAGAGCCCGTGAGCACAAAGCCTCCCACATCTGAAGCAAGAAAGCCTCGTCAGTTTCCCCTCGATCAGGCAGCCTGTAGTATACTCCTATCACCAGTTGACCTTTGTTAGACCCATCCCTAATTCTAACCCACAGGCTCTCAACCTGTTCCTGTTTCTCTGAGGAAGCTCCTCACAGTCTATCCACTCTCTGACATAGAGGGCAACTCCCCCACCCTTCCTACCTAGCCTACCTCTTCTAAAGAGCCAATAGACAGCAATGGTGGTGTTCCAGTTAGGGATTCATCCCACCATGTTTCCGTGATGGCAACAAGGTCATACCTTTCCAAGCACATCACAGTTTCCAACTCACCCTGCTTGTTTCCCAGGCTGCATGCATTCGTATAAAAGCACTTGAGCTGGGCTTTCCGTCTTACCACCTTTATAGAGCATCCAGGCTTGCCTAGAACAGCAGCATCCCCAACACCCCCCTGCTCCAGTCCATCACTTTTTACCTCACCATCATGGCCTATCAAGTTTGGTACGAGCCCTCAAACGACCTGCTCAACCCCAGCATCTCTCATTTTGTCACCTTCCCCCTTCATACCTGGTTTAAAGACCTGTCAATGAGTCCTGCTAGCTCCTCAGCTAAGGTCCTCCTCCCTCTCAGAGACAGGCTACATCCGTCTGCTGCCATCATTCCAGGAGCCAAGTAAGTTGCACCAAGGTAAAAAAAAAAAAAAAAAAAATCCTGCATTTGCACCAACTTTTAAGCCATTTATTTATGAGATGGGTTTTTTGGCAGCACTCAGCATCCTGCCCTGCCACTGAAGGTATGGAGGAAAGCACCACCTGCACACCCGTTCTCTTGACTACCCGCCCCAGTCCCCTGAAGTCTTTCTTGATAGCCCTGAGACTTTTCCCAGCAACTTCATCACTGCCAGCCTGGACTATCAACAGCAGCTAATAATCAGAAGGGCGAATCAGACCAGGAAGTCTTCTAGAAACGTTGTTGACCCGTGCCCCAGGAAGGCAGCACACCTCCCTACGGGCAGGGTCAGGGCGACATACAGGGCCTTTGCTTCCTCTCAGCAGGGAGTCCCTTACAACCTCCACCTTTCTGTCCTTCCGGGTGGAAGCAGTCTTGAGGCACGGGGTCGACCGCTGTACCCGAGGCAACCTCACAGACTGACCTCCTTCCACATCCCCACGCTCCTCTCCTTCATGTTCCAGGGCCTCAAACCTATTACGCAGAGGCAACTGTGGAGCTGAGGACAGTCGGGATGGGGAACGCCTGCTTTGTCGAGCTGTTACCTGTTCCCACTCCTCCCCCTTTCTCAAATAGCTCAAAGGTGGAGGAGAGGACAGGAAGCTCACTGCAACACCGTCAGCCTGCCTTTTCCCCTCTCTCACTTGTCTACAAGGCTGTGGGGGTGGGTGAGATGCTCCACGCGGTGCCTCAGCTACGCTCTCAGATCTCGGAGCCCATAGGGACTGGCACCACCAGTCAATCTCCTTCTCACACTCCTTTACGGTCCTCAGCCTCTCTACCTCCTCCTTTAGGTCAACCACCAGGCCGATTAAGTCCTGTAGCTGGTCACATCTTTCACAACTACCACCACCATCATTTGGCACTTCAAAGGCCAGGCTCTGGCACTTGTGACAGCCAGTGACCTGCGTACCAGCATCTCGTGTTGGGGCCTCAGTCTGAGTCTCCACACTTGTCTTTGCTCACCCCTTCTTTACTGGGCAGCTACCCAGCACTGCCTCCCCCCCCCCCGAGGCAGTTGCCCTTGCAATGCCCCTGCCGCATCAGCCGCTCTCGTGAGAGCTGCCCAGCCGAGAGCTGCCTGGCTGCTCTGTTCTCTCAGGTTAGAATTTCTTAAGCTAGAATTGTTCTCCCAGATAAATATCTAGAAAAGCAAAGAAACAGGATTTGAATGTGAAGAATGTTGTAATAACGATCATAGATACACCCTGCTTTAAGGTATCACTTGTGTTGAGTGACTGTAACGAAATAGATTTCTGCCCTTCGTAACACAGTGATTATAGGACATTTTATGATACAAATATATGGTAAAACACGTTCCTCTTTGACTGTTCCAGTCCATCAAACTTAGTTGACAGCCCAATACAATGGATACATTGTGCATTTCTTTAATGACAGTGTCCAGTCAGTGTACTTACAAGTGGCAAAGATGGAAAAAATGTAAGTTGCAGTATGCTGTATGCAACTATACTTCTGATTCTACCTTTTTTTTTTTTTTAAACAACCAAGGTACACTTGAATAGCTTGCTCTTAATTTTAATAAATTGTTGGAACTCATAAGATTGGATCTACTGAATCTGAATTGTTGCTCACACTTATCTGCAGCAGAAATAAGAACAGCAAGAAAGTAGTTTTTAATGGCGTGCTCAAGACCTGCAACAAAAAAAGTTCATAGTGTTCTGAATTGAAAGACTGACATAAATGCAAATCTTCAATTAAAGGGATGTTAATTTTGTGGAGGGTCTCACAGATTATTTCATGAGTAAAGATCACCATCTTCAATCAGTCAACAGTGAGGGCAATCCAGCCCACAAACTTCCTCTTGCTTCCTAGTCATTTTTCTGAAAAGGAAACATCTCATCATTAAGGATGCAATTCATAGCAGGTGCATTAATAGTAAGGAGGTATGTTTCCAATTCAGAACATTAAGTATGATGACACACACACAGTTGTGTGCCTTTGCTGAAGGCAGGCAAATGTACCAATGTCCAGACAGAGAATATCCCTCCAGAGAAACAGAAGTGCCAAACTTAACATTAATCCTGCAAAATGATTGTCAGGAAGTTATGTTAAAAAAAACAGAAAGGTAAAAATCGTTATAAATTGTTGCTTTTATACCAGCTTTCAAAAAACTCATACTAAATGAACATAAATGGACTGCAGTCTAGGAGAACTTCCATTTAGGTGTGTTATCTGTAGATTTTCTAAAGGAAATAGAATGGTCTGTTAATGGCAAGACACACTGCTTTGGTTCTATATATTTTTCCAATTATTTCTTCAGCAAAATGTTCTGAAAGGACCTGTTGCTTGCACATGCATCTTCTAGAGTAAATCACAGCAGCAAAATAACTCTTCAAAACAGAAAAGATAGGCACTTCCAGGAAGATGCACAGATTAGCTAAACAAACAAAATTTGCACAGAAAAAATGCTGATACTCATTTCACTTTCATTTAGTTTCAAAATGTCATAACTTGCATGATAAGAAAACAGAAAACATGTTGCATTTTCCTCTTCACAAGTCTATGGGGCAGACTAAGGGAAATAAATTATTTTTCCTGTTGTTTTCAAAGGCTGTACACCTTTCTGTGTAATACTGATCATTATCTCTAAGGCTGCCGACCACAAGAAAGCATCCTAACCCCTGCCAAGCATTTTTCAAAACTGTCATTTGATTCTGCGCTCAGCTTAAAGCATTCAGCAAATATTTGCTGAACTTCCCACAGCTTTCTATCTCCACTCTGATCACACAAAAACAATTTTCTTCCAACAATCCCATGGATGCAACCTTATCATAAAGTTCCAAAATAAGTATCATTTTTAACAAATTCCAGTATTTCCCACCCATCAAGGCTACAGTTTGCATATAATGTATTCACAACCAGGTGTTATAGATAATAAGAAGAGCTCTGCTGATGAACACAAACCAGTTTACAACAACGATAAATACCTTCTAAAAATATTTAATAAAGCTCTCATAAAAATTTCTTGCATGCAATGAATGCTATTTACAGACAAATGCAAAGCATTTGGTTGGAGATCTACTCCTGAAAAATTACTCACGAACAACATATTTTTGTAACTTTAGCTAACTAAAACTCTTTAAAAAAAATTAAACAGCAAAGTAATCATCTATCAGCACCTTGATTACATGGCCTTATACATATGAACTCCGTACATATGACAAAAAAAAACACCAACAAAAGCCATTCGAGTGAGAACAGAGGGGAATGTTTGATTATGTACTCACTTGTTCCCAAGTTATCTGTCCTGTAGGATGAAAGTGGACAGAACAGAGAGACTTAACTTGTATACAGCTTTTAGAGGTTTAATAATGCTTGAGCGGCACGGATACTCGCGCACCATGGATTGCTGCAAAAACTATTATAGGAATAGGAGTTTGCTTGCAACCAGTCATTTTTGTAAAAGGACAGTAATAACAGAGCATGACATATATGCAGTACGCATTAGCTTCTCTGCCAGTGTGTTAGCCTTGCTTTTTTCTTGTGGTAGTCTGCATCTTCTGTGCTCCTCCTATGTCACACTGGCCACACGATAGCTTAACCTGTGAGGAAATGTCTACACAGCACCAAGTATAATTCTGCAGGTGGAACCAGTCTGCCCTCTGGCATTCTGCCTGGGTTCCTCAACTATTCTGGTAGCCCAGGACAAATGCTGTTACAATATTACTATCACTTAAATTACTGATTTCTATTATATCCCATTAACCCAGATTTAGAACTTTACAAATGTACTCCTAAAACAGAAGCAACTAGGTGGCTGTTTAACACCACTACATTTTTGAGTGACTAGTTGAGGGATGACTAGGAAAGCCATATGCTATGGAGTACCATTTGCTCACTCACTTCCTGAGTTCTTCACCTGGCATCACAATTTCCCTTGAAACTACTGAGACACTCATCTTTTCAGAGTACAGAACGTCATGGGGCTATACAGATTCTATTTCAAAGATGTTATACATATAACATGTTATACAACATACGCAACAGAAAGAAGCCAGACCTGAAGCTCCGCCAGAGAACAGTCATAAGGGCAAGAGAGATAAAGACTTCATTTTCACTTTTTCAGTTCTTTACCTATATTTCTTTATGCCTTATCTCTTCATAGGTTATCTACAGCAGATGTGGTGGATAAGCCTCTGCTATGTTTGATTAGAGGCCCAATTCAGCTCAGCTTGCCTTATGTGAAGAGCAGTTTTGAGGCATTTCTCACGTAGAGCACATGATAAATCTGTAAGCTGCACAGCTGGGACTTCAACAAGAAATGCAGGACCCAGGCTGATTTCCTAGTTAGTCCTGAGAGTAACACATCAGTGGAAAGCTTTTATCGCAGTAATCAAGGGAGGCACATGTGTTTTCAGGCAAAGAGCAAAATTTCTGACCTACACCAAAATGCTAAGAATTGTTCTTGAACTCTGAGAGCCCTTATCACAATGCTTCCAATCTTTTGTTCTTTTTCATAGCACAAAAACATGGAACACATTATATTCATAAGGTAGTGAGCCAACAAAATTAGAAGAGAAGAAGAAAGTGCTGGAAAATTATTGTGGAAGCAAGCTGACTCCTTCCAGACCTCTATTTTGTGCTGCACTAAGTGCACAGGGAAAACTTGCTGATTTGTTGTGAGATTTTATTCCGTATACCCTAGCATTTTATGCATATTTTAGAGGTCTCCAGGGAAAAATTATCTGTCAATTTACAAAGCACTTTAATTAATTAAAAAGCTTTCCTTTCTATGTTCTTAATGCGATTTCTGTAACAATTTCATGCTAAGGCTTACTGAGTTATTTGAAAACCATTACTCATACAAAGCTTTCAGAATTTTTAACACCAGGCTTGTGGGTTTAGGCTCTGATGTCTCCAGACAAACAGCCAAAAAACTAGCTTACATTTTTCAAAAATGCTTAGTGTCACTAAGTTTCAAATGACCTCCTAAGAATAGCTTACTAAAAGCCAAGTGAAGGTCCATCTAGCTCTGCAACCAGCTCTTCACAACAACTAGTGGCAGATGCTTAGTAAAGCATGAGGAAGGCACAGCACAGACGTACAGAGGGTACCTCCTGAGTAACCCTGAATATCCAGGAGCTTAACTTAAGACATGCCAAAAAATTTGCCCCAAAGACCTGGATTCTGAGAAAGTCTAAGGGGACGCTGCCCTGGTAGACTGTGTGCCATCATCAATTCCAGTCACTCATTACCACTAGCGCTGCACACACATCCTCTATCTCAGCTTTCTTACGGATTCAGTTTCCATTTATGAACGTAACACCAAATCTTTTCACTTCCTAAATGGACTTAAGAATGAGTCTCTTAAGTGCTTCAATAAAGTTTCATCCGTGGCTAATCTATGGCAGAACAGATAATGAAAGTCCCATCCTCAGCAATGAAATTACGCAGGTGAAAGTTACATAAAACAACAGTGATTACGTACAGTCCAGAGACGTAGGTACAACAACATCTTGCCACGAATCTCCGTGACCAATAACTAATTCTAATATGAATTTACATTGCAGAAGTACAGCTGTGTCTGAGATGCAATAGCAACCCGTGGTGAAATCAGTATTCACATTGCCAAAATGCCAAAAGAACCATATTAAGGAAAAGAACTATGAAACACAACTGACAGGGAGAAAGAATGCATGCCTCACGTTTCCACTCACACCTTCTGAAATAACATATGCTACAGGAAAAAAAAGGTGACAGAAAACGAAAAAACAAGTTGCTTTTGAGTTCCACGGTTTCTGTAATTACTTAATTTTCACTCCCCAAACCCTTTGCCAGTATCTTCAGTTGCAAAGATGAACAAGAGTACTACAACCAAAACCACTTGCAGCTTTCTGGAGAGGTTTCCTCACTACATTTGCTTTCCCTCACTGTTATAAGACAATGCACGAAATATGATGGGAATTATTTCATTATGATAAGCGTGCTAAACAATGTGGGTCAAGTAGTAAGAACAAACCTTTGTCGTTTCAATCCAGGATTCAGATCCACTGTGGCATGAAGCACATCCACAACTCCCAGGTGTAATTTTACAAAGCTGTAAAGAATCAAGTGCAGTTCAGAATTACAATTCACGAGTTGTGAAACTGTTCAGTGAAACCAAATATTACTCAGCATGTGCCACTGCAGCACACACAGAGGGTCTAGCTCAGCAAAAGCCCCCTGGGATTAAACTCAGGAAATTCTATATTCTAAAAAAAAAAAAAAAAAAATAAATGTTTACTGAAAGAATAGACCTAAATCAGTTTCCTAGGAGATTTTTCAAACACTGTAAAACAAAGTCTGCTTTCAGAAGCGCAGCAGACGCTAAGACAGTAACAAAAAACAGCAAATCTTGGTTTGTACCCCACACCAGCACTCATCCACTGAACATTAGTGCTCTGTTTAGGGCACTTGCTTTATTGAACAGACTGAGAATATTAACAGTTATATACTGCTTCCAATAAGACATCTGGATGTTATATCAAAATAAGATCCATCTCAGTTAGCAGGTTTTTATTTTTCTGGAAACTTATGAATCATCAACATATAAAACATGCCTTAAAAACTGAATATATCAGCAAACAGCAAATGCTTTCTTCAAATTTTCAGAAACAAGCTGCTCCTATTCTACCTAATCTAGAGTTGCATTTATCTGTAGGGAATACCTTCGCATAGCGATCAAGAATGCAGATTTAAGAAGCAAACAATTTTCACTCTAGTTACAACCATTTAAATAGCATAAGCTCTGTAGAACGAAGGGATTAAAACTCCACGTATTCATCCCCAACTCAAATCAAGACATATCATTAGGAGAAATTTCACAGAAATCTCAGCTTTTTGTTCCAAAACACTTAGGAGTTTTTTGGAATCGAGTATTTCCGTTCAACAGGCTAAAAAACTGGAATTCCTTTGTAGATTTGAGAAAATTCCCAGAAAAAATCTCCACTGATTCTCACTGATTCAAGCAAAGGCACACATGCAAGATACATTTCTGGCCTGTAAGCTTACACAAATGTGGCAACACAGCATGAATCTTGCACTCTAGTTTCAAGCATGAATCTGCTCTGTGCTTTCATTTCTGTATTATTCTATCGTATTTCAGCTTTATCTGAAGACCAGAGGATTTCGATCAGGACAGTAAATAGTTGTTTTGCTTTCCAATTAAACTCATTCATGCAGAAGCCTTAATATACCTTGCAAATGGAGAGACAACTTACGCATAATGTAAGGCACACAGGTATCAGTATCTATTAAAAATTTAACAAGTTGAGGGGAAATAACTTAAGAGGATTTCTCAAGATTGTACAGTCAGAAACAGCCTGCCAATAGCCTGCCGACCAAGACCAAAACCTAAAGGCAATATGCAAACTTGCATACACATCCATATGATGCCAAAGATAATGAGTTTGCAGCCTGATGATCAAACTGGAGTTGAATGCGGAACTCATTCGAGACTTGAGACAAATGCACAAACAGCCCTGCAGAGCTGTTCTATCCCAAAACCTGGCATTTCAATGTACTGTATGGCATGCTCCATAGGTACTGACACTGATACAGGGAGAGCATTTTGCTTCAAATGCCATTTCCCACGTGTCTAATGAATGACAGACAATATCTTCAACTTTCCACCATCTGCTTCCAAGAGTCAAAAACATCAGGTGGAAGGTACTGCGCTAAGTCCTTAAGTATTTTATTTGCCTTACACCAACAAAAAGGAATTCCTTAAAACACAGTGCAAAGCAGCATTAATTATTAATGTAATAACGTATTTCAAGAAAACAGACATGACTGAGGTCATACATTATGATGATATACAATCATTGTAATGATTAACAACTGTTTACGAGAACGCATCCACAGTGTTTGTAAAACTATGTTCATCTGTGAATTAGTTAATCCAAAAGCTTTATGAAAACATGAAAGGACAATAATCAGAAAATCAGCTTAGCAGCTAAATTTGCACAAGACAATTTCTATGACTGATTACTTTCCGAGCACTCACGGATATGGCAAAGCCTTCAAATAAGAAACAACTTAAGAATGGCATACTTGTAATTGGTTTGTATTCATCTTCCCAGCAAATTTATTTGCAAAATAATAGCCAAAATTGCTGTTCCATTTTCTAGTATATGAAGGAAACCACTTATATTTATGTACACACAAAAATGTGTGCTCTGAACGCTCCCTGCTAACAGACTGCGCTGCTTCTGAATAATGCTAACAGGCAATTTCAGTGCTATGAATAAAACAGACTTGCACTCCACTTTTGTTTACAGGCAGTCTGAAAAAAGCCCTAGACAACACATGCTCCTAATCTTTTCTTTCTGAAAACACCTTGTGACCTCAAAAGGTTGTGCTTTTTTTTTTCCCCCTCCAGAAATTGCAACAATGTTCAGATGTCATGGAACGACCACTCATGAGGAGCTCGAGCTGCTATGGCTTCTGAGAATGCCAAATTAGTCAATTTCCAAGTTTGGTAAAAGAAACAGTAACAACAGACATGGTCGCATAACTATGCAGTTAGCTTGCAGTTAACTTTCCCTGCACCTTAACTTGATTCAAAGTGTGAACTTTAAGCCATTTACAGGGAGAGTGGTGAGGTGCTGGAACAGCTGCACAGAGAGGCTGTGGGTGCCCTCATCCATCCCTGGAGGTGTTCAAGGCCAGGTTGGATGGGGCCCTGGGCAGCCTGGGCTGCTGTGAAACGTGGAGGTTGGTGGCCCTGCATGTGGCAGGGGGTTGGAGAATCATGATCCTTGAGGTCCATTCCAACCTTTCTGTGATTCTGTTTTTTTTTTTTTTTTTTTTTGAAAAGCCAATGACAAACATTGGAGAAGAGAAGATTTGGTGGGGGGTGGGGAATCTTAAAAATCCTTACAAATAATTAATGAGCAGGAATGAAGTGAATGGGGCCAAGGTCTTTTCAACAGTACCCAATGACAGAACAATGAACAGTGGGCACAAACTGGGACACAGGAAAGCTTCAACTGAACATGAGGAAAAACCTCATAGAGATAGCTCATTTGAGACAGTCAAAACCTGCCTGGAAGCTTTCCTGTGTAAACGACTGTAGAGAGCCCACTTTCAGCAAGGGAGCTGGAGTAGTCCAGATGTCCCTTCTAACAAAAGTTCCCTGATTCTGATACATTTCAGTGCAATTGCACCCGAAATAAAGCATAAAGAACACAGAGTATTTCTCCTTCTATGTCTGTTTGGAGCACACACTCTAAACAGACAAGCTAACAAGCCCTCCCTAGAGGTTTCTAGGTGCTCAAACAGTTTATACCAAAAAAGATTTTTCTTGGCACGATAAAAGAAGAAATGCATCCCACCATAATACCCACAACTGAATTCGCAAGAGGGATGCCTTTTACCTGTGGAAGGCTGGAAGTGAAATGTACCTGCTACACTACATAAAATGCTCAATACACACCCTGCAGTATCACAGATGTGAATTTACCCAGCAAGACAGAAATCAGAACAGTGCATGAGAAAGAAGATTTAAGGGACTCTGACCACTTACTATCTCTGGTCCCGAAAGCTTATGCTCCCACTTCATACAAAATGTCACAGCTGCACATCACCTTTTCTAGGCAACTCAAAGGTAAAAAAAAGCAGTTCTAATCTGCTAAACAGTCTTGAGACACAAATCAAATTCAGTCTCTGTCATTAACTTCTCTGATGTGTGCCTAAGGTTAGTATGCTATAAATCTCTAGAGAATAAGTAAAGCAATCGTGCTATCATGGAGCATCAAACATACAGCAGCAAAAAGGTTAGAGCACAAAAAACACCAAAAGCTCCAACTTAGTCTGTGAACATTAAGTCATCTGTTTGTATCAGCAAACCTTGTAACTCAACATGGCAGGGGACCAGTATATAAATGATGTGACCTCTGACCAGCAACACAAGAACACTGCTGACTAGGAACTTGCTCAGTCAGGAAATTCAGTTTGCTTTAAACATATGCTTCAATACCTTTTAGCTTTTGTTTCATCCTTAAGTGTAAGCTTGTATGTACAGGTCTTTTCTGAAGGAGATTGTATGATTTATCAACAGCAAGCAAACACTGCGGGGGGGAAAGGAAGATGATAAGTTGGATTTTTAGGGAATACAATATCAATATTATTAGCAAAATGGAGTTTTTTCTTTTCAGGCAAATGAAGAACGTATGGAAAATCAGGCTTAAGACTTTAAACACAAGTAGAAATTAGATACAATGATAAAAATATACCACCAAAACTTCTATGGATTTGGGTTTACTCCAAGAAGAATTGCAGGAGAAAGCCAATTTTCAATAATATTAATAGGTTACTATAAAGGTAGAGCACAGCTTATAAGCATAAAACAGTTTTCAGAAGGAAGAAATTTCAAAGATAAAGTTGAAATCCTTTACTCTGTTGTTCTGCAAGGCTATAGTAACACATCATCCTGAATAAAGGCATTTAAAGACGGGGAAATGCAAATTCTTGATACTTCAATTGTTTTCCCAGCTTCAGCTTTACCAAACCTGGAATTGCAACCCTCTAGAAACTGTAAAATAAGAACTGTTCATAAAAGATCCATACCTAGAATCAATCTGAATAAATGCACTGAGGACTTCCCTACATCCTGTGTATGTGTCCCACATTCCAGTACAAAGTCCACACCTTATACCAGTTCCCAGCCATCTAAGGAGGCTGGGAGGAGTCCTGTCCTCCTTCAGTTCCAGCCCATGATTTGGACTGATATAGCAAAAATTGGGCCACTGTTTCTCCAGTGTCAGACACCTACCAAAGAAGGCCTCCTCAAAAAAAAACAAAATCAGCCACATCTTCAACCAAATTTCCATATCTTCACTTCATTCCATCAGTTCAGCATAGGACCACTGCATTTACAAAACGCAAGTACTTTTTTTGAAGCATGATTCTCAATACAAAAATTTATTTATTTTGATACAGGCTCATAAGGGCACAAGTACAGGTAGATACACAAAAAAGAAATTAGCATGAAAATTCAGAGGAAGTCACTGCACTATTAATCTGCCACAGCAGACTTAAGCAGACTTCGATATCCTAGTTAATTTAATAGTGATGCCCTAAACAGGGCAAATATTTTCACATTTTAATATGAAGTTACTTCATCTGTCTTCATCATTTAAGCATCATTTTCTATGAATAGTGTGAGTTTGTATGAAAATACAGGCAAGAAATGAAGGGCTGGAGATGAAATGTAGAATAGTCAGATGCGAGACGATGCACAATAAATGCAATAATATGAGCCACTCAATCACACAGCTTAAGTTGTATTAAATCTAAGTCAAACTTCATGTTTTGGTGTAGACAGCTGAGAACAATATCAAGCGTTTGAAGTTAGCAAAGAAGGCAAAGACAAGCAGCATGCACAATTAATGAAAAAAACCTACGGGGGATTTGTTATTGGAGTATTATTTTGTTCAGCCTATTTGAGGATGAATTTTGCAAAAAAAGAAATCTTTCAGAAAGTAAAAGAATAAGAGCTTTTAATAGTTCATTAGCTCTGGATGGAATGGAGTTTGTACTAGTAGGAGACTGTGTGACTCATATGCATTTTGAACGTGTGATTAAGTTGCTAATACCACTGCCTGCCTGATTATGAACAGGGCTTCTAGGTTTCACAGCTCTTTACCAGCAAAGAGGCTGGGGGGAGGTCAAGAAGCTGAGGGGCACAGCCAGGTCAGCTGATCCAAACTGGCCAAAGGGATATTTCAGGCTCAGCAATAAAAACGAGGTTTTATAGAGACTGGAAGGGAATTTGCCTGCATGTGGGAGCTGCTGAGTGATTCCATCTGAATCACTTAACAGTAGGGTGGCTTAAAGTCAGAAAGTCTGAAGATAACGCAAGCCTCAACAAGTGGAAGAGCATCTTACACTGGAAAATGCCATGAGGAATGTGTTTGTTTGTACAGACACGCTGATAGTACTTGTTTTGATCAAGCTGTGATAGCAGCACAAAATATAACAATGTGTATAAACTAGTGATGAACGTATACTTTGCATAACAATAAATCACTTCCATTCTTTAATATTTTTTCTCCTGCACCAAGTGACTAACCTTACCTATTCTTTCTGAAGGTCAAAACCCCATTAAGTCAGAGGCATGCACCTTCCCCCTCCCTGTTTGCACACAACCGAATCCTTAACGGTCAGATGCAGAGACTGGGTGTTATCACACCAAAAGGCTTTGAAACAGGCTACAATTCTGATTAGCAACTGGAAATGTTAGTTTTAGGATGCATTTAATTTTTCTGTCACATAACTGATAATTCTTTTGGTAAAACAGATTAAGTAACAGCCCGTGAGAGCCACTAAGATATTACATCTGTACATTTTCTGGTATGTTAGAAAATACTTTGCACAGCATTATCACATAACCAGGGGCAGGGAAATACATACATAGACACACATCTAGGTGCAAATATACACATATATACACACACCGATGTAAGAAAGTATGAACAATGAACTAAAAAGTATCATTTACTTATATTCTTGTCACATTTCCCCAGTTCAACATTATTAGAGAGAAAATCATCCTGAAGGAGTTGGTCCCTACCTTCCCATAATTATCCTTCCTCTTTACCTCTGCAATAGAGCTTTTCTTCTCTTGACTTTTTAAATATTTGTACTTGTCAGGAATCTCCTATAGGCTTACTCATTATCCAAGAACGTAAGCACAGAAGTAAATCTGAACAGAAAAAAAAGCCCACATCACACACACAAACATGAAACAAAAAACCTTTTAATTTATTAAATAACCTTCTCTGCCCATAGGCACCTGGATTAGGAACACAAGGCCAGATACACAGATGACAACAGTGTCCTCCAGGAATTTAGCAGTAGGGGAAGTGCTGTTGGATTTTTTCTGTGTTATTTATTTTGCCCACTGATGAGAAATTGGATAAAGCATCGCCTTAAAGACAACCTTCAGAATACCAAGCTTTAAGGAATCAATGTCAATTTTCTTTGAGCTCACTGTCTAAATTTGAGATCCCTGTTCTCTCTTGTTCACCCACTACCACATTCATAAATAAATCAGTACAAGGCATGGATACTTTTCAACTTGAAAAGGATTATTTTTTATATATTACAATTCTCACTTAGATTTTAGTCACATTTAGGTTTACATCCTCCTGCCTTTTTATAATTTTTTAGCCACTATTCCTAAAATGTCATTTCTGTGAATTACTTCCCTTCGAGCACTTTAGATTTTAAGTCAATGCTTTTCAAAACGATTTCTAACATCAGCCAATTTCCCATCAGCATGGTTTACTCAGAACAGTCTCCAGAAGCACAGGCTATTCTTCCACGTAAGAAAAAAGCACAAACACAGTAAGACACATTCTCAGGATTTTTCAGAACAGTCTTCCCATTGAAACCGTAATCATCCTTCATCAGGGAAAGTGGAAAATGGAAAATCTTGTTTTTTGAGAAAAGTATCTTCCCTCCCTCCTTTTCAGCTCACTTGGATACAGGAATTTAGCTTGTAGCACTGACACCCCATACTAATGTAAAGAATAAGCAAGTCTTGTTCTGTACTTATTACAGACATAAAGGGGTACTTCATATAAAGTCCTAACCACATTGGATTGCACATTTTGCAAATGAACCTGAAGATGGTCTGGAATTTTAGATGTTCCATGCATCTGTCTTCCTAAGAAATGCTTTTTACCCAAGGAAAACTTAGAATTTTAATTGAGGTGATTCTTAAATTCACAGTGGACGACGCAGCGATAAGAAAGGTACTCCATCTGACAACTGGAGCTAGAGCAGTGGTAGTGAAACACCATGTCTGAATAAACTGAAAGAAACCAAAAGAAACTTCAGCTAAAATTTCAGGACAAGACATAAATAAAGAAAATGGAAAGAGGGACATTTTATCCATTATTTTACAAATACATGACAGGCGTTTTCACCCAACACAGGCAGTTGTGCTCAACGTATATACTCAGTAACAGAAAAGACATGGCAGAGCTTGAAGACGCTGACTAAAAGCCCAGATGATGCATTCACTGACAACTCATTTATTACACATAGGACATGAAAACGTGCAGCAGAGCCAGCCTATGCAGCTAAGTCCTCCACAACTAATGTTCACCAGAACTGAAGAGTTACGATGGGACCTGGCCAAGTTTTGATTATTGCTGTTGTACTTGCTCCAGAACCAGTTTTCAGAATCCCCATATTCAAGAAATGTTAGTTTACAGGGAAACTTTTCCATAAAACCTTCTTTGTTTAAGTGGTATCTCTTTGTGCACACCATTTAACCAGATTTAATTTTAGAAGCTGAAACTCTTGAAACTATGCTCTTTCATTCAAGATCAGGTTATATAATTCTGCAATTCTGAACACTGTGAACAGGAAATGTAAAGAGAATCTTCATATTAATCTTCATATTAAAACACAGTGTAACAAAACATAGCTACTGTTTTACATCATCATCACTCCTCCAAAATACTTCTGAAATACTGGAGCATGTATTTTCAGATCTTTTCCAAGGTACGAGTCCATTACTGCACAGATAAAAATACCAAGTTAGAAATGGTTTACAAACAAGACTTTAAATCAGAAGTTCTGTGACAGAACTTAAAGAGCTTAGAAGTCCTGAAATGTATCTGCATACCTGTGAAATCACTCAGCTGTCTGTTTTTTTCTGCAGGGTCATTCTAAACACTGCAGTTGACTGAGTGTTTTTGTTGCCAGAATCTACTAAACAAATTCTCTCAGGTTTCTACAGATGAAAGAGACCGAGCTGAAACAGCTTCTCACACAAAATGTGGTTTCTCTGATTACATTTACAGACCCTTCAGACACTCTACCAGTCTTTTCCTACACCTTTCAAGCTGTGACAGCTTAGATAAATGACACGTTAAGTAGCTCATTATAAGTCCACTTCTGCACGATACAAATCAACGGCAGCATTATCAATGACTTCAATGGCAGCTGGATTGAAGTTCAAAATGAATAATGTACACATCTATCAGAAGAAAAAAATACAATTCACACCTTCAAAACTTCTCCATATCAGTTTATACTGAACCAATCTTACTATAAAATAGGAAGCAGTGGCTGGACGCCTTTGTAGAGTACTACTAAAAGCCATTGAAATGCAGCTTCTCATTCTGCCATTTCCATTCAAATCTCTTGTTATGATTGCTTGCCACTGAAGTCAAAGGAATTAAAAGCCATTTCAACAAATGTTGTATAAAAAGAGTAAAAACAATATGGGACAAGCAAGGTTTTAAACTGCCTTCTGAGACAGGCAAAATATTGATCTCCTAGAAATTGATCTTGCTATGAAGCAGTAACCAGAATGCACATAATTTAAGGTTAAGCTTGTAAGAATCACACAAGCAAAGAGCTTTGGTGATTTAATGTGCAATAAAACGCTCCTATAAGGTTGGAATAAGGCATATTCCAAGTGGGTATGTATTTCATTTTCTACTGCATGAAACCATAGTGCTGAAGTGCAGCCAGCCTTCCAAGTTTTGCATTCTGCAAAGACCATTCCTGTTGTCCAGGTAACTAGAATCTGCAAATAAATCTCTTGGTAATAACGAATCAAATGCCACTAATACTGAACACCTACGAATGCATTCAGAGATGAGATTTCTTTCTATCTTAATTCATAGTCTGTGGCAAATATAAAGATGTTAAGCTACTCACTCTTAGGCAGAGAATGAAAGCCCAAAGCCTTAGCAACCTTCTCACAAGTTGTCTTGACATCGCTTTCAAGATCCATCGTACTTGAAGACCCTGTGAAAAGATAAGAATAACATATCATATCAATGAAATAAGAGTATCACTGCTTACCTCAGCTTTCTGTACGGGACACGGAGCACAGTGGACGGGACACGTAATCCCACACAGACCCAGGTCAAGAAGAAAGTAACACCTGTCCTTGAAAATCCTGTCATGAATATAAAGAAATCCAGAAAATCTCTACAGAGAATTATGTGAACATGACTTAGAGATCTGACTTTCGACTCTTCCTAAAAATGTACTACTTAAGACACAGACTTTATAAACACGTATTTTTTCCCATGCAGGGAAGTTTGTATTTTAATCTCTCTGTGGTTAGAGATATCGTGTTGACAGAGTCGTCACGGTAGAAAAAGATGCAATTTTCTAGATGGTTATCCCTTATGCTTTCTTACTGTAACTTGGATGCCTTTTCTTTCCAAAGCTGTTTCTTCCATACCCTACAAAATACTTCAGAAGGCCGGGAATGAATGCTGTATATGCTAATATATCTCTTACTGGATTGCTCATTTTCTTGTATCCACTGGTTTTTTTTTGTGCAATCTAGAGGCTGGGTTAGATGCTGTGGCATAAGACAGTAAGACAATAAGGAGGGATGTTTATTATGTGCAACAGATTGTCTCCATTTTGCCCTGCCTGGTAATAGCTAGAGCTCAACAACTCCACCATCTTAAAGACACAAATCTCTTTCTAGACAACAAAAAAGGAGTTGTCTCAAAATAACATGACTAGGACGCTCAAAATTGCAGCCATGCTTCAGCTGGAGCAGCAGTATGAATATTTTTAAGAAATTTCACTTCAGCTAATGGAGGTCTCAATACCTGTTTTTTCTGCACTTAGGAATATTCTTATTTTAGAGGTCGTCTGTTCAAACACACAAAACAGAGGATTGTTTTAGTGATACGTGACAGTGATTAAATGGTCTATTTAAACACCAGATTTGTTTTAAAATGCATAGCCTTATGAATCAAACATCAGCTGTTTCTTTACAAGTACATTTTTGCAAGCCTCGTATGTATAATACAGCACTCCACTCACTACACCGAGTGTCATTACACAGAGTGATAGATCATATAAAGCAACATAGCAAACCTCACGTACATAAGCACACACTGAATCAATGTCAACTCTTCAAATAAGCCTCTGAATCCTGTGCTGCAGTTGTACAGGAACAGTGCCAAATGTCCCACTGAGATTCACCCATGAAATCCAGAATATTTTCTCAGCAGGGCATTTGCCCACATCACCTTGATTAGCTAACAGGAATTAACGTTGAATGATAATGACTATTCAGGGTATCATTTACAGGTTTGTTCAAGGAAGCTTTGAGCACCGCAGCATTTGAACGAAGGGGAAATGAGGGCAATTAAACCCACACTTCCAGCTGTCTGCACTTACAGAAAACAGAATTGTTCTCCTTACGCACAAGTATATTCTATATACTTCATGCAAACTCTGGGCTTCCAACATCGTCTTCTCCAGAGGATTATTATGGACATGTTGAGTTCTCAGACAGTTCAGCTACTGTCCTCAGCAACAGAAAAGTTAGTTTTGTCGCCAGTCAAAAAACAGTTGTTCTTATAATTTCCAAAACAAAAACAACTATTTCCCCACTTTCAAAATTTAGCCCTAGAACAGCAAAACATCTGGTGTTTCCTTCTCATTATTAACTCCAACAATCCTACTAATTCCTATTTCATTTAGAGGCAGTTCCCACAAAATCAGTAGGTAGAAGTAAGGTTGGTATTCGTTGGCTTTTTTCACCCTTGCCTCATATGTGGCTACAAATAATTTTACAGATCAGGAAACATTCCATCATACTAGTTGTGCTTATCCAATGAAGTCAATGGAAGTAGACAAAGTAGCCAGGAGTCAGAATTATTACTCCTTTCCAATCTCATGTTGAAACCAATGCCAGAACGTGTTTTGGAATTAACTTTTAAAAATGAAACTAAACTATGAGAAGAAACAAAGAAGTAACAAATAAAAAAGAAACAACCAATATGGAAATAGCAACTGCAGGCTATTTGCAGGAAAATACACGGAGAAAACAGGGTTGTGATACTGTCATCTAAACACTAACTTGATGTGAGATACAATTTAACTTTCACTCCTAGTTTAAACTGTGAGATACAATCTATCTTTCATTCCCGGTTTGAAACTGAAATCTAAATCCTCAAATCCAACCTATCAGGAACACATCAGGCTGTTTCAGATTAGTGCAGGGTTTCAAAACTTAAGGGCATCAGGACAACCTTGGTACAATTTCCCTTCACTCACCCTCTAACAACAGGTATGGCAAAACTGCAGGGAATCATCTCACAGTCAACCCAAGGGGCAGATCTAGATTTATGACAGTGGAAGCTGGTCAGCTAAATATGTCTAAGATTTAGTGTCACTGCTTTTAAGTCATTCTATAAAAAAACGTATGCTTGAATTGAAAAAGAAAATAAAACCTCAAAAAAGAGCAGAAGGTTCAACCCTGCTCTGCATCAACAAATGAGGGCCACCCCACCTGCTGAATCCAGCCTGGAATCCTACTGGAATCTTATTAACATCGAAGCCAATGTTTTTCTTTAACTCGAGTCACAAAGGTGAAGTAATAGAAGAGGTTAACTTGCAAGATACAGCATAAGCCTAAGAATAATCTGATTTCCACAACAACATAGAAACATTGAAAGATTATCTCATTGAACTAAACTCATCCAGAATATGGAGTTTTATGCAAATTTCAAACAAAAGTGCATCAGAATGTCCTCAGCTGATCCAAGGCAGAATAAAGGAGTCTGGGATAACATATGCATCCCAAGAGACAAAAAGATGCACCTGTGTTTCAATGAGGCTTGTCAGAACAGCTTTGCATTCACTGGCACTGCTGGTTGCTGAGAGCAGCAAAGGCTACACTGCAAACACTCTGCTCCCTTTAACTCCATTGCAGCCATTTCCAACAAGTCAGCTCAACTCCATCCACAAGTGCCAGCCAACAGCACAGTAGCTTCTATGTTCTTCTTGCAGACCTCTATTATCTGTTTACATCCTACTGCTTACTCCCCGTTTCTGTTGCTTGCTCTCATTTTTTGTTCTGTAAAGCTACGCAAATGTGACTGCTGCTACTTCTGTGTTTACAGTGTTGCCTTAATCAGTGTGAAAATACAAACACAATAGACAAGAAGACCGCAGGAAAACAAAACCCTTCTGAAGGAAAGGCCTTCATCTCCAGTATTTGCACACTGTCATGCCAGGAAGCCACTGGAAAAGCTTTGATTCCAGATACCTCTCACTACACCCCAAATTCTACATACATAAGCAAATCTTTTAGTACTGTTTCTAGGGGGTCGACACTGTCATAGCCAAATACAAAATGAAAGTCACTGTCAAACTCAGAAAAAGAAGGAAAACCTTCTGAAAAAGGAAACATGGTCCCTGTCCATAGTTTGTCAACCCTACCTAAGACAACTGGCAAGAACTCCTTCAGAAATCTGGGAAGCAGACGTTTCAAAACTTCACTCATATCTGCCAGTTCTTATACGTTTACATCAGCTATTACACATAGCATTTTTATTGAATTTAGACATTGGTACTTTTAAAGAGCAGTTTAACAGCTCAGACAAGCTTTCCCACAAATGCTTAGAGTGGAAGAAGAACGGTTTGAAGAGACAGAATGAGACAAATACAATTCCCTTTATCTGTCCTGAAAATGTAAGGAAACAGCCAATATTAACAGTCTCTCTTGAGATACTATGAGTGCTTTTCCTGTTTAAATAGAACTGAATATTACAGTTTACTTCTAACATTCTCCAAAAAATGTGCCATACCTTGAACTACTTTTAGGACAGCTCAAACCTGAATCAGCAACTGATGCAACAAGTTGATTAATAACACGTATTTAGCAGTGGTCCAAGCTTCCCAGCTTCTGCCCAAGGTGTAAACATGAAATCCAACAACAGAGGTTACAGTAGAAAATGAGTATTTTGAAAAACTGCAGCAGTCATTTGGTCACAAAAAGTTGGATATGTCTTGCTTGTATAACTTCTGGTCTTAAGTCTCTTGTTGAAGTTAGTTTAGCTCAACCAACACATTCAGTAAAGCAACTGACACAGCACCTTGTTTCTTACAGATGCATAGGCAGTTCAATTCAGTGCAAGGATACAAGTATACTCCTCTTATATAACTTCCAGAACTAAATTCCTTTGTGTCAATGCAGAACAACAGATAAAAATAAATGAAGTTTACTTTCACATACACATTTTTGCATAGAGAGATTTAGAAAAGACTGAATAAATTGAGACAAGTGTTGAGGTGTTTTTCGTATTCAAAGAACAGTTTACCCCTTTCAAGGTTAAAGATCATCCATGTCTCATCCTCAAGCATTCTCTAAGGACATAAGAATTCTACTCACTAAAGCTGCAGTTAACTCTAGAGTCTGCCAACACCAGGTATCTGCAAAACACTCAGTAAGGTTCAATTTGCATGAATATCAAATCTTCAACACAGCAAAACTCCAAGGGCAAAGCTGTTAAAACCATTTCAGGACACTGTGAGTTTACCAGTTTACACTGATGATAACACAAGGTGGTTCAGGCACTTCGTGCTGGAAAAGATCAAGCATTGCCATTGCTGCAGAAATACTGTTTTGCTGTTTCAGAATAGTCCCATTAAGACAATTACTCATTAGTCAAATTAGTCAAATAAATTAGTCAAAACAATAAAAGCTTTTGATTTTTCTGCTAAACATGGGAAGTGTTTTTTTTTGACTATGTCTTAAGAGCACCTGTCACTTGGCATATTGCTATAAATGGCAATAAGCCATGCCCGTGGAGATTCATTATTTGAAAGGTCTCCAGTATAGATTCAAAACTTAACAGATGAGATGCCACAATGAAAAACAATGGACTGCACTGAAACACAGTCACCCTTGGGGTGAACTGCGACGTTTTCTCCTCTGGAAGCATTATGCTATGCTTTAGAGGTTAGCATTTTCTCGTTGGAGCTCTCCTAACAAATTCCTTCAAGATCATTTTCAACAGCTGGAAAATTATGTTCTGATGTACAGTAGCTAAAAATGAAGGTATTAATGTTGCCTTCAGTCTGAGTATCTGCACAAGAGATAATACACATCTTCAGCATAGGTATAATATTACAAGAAATAACTGTGCCCAAAAGACAAGGTCACGTCAATTACAATCTACACACAAAGAAAGCTGTCCAACAAGCATCAGCAGATATAAAACCTATTTAAAAAGATACTCAGATGATCTTCTAAGTAACACCATCTCCTCTTCGAGACATGAGGATCTGATGACTTAGAGGCTTTAGATAAATTTTGCTTTGTTTTTGTTTTTATTTTCCCTGCCCACCACATGCAGTGAGGTTTAGAGAAGTTCAGTAAGGAATATTGTTTATTAGTGTGTTGTGTTGTTGATTACTCTGTCTTGCAGACAAAGAAACATACGTGCATAAGAGCAATAATCTGCTCATAAATTCATGAAGAATGACTATTCCCTTTCAAACTAAGGAAACTAATAGGATAACAACTCACTGTTACTTGAAAATATTCCAGCAGCAGGAAGTTATTTACTGTGCTTGTGTTCTGCTTAGGAACACCAGGCAAATAAACCAATAGCATTACCCAATCGTGATCATTCTCTGTTGTAACACCTAAAAACAGTGGAACAAGAGACTCACAGATTCAGAGTCCATAACCACAAAGTAGTTATAAGAGCAGGTACCTTTATTTCAGCAATGCACACAAAGGGTGCAAGGGGGGATCCTTCTGCCTACCCTGCATACCAGGAAATAGAAGCATTACATATTTGTAAGCCAAGCTCATAAATATTCAATAGATTTCCTGGACTCCATCTACATATTCATTATATTTCCAGGAATTCATTTACATAAAGTCCCTCTCCTTGGCTCATGAGTCACATGCAGTGAGGGTCCCCACTGGTGGCCTTCGGGGATGAAGTTACTTGTCTTCCTCGCTTTGGATCTTCACCTCTGGCCCAGTTGGCACAAGAAAACCAATTCTTGCTGAGAATGTGCCAACTCTTCCTCGTGTTTGCTCCTCTTTCTGCTAACTATGGAGATTAGAGCTTATTTTTCCTCACTGTCATTTACGAAAGCGCTTCTGTGAGTCTTAAGCCATGGGCAGAATTCAACCCACCCCCCTCCATCACAAGGCCAGAAACATTTCAACAAATCATTTGTGCACCTGGCTCATTTCAACTCATGATCACTCATTCCCACAGTGACACGTACAAAAGTACAGATTGCAGCTCTCTCCCAGAAGATCTCACTTGCCATGTCCTCTGCCTAAGGAGTCCCTTTTACTTGACCTACGTTTTAAAGTAATTCAAATACAAGAATGACTGAGAATTTCAAAGATCTTTTGATGATCTTGCTACTATCAACTGCAGTCTACTGAAAAAATAAAAATAAAAATCAAGATTACTAGTATAAGGCAATGACACTCTTTAACAGACATGCCTTTAAAGGCACACTCAAAGGTTAGTGCTAGATGCTGAACAGAATGAAGATTAAAGAGGCATTCTTCTTCCCATAAAGAACATGTTCTTCACTTTCTTTCAATCTCCACTTTCTTTCTCTCTGCTAACATTTTACTGCAAGTTGCTAATAAGCATATGCAGTTAATTATGTTCTTGTTATGTACGATAACTGATATTCTGCATATTTTCTTTCTGCATAACAATTTTTCACATATTGACGTCATCAGTTCAAGCGAAATATACTTCATACCCACTAACAGACAAAGTAAGAATTCCAACCCATTTCCCTTCTCAGAGCTGGTATTCATTGCTTGACACTAGGTAATTAGCAAGTTCAGGTCTACATTTTTTTCTGGATCTGATTAATTTGACCTGAAAGTAAAACCTTATTTTGCAAAGGCACCGTGTGGGATAAAAATGGTCGTTATATTGCTGATGAGTGATAAAGCTCAACAATAACTTGAGCCGGACGTAAACCCCCACATGGCACCTGGCCCTCACATGTAACCAGTCCTAGCTGCACGGGGAAAAAAGGGCTTTAAGCACCTACCATTAAGGTCTTTGCTCTGCACCAGGGAAGGATTCCACACCTCTTTTGTCACACCCACAAGGGAGCTCTTGCAACAGCACTTCAACTTGTTCACGCATTCTCTCAAGCCTATAAAAAATAAGAGCAGTATCAACATAAAAAAAATATTACAATATGGACACTGAAGGGAACAGAATGGATTCAGCTTGTTTGGGTTCAGGTATGAACTCCACAGATGTAATTCCAAGTGCTTACATTATAGCACTATTACTGCAGTAGATTTCCCTCCTTAGAAACTGAGTCAGTTTCCATTCAGCTTTACTAGGAACGCTAATGCTGCAATTTCGTACCACTTCGCAGCGTTGAAGAATGACAAAGGCGAAATACAGAAGCAATTACTTCAGTTCCTATAGGACTACTAGTTTGTTGGTGTTTTGTTCTTTGGTTGTTTTTTAAATGCTTATTGTTTAAAAGTTTCAGTCTGATACATCCAGGAGTTCTCCTCAACTCTTTACACTGCCAAGACTGGCCACAAAGACACCTGACAGCTTTTTACACATGCACAATACAGCTCTGATCTAGGCACTACTCCAAAGAAGCTACCTACTGAAGGCCCAGATCACCTTTCCTCCACGTAAGCCATGTATTTCTCATTTCAATCTTCTCATCTATTCCTGCTACGGCAGGGAAGAGGAGCAGCTTTATTTTTTGGGGGTCCCTTCCCTTCCATCAGCTCCCAAAGTGCCATGGTGTGAGTCCTCTCTACTTCTCCAACTACGGAAAGGCAAACTTGTGTTTCCCATCCATAAGTAGCACATTATTGGTAGTATATATTGCAAGACAGTGAGAAGCACTCAGATAACTCATCCAAGTAAAACTGACCAGCTCGACTTGAGCTATCCCATAACACCCAGCCTGAGAGACTTCATAACCCTTCTCTCCATAAGCACTGCCTGCTGAGAACAAGTTATCTGCTACAGCCTTCCCTGCACTATTTTTCAACTACTATATGATTTAATTTGCACAGGTGATAGGTACTAAAATGCCAGTTGTGTAGAATGGCAGCTGGGTAATAAGCTTTATCTTATGAAATAAATACTCTTCAAGGGCTTCCAGCCTTTTCATCTTAAATCACAATTTAAATCAAGAGCATTTTGATGAAACAGAAGAAAACCTGGATTTGTGCTGATAGGGACAGAAGAATTCAAAAGCTCACTCACACTGCAGCCCATAGGGGCAGTGATAACACGAATAATCAGGACTACCAAATAATTTTCCCGCTTAAGAAAAACACCTCTCTGAAGATGATTAGCAGGAAGGTCTGCTTCATCCTAATTGACCCAACAGCACAGAAAGTTTACGGTGTTAATTTGATGCAGAATTGTAACTGCATCAGTGATCTTTTAATTATTTTAAATGGCAACACTCTCAGCAACTCAGCCTTCTTCAAGGCACTTTCCACTTGCACAGGAGCAGAGTATGACCTACAGAATTAATCCTTCTACTCTCTCGCAAAACTGTTACAGTTTCCAGATGACAGCTATCTTCATTCAATATAAATAGGAAAGAAACATGCTGTTTACCATGTGAAATGATCAGCCTCACTATGTCAAAACTTTTCACGCTTCATTCCTTCTATTTAGCTAGTAGCATTCTCTTTTTCCTCCCCAGTAACAACCTGCATTTCTGTGCAATGAAAATGAACTCTAAATTAAGGATGTTCTCCCTATAGTATCTATGTTGTCATTACAAAATTCTCTATTATTTTAATCCTGCCGTGCTTGGTAGAAAGCGATTCACAGATGCTCAGCCCACTCCCTCTACAAAGACAATCATTTAAAGGCCCACTGTGTTAATAGATATTAGGAAAAAGAAAAAAACACAATGCATTTTCCTCCTTTCCTGTCTTTACTGCTCAGGCTATCAACATCAATTTTGGTTTTTGTTCTTTTAGTGTCTCATGCTGGTATGTTTTTAGTTTCTCATTAGCTACTTTTTAAATACACAGATGATAACCATTAAAAAACCATCATCCCAACTGTTCTACCCCCCTTCTTTCGAAACTTACTCCTTTCTAAAGATGCTACCAAAATGGGAATAAGTACTAGCCTGAACATAGATGTGTCCATGCGTAACAAAGCATTCAAGGGAAAGATGGAAGGAAAATAATCAAGCAGAGAAGACATGCTCAGTCATTAAGGAATTTGTATACATCACTCTGATAGAAATACATGCATCTCTAACTGAAGATACTGTGCTGAACATCATCAGCTACACACGTGCCAAACACAGAGTTTACTTGTGCATCCTTATAGGCTTCTTGAAGTACCCAGAAAGTTTTTTGGTCCAAATATGAGGGTTGCTCCAAAAGTAATGCTTCCAATTTCATTAAGTTGGCCCACGATTTCAGGAGCAAATATTGGTGGTACAGCTGCAGAGACCGAACCTCCCCCCACAATATGCCATTAAACTTCATTGCCCTGGGACAGCTGGCAGCAGAGAGGCAATCTGACTGGATGGCACCTGACACAGAAGTGTGCACGAAGCAAAGGTGTGGAACTGAATTCCTCCATGCAGAAAACAATGCATCCATTAACATTCATCAACATTTGCTGAACATCTCTGGGGACCAAACAGCAGATGTGAACACAGCAGTGAGGAGGTGCTGTGTTTCAGCAGTGGTGACAGCAATGTGAAAGTCAAATGGCATTCCAGAGAGCCATGCAGATTTTCAGGAGCATGGCATGCAGGCTCTTATCCAACATTGGCAAAAATGCCTAGCTATGGTGCTGTGTGCAAATGAAGTGACACATTTTTTTCTATCTCATACATTGTGACAACACTGTACAGAACCATAACATAGAGAGCAAGAATTCACATTCTGATTGGTTAAGAGACACACTTGCAGCTAACCAGTGACTAGCCAAATAAAACAGCAGCAACTCTGTGAAGGCCTCAGAACAAAAATACTGTAACTCTCTGGTGAAAGGTTCAGAACAAACAGTCATTGTGCATAAGCAATGGAGAAGTCGGGAGCTAGTAAGATTGCTTAAGGTGCTCTTGATTTCCTCTTCCCAGTAATCACAACCCTCCACTACCACAACGCAAAGTATGGCACGTACACAACACACCACACCGGACACTCTCAGCTGGCAACAGCTCCTGGCCCAAGTAGCAGGGACCATTCAGGGACCATTCAGGGACCACTGTGCGGCACAAAAGATACTGCCACCCCCACAGCTGGCAGCACACTTCCCACCCCATCCTCAGCTACCCCAGAAGAACAAACCCTCAGGATCACAGGATCCACAGCAGTGACCTGCTCACCTTTATTTTTTCCTTTTTCCTATTGTGCTCGTCTTTTAACAAACGAAGGCACACTCTCAATCAGTTAACACTTTTACTCCTTTCCAAGTCTTAATTCAAAGGAATAAACATCAATACAGTGAACCACAAGCTGCTTTCACTTGCAACATGGTGACTATGGTGAAAAACAGTGTTTCAAAGCAGAGAACCCATCAAACAATGTTACTGTATGCTTTTACTGTAGCATTCACGAAAATAACCAGAACCCAGTAGTTTTGGAGCCACCTGTATGTTATAGCAACAAACAAAGCAAGTCAGCGGACCACAAAGTCTATAGGCTGCTCTTGTGAACAAGGACCTTCACCAGTGCTTTTACTAAGAAAGCAGATCAAAGGGAAATCCAAGCAGAAATAAGGCAGCACGAGCCCCCTGACTGGAACAGAGGTAAAGAGAGATGCTGGCACTTTACTGTTCAATAAACAGAATAGATGGAACAATTACTGCCTTCTTCCCTGCACTTCTAGTTGCTAGCATCCAAACTGGAAATGGGCACAGGTCCTCTCCGCACACTAAAACACATTGAACTTTTTACTCCGGTAGGTAAATAGTGACAGGACAAAGGGGAATGGTTTTAAGCACAAGGACAGCAGGTTTAGCTTGGGTGTCAGAGGAAAGTTCATTACAGAGAGAGTGGTGAGGTGCTAGAACAGGCTGCCCACACATGTGTTCAAGACCAGGTTGGATGGGGCCCTGGGCAGCCTGCTCTAGTACCATACCTGGAGGTTGGCAGCCATACCTGTGGCAGCAGGGTTGGAAACTGATGATCCTTGGGGTCCCTTCCAACCCAAGCCATTCTAAGATTCTAATACTCACTGTTGTCACTTAATTACCATGATTACTGTGTTGCCTAACAAGGGTTAACAAACTAGTGAGGGAAAAAAAAAAAAAATACTAAAAATAAAATGAAAATGAAAACCAGCTGAAGACTGCTCCATTAAGAACAAAACAGCCCAATCGAATATCATCCAGCAATTGAAAGATAACACGGTCACATTATCTTCATAACCCCCTGATTCAGCCACTTGGAGATAGCTCTCCTTGTTTAACAAGGAGGCAGAGTCAAGGGTGGAAGCCCACCTGTGAACTCTGTACAGGGCAGTTCAATGTGCAAAATGTTCAGCCTTACGAATATCTGTATATTCTCAGATAACATTCAAGTTCTGTTTTCCATCCTGCCTTCCGTTTTCTCCTTATGCCCTTCATTCTGTGCTACAGAAGCTCTGTAAGTGCAATTTCTACACTTCTGTTTCACTTTTCCTTTTCTCTTGAATAGATTCATGCCATTACCATAACTCTGACTTGTTAATTCTTAAATTGTCTCCTTTTACCCTCCACTGCCTTTCTCCATTTGTTTCGAGGCTATTAAGATTTAATTTTTCTTGATTTCTGTATGGGAATTGCTAAGCTACAGCCTGAACCAATGACTGAGCACCCGGTAAAGGGACACAGCCAGCCCTGGGAGCACAGGTGAAAAGAACTGGCCTGTGCCAACAGAAAGGGTTTAACCTGGTCCCACCCCTCTCTAAGCCTCATTTAAGGCTTTAGATAACAATATTGCTATCCCCCTGTCTCATTCTCTCCAAATGAGGAACAATGGTATCTTCTCCCTCAATTACCACTTCTTCAACTGAAGCAAGCTGAACATTTGCAGAAAGACATGTATTTTCAACAAGCCTTCAGCACTACCTGGTTTTGTCCTTATTAATTCATTAC
Organism: Centrocercus urophasianus; assembly: GCF_019232065.1. Classification (NCBI taxonomy): domain Eukaryota; kingdom Metazoa; phylum Chordata; class Aves; order Galliformes; family Phasianidae; genus Centrocercus; species Centrocercus urophasianus. The sequence continues at coordinate 5,446,519 of NW_024884889.1, read as the reverse complement.
CTGAGAAGTATTTTTAATGCTCTGGTTTCACTTTTTCTGAATTTGGACAGGTTTGTAGTGCAGGTTTTACATGCTGAAGTTTTTCTAAACTATTTTCCATATTGGCTGAGTTATGCTACACCTTTTACATTTGGTATAGTTGAAATCTAATTATAGCCTGAAGGTATTTCTCTACACATCTTTTTCCTGTTTCCTTGGCAGCATCTAAAGGTGAATAAACAGCATAAGCATAGTAATGCAAACACCTTACAGGCAAAGTAGGAGGAAAATCCTTACCCTACACACTTACTTCCCAGACAGATAATCACACAGAAGTAAATACGGACTCATACCAAAAAAAAAAAAAATCACATCCAGTAAATAATACACATTGGGGCAGATTAGAGAGGAATAACAGAACTGCTCAGGTTGGAAAATACCTTAAAGACCATCGAATCCAACTGCAACCTAACCATCCTTCCCTAACTCTAACAGCCCTCTGCTAAATCATGTCCCTGAGCACCACATCCAAATGGTTTTTAACCACCTCCCTGGGGAACCTATTCCAGGCCTTAACAGCCTTTTCTGTAATGAAATGTTTCCTGATATTCAACTTAAACTTCCCCTGGCACAATTTGAGGCCATTTCTCCTCCTCTTGCTACCAGTGAGAAAAGACCAATCCTGCTCTCTCTGCAATCACCTTTCAGATATTAAAAGAGCGTAACAAAGTGTCCCCTCAGCCTCCTCTTCCCCAGACTGAACAGCCCCAGTTCCTTCAGTCTCTCAAACATAGAATCAAACATAGAATCACCAAGGTTGGAAAAGACCTAAAAGATCACCCAGTCCAACCGTTCACCTATTCCCAATAGCTCCCACTAAACCATGTCCCTCAACACAACATCCAGCCTTTCCTTGAACACCCCCAGGCTCGGTGACTCCACCACCTCCCTGGGCATCCGTTCCAGTGCCTGACCACCCTTTCTGAAAAGTAATACTTCCTAATGTCCAGCCCGAATCTCCCCTGCCGTAGCTTGAAGCCATTCCCCCTGGTCCTATCACTAATGACACGAGAGCAGAGGCCGACCCCCAGCTCACTACAACCTCCCTTCAGGAAGTTATAGAGAGCAATGAGGTCTCCCCTGAGCCTCCTCTTCTCCAGGCTGAACGTTCCCAGCTCCTTCAGCCTCTCCTCATATGGCCTGTGTTCCAGACCCCTCACCAGCTTTGTTGCCCTCCTTTGAACACGTTCCAGGGCCTCAATGTCTTTCTTGCAGTGAGGGGCCCAAAACTGGACACAGTACTCGAGGTGCGGCCTCACCAGTGCTGAATACAAGGGAACAATCACCTCTCCGCTCCTGCTTGCAACACTGTTTCTGATGCAAGCCAGGATGCCATTGGCCTTCTTGGCCACCTGGGCACACTGTCGGCTCATGTTCAGCCGAGCATCAATCAATACCCCCAGGTCCATTTCCTCTATGCAGTCCTCCAGCCACACCGCCCCAAGCCTGTAGCGTCACCTGGGGTTGTTGTGGCCGAAGTGCAGTACCTGGCATTTGGCCTTGTTGAAACTCATCCCATTGGCTTCAGCCCAGCTCTCCAGCCTGTCCAGATCCCTCTGTAGGGCCTCGCTACCCCCAGGTAGATCCACACTTCCAGCCAATTTGGTGTCATCTGCAAACATACTGAGGGTGCACTCGATGCCCTCATCGAGGTCATCAATAAAGATATTGAAGAGGACAGGCCCCAGCACCGACCCCTGGGGAACACCACTCACGACCGGCCGCCAGCTGGATTTGACTCCATTTACCACTCTCCTCACAGGCCATATTCTCCAAGCCCTTCACCAGCCCTGTTGCCCTTCTCTGGACCTGCTGCAGCACCTCCATGTCCTTTCTGTACTCAGGTGCCCAAAACTGAACACAGCACTCGAGGTGAGGCCTCACCAGTGCTGACTACAAGAGCAGGATGTCTTCCCTGGTCCTGCTCACCACTCCATTCCTGATCCAAGCCAGGATGCCGTTGGCCTTCTTGGCCACCTGGGCACACTGCTGGCTCATATTCAGCCCACTGTCCATAAGCACACCAAGGTCCCTTTCCATCAGGCAGCCTTCCAGCCACTCCTCCCCAGGCCTGCAGGATTGCCTGGGGTTGTTGTGACCAAAATGCAGGATCTGACACTTGGCCCAAATGAAACTTACACACTTTACCTTGGCCCATCCATGCAGTTTAGTACCTTTTTGTTGCCACACGGGAATTTTTAGAGTGCAGCTGAGGGTACAGTGATAAATAAAAACAGCTGTAGCTGGATATGTCATCTTCTCTGTTTCACACTAGGATGACAGAGATGAAAGTAAAAAAAGAATCATGGTTACTCTGGCTTTGCATCCCTTATTGGCCTGTGTCAGAGAAAGTACCTGTGCAGCCTCATTTTTAGACTTGAGTTTCTTATCTCCTAAAGAAAGCTGATCAGAAGGCAAATTCTTGATTTCATTACCCTGTCTTTATTTTCTCCTCTTCCTTTCAAAAGCAGGAAGGTCAAAGGCACAGAGCCAGACTGCCTTTGAGACTGTTTGAAAAAACAACTAGACGGGAGAGCGTCTTTAAAAAGATAGGATGCTACAGGAAAAGAATAGCTGTGGAGGATCAGCTTCTTAAAATAGAATGAAACATTCTAGTAACACACCAACGTGACGTGCTAGAGTTCAGAGCAAGTTAAAAAGTTTGTAATTGTCTTCTGCTGAGAATGTTCTCATGCTGAACTGAAACTGCTTTCTGTGATATTTTGCAATGGGTAAGTAGCTTTTTATCACTGACCTTTAAAATTGCATTCAGAAATTATTTATTGTTCTCCTTACAGTAAGAAACCATCTCCTTTCAACTATTTTGAAGGCTTTTTAGAATCCAAGCTCACATCCTATGCAACTTATCTTCTGTTAGATTGGCATACACAGAAGAGGATGACTTGATTCATGACGGTGGGGCAAATGAAGCTCTTAAGTAATTTTCTCTATGTGTTCCCTCAGAACTTATACACAATAGCCATTCAGACACAGAGATGCAGGCAGAGCATCTATGAGGAGAATTACAGCAGCAGTCTGATAATATTCAGTGCACTGGAGTCAAGTTGCCAAGTTTAATGAGTGGCTGGAGTACCCCACTCCAACAAGATGCCTCCTTCCATACACCTAAGCAACACTGAATTCACATTCATCCTTCCTGACCTTTCTTGTTGAAACCTATAAGCTACATTTTTATTTTAGTCATAACTATGTTACAAGTGTGGTAGGTACAACTATTAGAAGTTCTCTGTAGGCAAAATTGTAACAATTTTTTAATACTATTTCTAGTTTGTCTCCTCAGAAAATAAAACATTCTATTTATATATATATATATATATGATCAGTTACTCTTTTTTTTTCCTCTAGAACTTCACCTACTCGTTAACAGAAGGATGCATTTCTACATTTTGACTTGTTTATATGCTGTTTATGTTCCATAATAAAAACATCCTTATTACATTGTTATGGTCATGGAGGCTTACCTATAAGTCTCTACCTAAAATTTTAAAAGATACATCACCCTTCATGTACTGCCTACTTAAAGGTCCTGAGTGTTTTGGAAAATACCAAGTATGTATTTGTAAACAAGATAATAGTTCTGGATGTGCCATTATTTTATGTTTTAATACTTTCATAAATATAAATCAGTTTATTCAGGGAAGGGTTTAAGTTATAAGAGATTCCTAACCTTACTAAACTGGGAGACAAAACATGTTTAAACAACAAATTATAGAAGCATAATTAATATCTTATTACAAGTCCAAAGGACTTAGCCAAGCACAAACTTTTTTTTTCCCCCCTCCCTCTCCAGTCTTTTTATTATGTATTCTCTCTCCATTTTCGAGAGAAAATACTATGGCTGGATCTCTCAGCCATACTTGCACAGGCTTCCAAATCATAACCTGCTTATTCACTCTTAAATATTTCTGGAGCAGCACCAAACAAACTTCAATCTGGCTGTGCAAATACTTACTGAAACACTAAAAAGTGAGTTCAGAAAAATACACTAAAAAAAAACACAAATTAAAAAAAAAAATGAGTAGGTAAGTCACACCAGAAAACCACTACGCTACGCTTTCATCTCTTATCCATAGTTCAGTTTCTGCATTGAAAAATGCAACTACAGATCTTTATACCCAGGCAGGCTTAACAGATCACAAGCAAGATCAGCACAGCCACCACCATCACACAACGACTGCCATAATGGTGAGCAGGATTGAAGTTTGATTATCAATCTTCCCTTGAGAAAACTGGATTTGCGGTTCCTCACTTTTGTGTTCCTTCAAGATGTCATTCAGGCCAGCCTAACGGCAGGGAAAGTATTCTACCCCATCAATGAATGTATTACAAAGCAAAGCATGTTTCCATTTTAAACACCTTCATGTGCTGTCTGAGCACAGACTTATAGATGAGTAAGGGTGATACTCTAAGCCACATTCCAGGTAATCATCCATTCAGGGGAAAAAAAGAGAAAGGGTGCTTGAAACCTCTTACAAAGGGCATTGCAGGGAAGGTGTCCACACTCCAGTTCAAGTGACTGCCATATTGAGACTGACTTGAGAAAGAGGCTTTTGAGAAGAACAAGAACAGTGGAAATGGTACAAATAAACTACTTGATAACAAACACTTCAAAATCCATACTACTTAAGGCTGTCCTTAACTGGGAAGCTATGAATTGTGTGAGTATCTGCCATAGTGTCAGCAAAGAGGGTAGCAGGAGTTCTGGATGGCCTTGTTTTTTGTATTCATGTACAGCAGTCAATACAAATGACTTCAAGAACTTGAACAGTACAGAAACCCTGTTTCAGGACCTACATCTGTTACCTGCTCATCAACCTTATCTAAACAGCTGTTAGACATCCAGCAGCACCCACCATAAACCAAAAACTAGAAACAAACTCTGAACTATTCTGACATCCAGTTGACCTGCAAACACTTGGGCTCCCTGTTGGGATCCACTCACAGCCAACAAATTGCTCTCTAGCACTGGGTCAATTCACATTTACGACTTCGAGTTAGGACCACTGCCAGATGAGCATTCCCTTCAGTGCATGCCTGCTTGATATAAATAACCCACGACAATGCGACTGCCTCATTTTCTGTGTCTGCGTCTAGATATTGCTAAGAAAAACCACATGGGACTTCCAGTCAGCTGATGGCAAGGCTTTTTCACTCCACACTCAGACTATCCTGCCCCTGGTGTTTGTACTTAAACGTCATCCACTCACAGATGCTAGTTATTTTACTCATGTTCAATTTCATCTTCTGATTTTATTTTCCTTTGCAACACCTTGGAGTTCAATTAAGACCAGCAATAAATGATATAGAATGCTGCAGTTATTTTACCAATGGTAAGCTAAAACCATTTGGGAAAAATCTGTGGAAATTAAAAAGCAGCTTGTTTCTTGTTTCAGTTGTCTTGTTTTGACAGTACCCTCCAGCCTCTGCAGGTTTAATTTCCTCTTTCGAGCTACAGGAATAAAGCAAAGTGCCAAAGAAAACCACTTTGTCCAGCCTCAGCTAGTCATTTTGAGGTATAATTACAGAGCTGAATGTTCAGCCTGAAGTTTTCCAGATAATTTAAGGTTTAGGTTAGCTGTATCTCTTTACTAAGTATTTCAATTTTAACTCCTCTCCATTAAAATAACCCCCAAAACACACAGAATGGTTTTCCCCTGGGTAAGGGCGAGCAGATACGTCATTCAGCTGTGTGTTTTCCTAACTTACCCAGAAATCCAGGTAACTAAACAAGTTATTCTAGGTTAGACAAAGGGAAATAGTGGTTTATATTTTAAGTATCAGGCTCACCTGATAAAGACCAGGTAACTGCACTGAAGAGAAGCTCTCCAAGAAAAGCAACAGGAAGAACTTGTGCAGATCAGAGTAGGACTGAGAATAGGTTTTTGCTGTTTCCTATAATTCTTTTAGTAGTATTCTTTTGCTCAATTTACTCTAAATGCTCTGTTAGGTTGTGAGTTCTTAAAAATAAATGCTTTAAATAGTAATAAAATTGAAAAAAAAACTACACTAAGTGATTGGTGCATTGTAAAAAACAAATTATTTCTGAAAAGAAGGTGATACTGGTAAAGAAATACAACTCACAGACTTACATGTTACTGAAAATGTACTTTTTCTTTGAAATATCTACAGAGTTTTTACTCTAGATCTAAAGGAGAGTCATGCCAAAAAGCACATGGCTTACATGTAAATACACACCCTTGAGCAAACAGAATCAAATCAGTAATTTTAGAAATCCAAGTAAACATCATGGAAGAATACAAAAATCTGGTCTCTAAAAGTTGCCCATCTAGTATTTATCTTGAACATGAAGAAAACAAAAAACTGTAACCATTTAAGACAGCCAAAATTAGGCATTAGCCAGGGATTAATACTGGAGTCCTACATGGCTTACAGAGTTATGTTCTGCACTTTGTCAGACTATGGAACTTGCCTCTGAAGCATCACCACTGTAGACAGCAGTGGAGGCTTAGAGCAAAGCAGCAGCACAGCAACAATCTTGTTCCAAGAGCTTCTTTTCATCAAATTAAGAGCACAGTGCCGCACCACTGATTTAATGAGTGCTTTCATCTCTTAAGCTAAATGGCATCATTTCAACTCTCTGAAGAAACAATAATATATTATGGATTCACAATCAAGAAATGCATCGTGACTACAAATTCTATTTCATATATCCCTCTGCATATAATTAAGAATTAAATTCTTGGCACTGTATTCAAGCCATAAGCAATCCTGTGAGATTTTTCAAATGAGCTTTAATGACCACTTTACGCAAAGATTTGGAATGCTAACATTATCAATAAAAACAGCTCTATAACAACACTGGCTCCAGAGATCTATTTCTCACCATATCATGACATTCACATTATGACAAGAAACATCATTCGGCAGAGCTTGAGAGGGAGGACAGAATCTTACCTGTTTGCTTTTCATAAAGCAAGCATTACATGAAGAGGCGACAAGGCTCACTGCGTTTCCTGCCAATACAGCAGGTACTGGTTAGACTCCAGCAGCCCTTTTCTTGCTCAGTCTTCTGAACATTCACTTAAGCGACTGACACCAAACACCACGGAACATTCAAGTATCATTTGCACAGTATGGTAGTCTGGTTGCATTCAAGAACAGCTCTTCCTTTCTACCTAATTAAACATACACACCACACAAGCAGCATTCCTTGGAGTACTAGAAACCTGCATCGGTTGGACATCAGCCCCTCACCACAGCAGCTAGGTGACAGGGCCCCAACTCCAACCCAAACAAATATACCATTTCACAGTGGCTATATCACCATTGTTTAGGTGATTACTCTTGATTATTCACCAGAGTGGTGTTTATAACATTATGCTAGATACATGAGAGATAATAGACAACAATATAATAGAAAGGATTAGATATTAGGAAAAAGTTTTTCCACACAGAGGGTGGAGAGGCACAGGAACAGGTTGCCCAAGGAGGCTGTGGATGCCCCATCCCTGCAGGCATTCAAGGCCAGGCTGGATGTGGCTCTGGGCAGCCTGCTCTGCTGGTTGGTGACCCTGCACACAGCAGGGGGTTGAAACTAGATAAGCACTGCGGTCCTTTTCAACCAGGGTCATTCTATGACTCTAGATTGTTTCTCGAAACAAGGTAAGCCTGAAAACAAGACAGTGTAGTGACAGTCAATTTTTGAAACTTGTTCACCCTGAAGAACCTGAAACCACAAAACACAACAATACCTCAAACATTCTCCAAAACGATGCACTCTCACTGATTTTATAGCTCTCTATACTTCTTCAGAAAACTGATTCTGTTCTCAGGGCACCTGCATCCCAACAGAAGCCCATTTTTCACATAATCTAAATTGAAATGTAGCAAACGCAGCACTCCCATGAAAATCAATATTCCATCACCAAGATGTTTAGCCTGACAACAGCCTGAATGTACACCTCTTCTCAGATCACATCACACCTCTCACATTTGCAGGAAACACACATATAGGCCTTAGAGATTCATACAAAGTTAAGGAACGACAGCGTAATTACTAAAAGGTGACTTTTTAAACATATTTCTCTCCATACATTACTTTATACTAAGTTAGGAATGTTTACATCTTTCAACTCCTTCCACTCAAAAAGGACAAACTAGTTCTTTTCGGCTTATTCCAGAAAAGAAAGGTTCTTTGCAAAGTAGTTTGAATTCCCCAATCATTTCTTATACAGCACCTCCAACACAAAAACCTCCAGAACCCAGTCCAGAGAGAAGACTGCCCTAAGTTCAACACTACTACTTTTCTCCATCCCATGAGCAATCTTCAATTTTCTATACTGATTCACATCGACTCTAGAGTGTTCCTGTTTCCTCAGTAGGATGCAGAGTCTCTAGCAGCACGGAAAAAAAATGGAAGCAACAGCTTAACTAGCATTCAACCTGGTGACAGCAAGACTTTCTGGGCAATTAAACTGATGTCATCCTTTCCTCTACTCAGAATTAGTACTGTTCCCCACAGAGTAAAAGGTGTAACCTCATAGAGAAATTAATGGATATACAAAAATCTAAGACATTTTCTCCTGCAAAGAGCTAGCTAGCGAGAAGCAACAGATTTATGAAGGCTTTCATCTAGAAACCAGTTAAGACATTTTCCTTGCCAAACTAGCTAAAGTTCATTTAATAATCTCTTTCCTCTTGTAAGTATTGGACCTGTCTCCTAATTTGTAGCCTAAATGAGCACAAGGTCTGCTTATACAAATTTGTCCTGACTGACCACTTTCTCTTTCCCTTTTATCCAGTCTGCTGTGTAGAAATGAAGAGCAGTCACATGCCTGCACATGCTCAATTTCATTAGGATAAGCAAAAGCTGAAATCTCTGGGTCCTCAGTTTTTATCTTGCCATTTCAACAGTATGGGTAATTGCCAAGACTTCCTTTTGTGTCTGCATTTTACCCTCTGCTGACAAACATTAACACATGCTACAGTGACTATGGCATCAGTAGAATATGCTTTTCCTACGAGTTTCCAACGTAACATGGTGACAAGACAAATGTCACAGCAAAAGACTCCGCATTACTCCTTAAGGAAGAGCCTCACACTCTGTACTGTTAAACTTCACCTGGTAGTGCTAATACTGCCCTTCTTCTACATTCTGGTGCTCTGTAAAAACAAGAACTGAACTGGAAAACAACAGCTCTTAGCAACAAACACTCTCACACTACTCCATTTTGTGGGCCAGCTCATTTGTAAAGATATGCAAGATCAAAACCCAACAAACAAGGACAACGTGACAGAACACAGACCTCCACAGACTTCCTAGGCATCTCTCCATGTTATCCTTGAGAACATCCAGAAGAACCACCATATTGGCCAAGAAGTAGAAAGAAGTATTGATCATTTCCCAAAGCCACCACTTTCTAACAAGCAATTCAGTAATACTTCTTTTTTTTTTTTCTTTTTCTCTTTCTTCTTGTGACTGTTCTAAAGCCCCTGGGCAAAGTCTATTATCCCAAATGGATTTTCCACAGTAATGCTAAATTGAGCATCCCAAATTCATAGTACGCTCATTTAGCTCAATTTTATAAGCGTTTTTGATCAGCAAGCTTTAAATTAGTTGAACAGAAAAAACATGGGGATATTCAACATAAGTTACTCTGTAAGCTTCACATTTGAGAAAAAAAAATATACATGAATGGGTTTTTTCTCATTAAGATCATCACTGACACAAGAAAGGACACCTCTAACCAGCGAGAAGGGAAAGTCGAAGCTGTTCATACAACCTGCAAATATCCTGCTTTAGAATACAGGGAAAAGATACAGACCAAGCACAAACCCAGAAGTTACTATTTCACATCCCTAACTTCTTTTTTATCAGAGAGCACTGGAAGTTGAAAGTAAGTACGAAATTTAAGTATCCTTAATGTAGCAGTCACATTATTTACTAGATTCGTATTATCTATTATCCAAACACTTCAAAGCAATCAATATGTCATCTATCACATTTTTGACTCCATGTCTTTACTGCATAGTGAAGTTGCCAGGCTTTATACTAGTCAACCCCATGGATCCCTCCAGGTCTAAACCATGCACAGTTATCATAAAGGACTAAGTAAAAGTCTGTAAGTATCTATTACCTACCAAAAAAGGGGACACTTCAGCACTTAAGGCCTGGATTCCAGCTGCAACCTTTTGCACTGATTGCTTTAAAGAAAATCACAGGACCAGATAATGTTTACTATGCAAAGCACCTGCTGTCCCAAGTTATACACGAAGTTTGTGCATTCCCTCTGAAACTCCCAGGATCAATAGCACTAACTCCAAAACATTATTACTCTCTTCTGCCTTGTAAGGTAAAACAGTGCTCCAGAAGGGTATTATGAATACAAAGTCGCTGGTTTTGTGAGCTGCTTCATCTGCTGCAACACTGGTAGCCAAGCAGGGAACATGAAGCAAAATCAAAGAGCCTGCTCCAAACTCATTTTGAAGCCTGCAATCTCAATCAATTAATATCAGTCTTGAAGGACTTTCCTGCAGTCTGTACTCTGGAAATAACAGACCTGCAGAGTACTATGGCTGGCCTGAACGAAGAAAGGGCTGTGCTGCCTGATACTGTGACTAGCTCCCCACAAGTAAATCAGATGGCTCTGAGAGGTCCTTCTTCACCGTGATCAGTAGGGTTGGTCTCTAGTTGAACACAGGATTCTGAGCAGCATGCTTTAAATAAACACCCCAAAAAAGCCTGCAGTCCAGATTTACTCCTTCATACCTTTACTGAATAAAATGTCTCCTCTATGTTTTGCTACAGCTGATAGTTTTCTCTATACCTTCATCTTTGTGGAATAAAGAATTCTTCTCCAATGGCCCCTGCACATCTGAGGAGAACGAGCATTTATTTTATACCCGTGAACAGACAGGTAGATAAAGAACAACACAATTCATGTGATTGCTAACCGGACCATTTCTATTTCATACAGTTTTAAAACAATACTGCTTGCAGTCAGTAGAAAGACTGGTGTAACTAAAGACCATACAGCCCAACTGGCTCCTTTCACTTGTTATACTCGGTAAAACGTACTTACTGTACAACTATTCAGAGGCATTCTGGATTTATATCTACCCTCCTCCACAAGTATGCATGTACAAAGTACTATGTGCAATAAGATCAACATTTATGTACATCACGCTGAAACACAGGATAGGTTTTGTTGTTTTCCTGGTGACTCTCTAATCATTTCTAGAAGCAGCGAGAATGCAGTTTTTCAAGCCCCTGACTTGCCTTCATTGTCAAGAAAGCTAGCCAGTCTTAGAGTAGGGGTTCACTCGAGTAGGGGTTCACTCAAGAATAGCCAAAAGTTGGGGGCAGAGCTACTATTAAAGACCACGAATCCCAAGAACAGCTGCTTCAGCCAACAGGCAACCCAGGCTTGTCAGTGTCATTATGCTGTTTCCACAGTGGAAAAGAGCTTTAATGCTCATTAAACCTGGAACCCTTCCAGACACTAAAGCAGGATGCTGACTTTCCTAGTCTTTCAGACATGCCAACATCATACCACCCTGTGTTTTTACGATCATATCACTGCCTACACTGAAAAAGCCTACATCTGGGCTGCTTCCTTAATTCTTCATAAAGTAAATGAGATCTGCCATGCTGTTACTAGTTATCGCTAGTCACACAAATCCACGGGACATATTACAAAAATCAAGTACTTATGATAGCGCTGCTTGATCATTTAAACAATAATGTTTTTAGATGACAGTTCTTCATACTGACTGATCTTATGATATGAGCTCGCAACAATTTCCAGCAGCTAAATTGCAGAGGAAGACAGTTGAAATTTATTCAGTACACTGCTAATATTCCTTAGTCACACAAACAATTGCTCTTTTAGCCTCACCACTCAGCACGACAGCAAAACAAAAAGAGATGGCAGTCTGCAATCTCTGGATCAGCAGATGCCAAGGGGCTGCAGCTCCCCCAGCAGGCTACTGAGGCAGATGCAAGTTCTCACTAAAAGTGCTGCTAGTCATTTCAGAGGTCATCTTCTCTTAAAACAAAAACAAAAACAAAAAAAAAAAAAAAAAACCCCCACAAAAAAAAAAACCACAACGAAACCAAACAAAACCAACAATCCTACCTTGTGTTTCATTTTACGTAGCACTCACTTTCTTAGACAGGCACAAAAAAACCCGCCGACTACTTGTCTATTCACATTTTGTGTTTATTTTTCAAGGGCATCATTTGCAAATGAGAAAGCAGACAACTACAGCCTAAGAGCAGACAGGAGAAGGTTTCCTAAACCAATATAAGGCTGTCGAATTAGAATATCTTACAAGACTTAAAAGACTCATAGTACCAACTTCCAGCTGCCCAGTCTGAGTTACTAGCTTTTAGACACAACGCAGCTACAAAAGACAAAGAAAAGCTTATAACTACTGAATACAGAATACTGTACAGAAACTTTCAGGATAAAACACAGGCAATGGAACAAAATTAAAATCTCTACCTACCTAGGGCCTCTGAATCAAAGATACCACCATACCAGCAAATGCTGGCCCAAAGACAGAAAAAGAACCTTCACCAGCATTCTCTCCTTCTTCCCCACCTCCTTTGTGCATTTTTAGAAAACGTAAACCTTAACCACAGCTGAGACAACCTTGCTAGTAGCACCTCGTTATGATTTGGAGCAGCCTCACCTGTTCCCTTTAATGTTCCCTGGAACACCTGAAACAGTCCTAGAGACTCTTTTACCTTCAAGATTTTGAGTTATGTTACATACAATCCTGAGTCAAGAGTTACATTCTGAAAATGTAACAGAAAGTACAGTTATTTGCAAGGGAAGATTCCAAGTTCCATAGCCTGTCAGAAATTTGCAACTGTTTTTCCCTTTTGGATTTGCTGAGAAATTGATTTACTTTTTCCATCTCTTTTATAACTGATTACAAATTTTCCTTGTGCTTTTTATTCTATCGCAATCCAGCGCAGACAAATCCTCAACTGGGAAGGTCAGGCATGAAGCAGCACCACAGCTCTGCAGAAATGTATCTGGCACAAGGAATGTCTCCAAGTTCTTCTATGGAGACACTGTTCCCAGTGTCAAAACCCTAAACCCAGCAACACTTCACAGTTTGACCAGGAAGAAGTAGAAGCTCTTCTTAAAAAATGGTTTTACTTCTGTCGGAGCTGGAAGACAGATAACAAAGGATAGGAATGCAAGGACAGACACAGTGGGAAAACAGTCGGAGTACACAGCAGAGGCTCTATAGAGGCAGCAACATGGAAGCTATTCAACCTGAGCTGGGCTAAGAGCTGAATCACCAGCGTCAGGAAGGAATGGACAGATGAACTAACCTGAGCAGCACTCGGGGCAGATCAATGTGAGATGGGACCTGCAGATCAAAACCTGTTTTCCCTCCACGTCAGAATCCAGCTGAAATCTTTGCTCAAATGCAGACAACGAAGCAAAGCGTTAATAAAGCTGTGAGAGGGAATCAAGAGACTTCAGTCATACGAGACTGAGTGCCAGATGTTCAAACTGGGCTGTGTACATGAGTACAGGTGGCTCACGTAAGGAAGAGGACATACTCTAAAGAAAAGGTTGTTTTACAAGCAGCCTACATCACACAGCCATATCATATCATGGAGAAAGCTCTCCTGCACGAGCTGACAGAAACAAGGAATTGCTGAGAGGAACTTGATGTCCTTTGACTCACTTGTGTTCTGACTTGGAGCAAACAAGTATTTCCAAAACTAACCCTGATGAAGCAGTTCTCACACACTCGTGCCCCGGTCTCCACTTTATTTTTCATTCACACAATGGTTTTATAAGGCATTCCTCTCCGTGCTTTATTTTCAACAATTTTAACTGTCCCCCACTATAATGCCATTTCACTGCAACAAAGGAGGAATCTGATCCAGAACACATTCTCTATTTCAAAAGGTATTCAACAACACCACCCTCTACTGAGTTTTAAAAGTAGGATAAAAAAAATAGTTTACAACATTTCTAGAATACGTAATTATTTTGTCCCAATTAAATAAAAATAAATCTGGCTTAAAGTACTGTAATACAGAAATACATGCTGCCTTCAGAACAAATTATGAATAGAGATATCCAGAACACTTAACTAGTTCAGGTGCAGCTTTCAAAGTATCTGCACTGGCTCAGCTCCTTACAGCCTCATTAACTTAAGTACCTATTAAGTATTTATTCAGTATACAAATGTCATATATTTAAGAGTTTTGAAGTCTAGACAGAATTCTTCTGCCATAAAACTCCAGAGATATTACCTAGGTTAAAATAGATCTGTCTGAGCCTAGCTGAAGCATTTATTTCTCCAACAGCCACTGTGCCCTCAAAGAGCTGGAGTCAAAAGCACAGGTAAGTCTACAGTGTTTGAATCATATCAGGGATATGGTTGCATTCGAATGAACTGCTGTCTAATGAAACCAGATGAGTCCTCAATTCTATGTTCAGAGAGCTTGTAGCTCAAATTTTGAATCAATAAAAATAACTGTTGAACAAAGTTTAATCAGTCAGACTTTAGGAAAGCACTTAAGTTCTAAAAAATTGTATTTTGGAATAAAGTATGTTTAAAGCTTGTGTTACCTGTCACTATCACTCTAAGCAGCATACGGATGCTTTTGCATGTGCCCACAGTTTCAAGAAGTCCGGAAGGAACCCAGACAGCACATTGACAGACCAAAAAAAAGAAATCGTAGGCTGATTATTTGTTTTATTGTCAAGATTTTACAATAAGTAAAATAAATCAAATCAATTTGGCTGAATGCAGTCTTAAGTAAATCTCGTTTGAAGAACAATTAGTCTTACTGTTTTCATCTCCCCTACTTTCTGGAGTTCAGGCATCTCTCAAGAATATTTTTTCTACAGTCTGAAGGATTTTTTTGTTCTGTGTTTGTTTTCAATGTATTCTCAGCATAAAACATTTCTGTTTAGCAAGCCAGATACACATTGTGAGTAGTAATCTGTACTTATAGAGGCTTAAACTACACCAAATAGCCTTCTCAGATCTCATTCTGATACTTTCAGTACTTGTCAACGCAATTCCAATTTACCATCATTCTCTCTCCAGCTCTGAAAACAATAAAGACCATAAAGCTGCAAAAGAAAAAATGAACACCCCTAAAAAACTAATTAAAAACATTAACCATTGGAAACTGTAAGCCAGTGAACACTGATATCAACCAGGGTGTGTGGGTATTTCTATGAAATGTGATATTAGAAAAACAGAAAAAAAAAGCCATTTAGGCTGCTAAAGACTGCAGTTTTTCTGCTGTTTATTCTAAAAAATGGAAGAGTTTGTGGAAGGAAGTTAGTTCCAGTACTCCTTCCCTCTCACAGCTGGTATTCCAATCCCCACATTCTCTTAAAATTGCTTCCCTCAAGGACTCCACTCAAAAAAACCATCTCAGAGCAACACAAGCCCACTTCTCAAGAAAAAAAAAATGATGGGAAGGAAATCTAATTCATTTTTTCACCATATAGTAATTTATACACCTATCTAGTTATTTTAGTCAAAGTCAACGGAAACCACGGCTGCCAGATTCTATGTAAGGGAGAAACCTATATTTGCTAAAAGAAACCTATTCACAGTTCTTTAAGAAAATCTTTCACAACCACTTCCTGAACCTACAGAATATAACATCCACCAAAAACTTCTATGCTTAATTATCATCTCAGTCAGATTTCCCACAGACCTTCTGTAAAATCACTAGTTTTTGTATACCTTGCAGTTCAGGATTGAGAGTCGAGATTAAGCAGAATCAAAGAAAAAAAAATAACTGTAGTTTAGTCAGTCACCAGCTATTAAGCCTCAGAGAGTTATCAGAAAGGGCATGTAGATAACATTATCAGTATGTTTTCAAAGAGACTGGACTAGCTGAAGGAAAACCAAAACCAACGCATAAATGTGGTAATTGCCTTTGCTTCACATGGTTGACCTTCTACTCTCTAAAAGTGAGGGGCGGAAAGAAAAAAGGATTATCCTCCTTTAAATATTGGCAGTTTGCAAAGAAATGTAACACTGACCCTACTGGATCCACATCATTTTTCAAATGTATGTTTACTGGGCCACCTCACACATGAGGACTGCACAGGATCCTGCTTCTGCTCCCTCAGGGTATGCTTCCATGCACACAGCTCTACCGCCTGCTTACTGATCAGACCCGCTTTGCCTTTCCTCCATCATCTAGAAAACAGTTTAATCACAATCCATAGACTCGCCTCCACTGTCTTACCTCCTAAGGTTTATGTTACTGACCTATGGCCCCTAGAGATTTAACCATTACTAAACAAAAGAACAATGAACCACCTTTAGTGGCGAACAAAGACAACGGCTCCAAGGAGTTTAGACTCAAGCCATAGCTGTAGTTAGCATACAAGTAAATCAATTCTGTCAGTTTAGAAATCAAGGTGATGGGAAGCAGAAAAAGATAGGGTTAATCAGAAATAGTTTTTAACATGTTAGTCAGTGATTGTAAGAGAAGGACTGGAAGAAGGATGCCTACACTGCACAAAACTCAAGAAACTGAAGTAATATACTGGCAATGGAACCAAATTAATGTCTACAAAAATACTTTCATTGATGAAAATTTCCTACAGAACATTATTCTTCAGGCAATTTTCTTGCCTGAATTAGACGACATAGATATTTGCAGAGCAGAAGAAAAAGGTTACTGCAAAGATTATTGATGTCATCATAAAGATAGCAATGTGGAAAACATTTATAGCACCAAAAAGGTAGAAGGCTGCAGCAACACCACACAAATAGAAACTTCTGTGACAGGAGTCCACTGTATTGCAAATCTCTCCCTGTAAAAGAAAACATTATCCTCTTGCTGGGCAATTCAATACCAGCTCCTTCAGATTTTCACCATTCAGTACACCCAGTGAGAAAAGAGCAACAATGTGACAGAGACTGAATGGTCTCAATACACAACCTGGCTATTTAGTTACACAGAACAACAAATCAATGAACAAAATAAATAAGAAATACTGATTATTTTACAGTCAAATCAAGAGAGTTGAGATTTCTAAGACATTCACCCACAATCAACTTCTTATTAAATAGACTGGGCAAAACAGCATACATTCAGCCCCACACAAGTATGTAATATAACTGACTCCAAAAACTCTCTTGAGCAAGCTTGCAGCTGACCTGGAAGCTCTGACTTTTGCTAAGATCTTTCATTCATGATCTGTCGGCACAGTGACACCTGCGGTTCTTCAGGAGAAAGTGTTCAGCTCCAAAAAAGCCCCCACCAGGGTGTTCATACTGATTCCTCGAGATACCACATCGCCACACCTATAGGAACATGGGGATGCACTTCTCAGAAGCGCTCGAAAAGACACAGGCCCTGCATTCCTTGAGAATGGGAAACAAAATTTTCACAGATGTCCTGATTCAGTAAGCATATGCCTCCAACTAGTTTGCAATGGGAAAGAGGAATTTCTTCTTTCCAAAGACAGGTGGAAAGGAAAAGGAAAACAACTAAAAAAGCAAAGAAGAAACTTATTGTGGGGAAAAAAAATAATCAAGACACAAAGCAACGTGGCAGAAAAAAAAGCACTGAAAGTGATACATACGAAATGTAGCAGAGATATTCCTGGGTAGACAAGAATGGAAAGTTACAGCTGATGTTTCTGTGCAATAAAATGCAGCCAAGAAACAAAAAAGGTTTTTCATCCATGATCTTGGCCCAAGCCTTTTCCATTTGTTTTTTTATTTTTTATTTTTTTTTGCTTTTTGCTTTTTTAAATGTATGTATGTATGTATGTGAAACAGGGACACGGGCTGTATCCTCAGTAAATCTTCATGCAAAAAGGGGACTCTTACAAAGAGCACGTTACAGCCCAAAGAAATTAACTAGCACATGATTAGCACTTCCCTCCTTTCAGGTCTAGCACAAAGCCTAGCAAGTTTGCAGCTTTAGAAAGAGAACAATCAAACTGTTCACTGCAGGCACAAATGTCACACCTGGAATACCTGACATAGCCACTTCAAAACTCACAGTGACTGGAAATACGCAGTACAAGGATCTACGATTGCTCCTGTTAATCTGACCACTGCCCTCCTGGTGATGGTTATGCTAACTTCCTGAGGGACCTTGCAGACATCAACTCACAGCTGCTGCACTGACTGCATCACTGTTCAGGTTGCTCTATCTCCAGCACACATTTGTGGCCAAGGCTCACAAAGCACTTTCACAAGAACTAACAAGGTACCAGGAGATGAATACGGATCACAAAGCAGCGAAGGTCTTCCCAACAAGTTCTACCGTCTTCCCAGGACCAACCTTCACCTTTCTTCTCATCACCCCTTGTCTGAAGTCAAAGTAACAAAGAAAAGCAGCGGCGGGCATTTAGTCTGCGTATTCTGTTCCATCAGACATTGCTACCACAGCAATGTCAACTTGCCCTCTGAACTGAGCTGGACGCACACATAGGGCAGCCACTGACATACGCGTTGTGTGAACATTCCTGTTGCCACAATACAAGCCAGGTCTGCATGAGCAAGCAGAGCTGCCCAACACAAGATCCATCAGAAGAAAAAAACAAAACAAACCTGGTGCTCAGGAGGACCTGCCATTCACACTGAAAACATTCCAGGGGTTCCACCCTTTTTTGCTAACTATATTCCCACTCTGTTGTTACTGAAGGGCATTCGATGCATTCCTGGAACTCGCTGTCTACTTAAGCTAGCTACAATCATTCCAGTTCACGTTCTGCAAAAGGATGAAAAATCAAAGGACGCTAAAAGGAGACTATCAAGAAATTGGCTTCAAAAGCTCATTCTCAGTGTGAGCTAGAAATCTCTAAGTTTCTAAGTCTCTAATCTTTGATACCACTCTCATTCTGAAGCTCAGATTGCTGTCGTTACAGCACTACCAGCCTTTCTGCTGCATACAGCTCGAGATGGACAGAACTCACCTTCCCTGAAGCTGCTCTACCACAACCATTGCAGCAGATGCCCCCACCCTCCCATTCCTTGCCAGGAAAACATTGGCTTCATTCACCCACTGACAGTGAATGCACTGCCTAGTCTAACGAAAACCACGGGTGAAACACGGTCCCTGTTAACAGGCATCGCTGTGCCTCATTTGATAACAGCTACATCAGAAGCATTGCCATCTTGCCCTACGCTACTTAAAAACAGCCTCACCAAAGGAAGCGTCAAGGCCACACTGCACTGAACTGTAAGGGCTTTCTGCTCTGGTTCTCTCTCCTTCCTTTCCTTCAGACCATCGATAAAACATTCGTTGTGAATGGCTCATTTGTTCCAGTTCCAGCACGGATATTCCAGGCTAGCTGCAAGGCTTTCCATTTTGAAACTTTCTGACCTAACATTGCTATGTTAGCCATCTGCCTGAGTGACAAGGCCCAGCTTTGTTACCATACCCTCGCTCTGCTCACACACCTACGCTGCACAACCAGCGGCAGCCTGAAATACCTCCAGTCCAAAAATAAACACTGCAATGGCATCGTATCTATGCATATTGAAAGACTGTAACAGAATACACGGTGGGAAAGACCCACACAGGGGCAAATGAAAAACACAGACCGTATTTATTATTTGTTAATAACAAAGGGAAAAAACCCTCCAATCCAAGCCATGTTGCTTTTCCATCTCACCACGGATGTCTTGATGAGCTGCTAGGAAGGAACAGGAATAACTTCCTTTGGAGGTGGAGCACGAGTCTGACAGCTTTCTGCACTTCACACTAAGTGCTGAAAGAGCAAAGGTCCTTTACTGCCATCACCTGGAGTCAATGCAACCAGCAACAGGAACTTCCTCTAAAAGCAGAGCATGCAAAACTCATTCAGTTGCATGCTGTTACGCGGACAAAAGGACAGGATGGGATCATTCAGGTTGCAAAAGAACACTTCGATTATCTAGTTCAAGTCATCACCAGCACGGCCGGTAAGCCACGTTCCTCAGTACCACAGCTACCTGCTTCTACAAAGCCTCCAGGAATGGTGGTGACTCCAGCACTTCCCTGTCCCTGTGCCTCACCACTCTTTCTGAGAGGTTTTTTTTTCCTAATATCCAACCGAACCTTCTCTCATGCAACCGGAGGCCATCCCCTTTCGTCCTACAGCTGCTATCTAAGAGAAGAGGCTGACCCCCACCTTGCGACAACCTCCATTTCAGGGACTTTTAGAAAGAGATAAGCTCTCCCCTGACACCCCTCTTAGCCACAACAACCCCCGTTCCTTCAAGGAGATCATCTTCTGTGTGTTTTGCTACAGTTCCTGGGAGGCAGAGGCTCCAAGCACCAGCGTGGGAGAAGGTCTGTCAAAAAAGATTTGCTATAGCAGTGCATCCAATGAAGCCATTCATGAACCAAGTCTTCCCCGGGCAAACCGGACCGATCTTTCTGCCCGCTGGTTTAGGCAGTGTCACTGTCTTGCACCACCTAAGCTAAGATA
>NW_024884889.1:5356229-5422146 GCF_019232065.1 Centrocercus urophasianus | reverse complement strand
AGAGGCGGCCGAGGAAGAGGCGGCCGAGGAAGAGGCGGCCGAGGAAGAGGCGGCCGAGGAAGAGGCGGCCGAGGAAGAGGCGGCCGAGGAAGAGGCGGCCGAGGAAGAGGCGGCCGAGGAAGAGGCGGCCGAGGAAGAGGCGGCCGAGGAAGAGGCGGCCGAGGAAGAGGCGGCCGAGGAAGAGGCGGCCGAGGAAGAGGCGGCCGAGGAAGAGGCGGCCGAGGAAGAGGCAATAAGCAGTCCAAAGGAAATAACAAGCAGGAACATAAAGAATAGCAGCAACCAGGAAAGAAAGCAGAGGAGGCAGAGGAGGTGGTGGAGGAGGAGAAAAAGGAGCAGGAAAAAAAGCAGGAATGATGAAATGATGATAAGGAGCAGGAGGTGCAGGAGAAGAAAGAGGAGGAGAAAGAAAAACAAAGCAATGATGAAAAGATTAACAGGAGGAAAAACAAAGGAGATAAAGAGTGTGAAAACAAAATAATGAGGGTGTGCTGCAAGTGGAGTTGGAGGAGGAAAAAGAAGAAAATACAGAAACGATGAAAAGACAAGGAGGAGCAGGATAAGGAGGTGGAGGAAATAAAAGGGTCAAATAGAAATGACAAGGAGTAAGAGGAAAAAAAAACAACAATGAGGAAATGAGGTGGAGGGGGAAGGGAGGGAGGAGGAGGAGGAGGATAAAAGCAGCACCCACAAAATAAAATTGAGGAGGAAAAAAAACAATCTTTCAAACATGCTGAAGGAGCAGGAGAAAAAAGCAGCGACAAAAAATTAGGAGGAAAAGGAAAAAAAATTAACACCTTTCAAAAAAGGTGGAGGTGGAGAAAAGCAGCAAAAACAACATGAGGTCGATGAGGAAAAAGGCAGCACTTTAGAAGTGTGGAGGAGGCGAAGGTGGAGGAGGAGGAGGAGAAGGAAGATAAAAGTAGCAAATACAAAATAAGGTCTAAGAGGAAAAAAGCAGAATCATTGAAATACGGTGGACGTAGAGGAGGCGGAGAACAAAAGTAGCAACAACTAAATGAGGTCAATGAGGGAAAAGGCAGCATCTTAGAAATATGGCCAAGGTGGAAGTGGAGGAGGAGTACGTAATGGAGCATAAAAGCAACATGAAAAAAGAGAGGAGAAGGAATAAAAGGAGGAAAAAAAAAGGAACAAGTAAAAACCATTGATAATAAAACAGGGAGGGTAAGATGCAGGTGAAAGTTATGGAGAAGGAGGAAAAAAGGCATCTTTGAAATATGGAGGAGTAGGTGGAGGAGGAGGAGAAGGGGGATAAAAGTAGCAACTACAAAATGAAGTTGATGAGGAAAAAGGCAGCATGTTTAAAATATAGTGGAGGAGGTGGAGCAGGAGGTCGTGGTAGAGCAGAAGAGCTACGACAGGAAACTGAGCTGGAGAAGGAACAAAAGGGGAGGACAAAGAGCAGGTAAGAAGCAGCACAAACAAAACAAGGAGGGTAAGGAGCAGGGGGAGGTCGTGGAGGAGGAGGAAAAGAGCAGCAACCATGACATGACAAGAAGGACGAGGAGAAGGAACAGGAGAAAAAAAACAGAGACAAAAAGGAAATGACACGGATGGAGAGGGAAAAATCAGGAATCAGTAAATGACAGGGAAGCGGAAGCACAACATTAGAGAGGGATGAGGAGGACATGAAAAAATTAATGACGATGAACAGTGAAGTAGGAAAAGGAAAAGAAACCACAAAAAAAGGTGGAGGAGGTGGAGGAGGATGTAAGTAGCAACTACAAAATGAGGTTTATGAGGAAGAATGCAGCATATTTGAAATATGGTGGAGGAGATAGAGGTGGAGGTGGTGGAAGAGGAGGGGGATAAAAGCAGCCAACACAAAACATAGTCAATGAGAAAAATATCACAATCTTTGACACATGGTTGAGGAGGTAGAGATGGAGGAGGAGGATGAATGCAAAATCTAGAAACTGAAGAAGAGAAGGAACAATAAGAGGAAAACGAAGAGTAGGTTAAAAGCAGTAAAAACAAAACAAGGAGGGTAACGTGCTGCTAGAGGTCATGGAGAAGACGGAAAAAAAACAGCAACTTTGAAATATGGTGGAGGAGGAAAAGGAAATAAGCAGCAACCACAAAGTGAGGTCCATGATGAAAAAGGTAGCATCTTCAAAATATAGTGGAGGAGTTGGAGGTATAATAGTAGGAGTAGGATAAGTAGGAAAAAAAACAGCAACCACAATATAAGGTCAAGAAGAAGGGAGAAAGTTTTTCACTCAAGGGTTGGAGTCACACTAGGTTTCCTAACACTTTTGGATCCCCCATCCGTGGATGCATTCAAGGCCAGCATGACAGCTGCAAGGACAGCAATGACAACAGTAGGAGTAGAAAGCAGAGACCACGAGAAGAGGAGGTGGAGTAAGACTATGACAACAGGAGAAGGAGTAGGACAACGACAACGACGGGACACGGTGAACAACTCATTGGAGGAACGCAGGAAGACAACAGAAATCTTCTTACCCTTGGAAGTCTTCAGGTACTAAGGGACCTTTAGCAGGATGTCCTTGTCTCCACTTCCAACCCTTCAATTAGGTCTTGGACAGAATGAATCTCTGCTCCAGCCCTTCCAATTACACCTCCTATTTGGAAATAAAAAAAAGTAAGCAAACAAAACCAACGAAGATGGTCTGCTATCCCTTTTTTTCTAGAATTTTCTCTATTTTTCCCCCTCCTTTCAGTACTTGAAATCCAGTGCATATAGCTGTATTCAAGGACCAAGCCCTGCGAGTTAAACTACAAGCCTTCATAATCCCCTAAAGCATCCCTAAAGCATTTTTCAATTCATAAGCATCACCAGGTTAGAAAAAAATAACCATGTGCTACTGCCCTTTAGATAGTACAATGTGGATAATTATCTAATAATTAGGCTGACCGATTCATTTTTTTTTTGAAGCACTGTGGGGGTAGTGGCCACCCTCAGCATGTTTGGTGTTGATAGAAACTTGGGAGGACTGGCTGACACCTGAAGGCTGTGTCGCTGTTCAGCAAGACCTGGATAGGCTCGATAGCTGGGCAGTAAAAAACCATTTGAGGTTTAACAAAAGCAAGTGTAGTCTTGCATCTAGGGAGGATTAACTGCATGCACATGTACAGGTGGGGGTATGAACTGCTATAGAGGAGCTCTGCAGAGAGGTACCTGGGTGTCCTGGTGGACGACAGGTCGGCCATGAGCCAGCAGTGTGCCCTTGTGGCCAAAAAGGCCAATGGCATCCTGGGGTGCATTAAAAAGAGCGTGGCCAGCAGGTCGAGGGAGGTGATCCTCCCCCTCTACTCTGCCCTGGTAAGGCCTCATCTGGAGTACCGTGTCCAGTTCTGGGCTCCCCAGTACAAAAAAGACAAGGATCTCTTGGAAAGAGTCCAGCGGAGGGCCACGAAGATGGTGAAGGGCCTGGAGCATCTCTCCTACGAGGAAAGGCTGAGTGAACTGGGTCTGTTCAGCCTTGAGAAAAGAAGACTGAGAGGGGACCTGATCCAGGTCTATAAATATCTAAGGTGTGGGGGGCAGAATGGCGAGGACGGACTCTTTTCAGTGGTGAGTGGAGACAGGACGAGGGGAAACAGCCGGAAACTGCAGCACAGGAAGTTCTGCACAAATATGCCTAATAACTTCTTCACAGTGAGGTTGACAGAGCACTGGAACAGGCTGCCCAGGGAGGTGGTGGAGTCTCCTTCTCTGGAGGTGTTCAAGACCTGCCTGGATGCCTACCTGTGCGACCTGCTGTAGGAACCTGCTTTAGCAGAGGGGTTGGACTCGATGATCTCTGGAGGTCCCTTCCAACTCCTGCAATTCTGTGATTCTGTGACAATAAGTCATTAGAAAAGGTAGAAGAAAACTCACCATTTCCTCAATTATTCTTCTTGTATTCCAAACCCTGCTCAGCTTATTCAACATATTTCTAACCAGAATAGCTGACGTTATGTTCAGTTGTAATGTCATTTACAAGCATGTACGTAAGGTTTCACAGCTGCTGCAACTTGGGTTAAATCTTTAAGTTTGTTTCTGCATATCAGGTCTCTTCTTATGAGCACAGCGTAGACCCTGGCAGTAAAAACAGCATGGGAAGGAAAATGAGATTGGTCTTCTGGGAAGAACTAACATTTCACTCTGTGCCATGCTATTTCTATACTCGTAATACTATGTCGAGTGTTCTGGGACTGCACTGCACACCTGGGACAACTGGTAGCAGTTGAACAACTGTGAAGTGATAGGAGAGATGTGCACGAAGCTCACAGTTCAGCAGCTGAACGATCCTGTCGGAAGGCATGAGCTATCAACACTGCTCAATGTCAGCAACCAGCTGCTAACCACTACAGTGCAGACGGTGGTCCTCCTCTGGAAAAGGCTCTGTTCAACTTGCTCCGACTAGAACAGAATTAATCCTTCTTCCTTTTAAATAGTGCCACAGCAATCAGACCTTGTCCCCTGACAGTGAGAACATCCTGTCTGCAAGCAGGCTAAGAAGGCAAAAAACATTCTTAAGTGTTCTGTAATGAGCATTTGTTACTGTGACAGGGGAGTCCGCAGAACGGACTCCAATAAAATTAACAACATAAACATTATTTTTCCCTGCTTAATCGCCTGTGGTAGCGTATTTGTCTTTTCAAGAAGTTGACAGAAGAATATGCAAATCTAGTAAGATAATTATGAAGTCTTACCATTCTATCTTCAGAGAGTCACGACAGAAGCCAGGCAAGCTGAAATGTGAGTGCTAACTGAGACAAGACAAAAGAGTTAATTAAGAGTATTTCAAGAGGAGGAGAAAAAAAACTAATCACCAAATACTAAACTCCTATTTTCCTGTGATTTTTCCCTTTATCTGGACAAGCATGGAGAGTTCCTTTACGAAACTGAAACCCATGCTTTCCAGACTACTAAGCTGCAGGATTGAAAAGCTGAGTTTTCTCTGTACTTCACACGCCCTACCAGGTAAAGGAACAAGAGAATAAGCAGAAAGATGCAATAAAAGCAACAAGGAAGAGGAGAATTTCAGAGGCAGTTTCAACCTTGGAGTGAACAGCACATTTCACAGAACCATAGAGTTACAGGGGCAAGAAGGGATCTGTAGAGATCATCGTGTCCAACCCCCTGCCAAAGCAGGCTCCCTAGAGCAGGTTGCACAGGTAGGCGTCCAGGCAGGTCTTGAACACCTGCAGAGAAGGAGATTCCACAACCTCTCTGGGCAGCCTGTTCCAGTGCTTCGTTGTCCTCACCATGAAGAGGTTCTCATGCACATTTGTGCAGAACTTCCTATGCTCCAGTTTGTGCTGTTTTCCCCTTGTCCTACCCCCACGCACTGCTGAAGAGAGTCTGGCCTCGTCCCACATCTTCGATATTTACTGACACTGACCAGATCCCCTCCAAGTCTTTTCTCAAGGCTGAACTGATGCAGGTTGCTCAACCTTTCCTCCTTAGAGAGGTGCTCCAGGCCCTTTTATCATGTTTGTGACATTCCACTGGACTTTCCAAGAGATCCCTGTTTTGTAGCCCAGAACTGGACACAGTACTCCAGATGAGACCTTATCAGAGCAGAGGGGGAGGATCACCTCTCTTGATCCACACTCCTTTTAATGCAGATTCCTTTTAATTGGGTAGCTGGAAAATACAATGCCCAGCTCTTCGAAAACTCATCTGTATTACCACGATAGCATTAAACACTTTTAAGCTGTTTTGACTCATCTCCCTGAACTTTTGTGCATCAGCTAGAGGTGCTCAAACACACTAGTTCAAAAAGGGGAACCTCAATGGAGCAGTCTTGGCTGAACGCAAACATTTGCTTCAAGTTTAATGAAAAAACCTTTCCCATCAAGAGAGAGATATCACATGTAGCACTGACCAGGGTTCATTAGCCTTCAGAGAACTTACGACACATATAGGCAAAAGCATTAATAAACCCAGGTACCTCCACAAGCACAGAAAGTTAGGAGCTGTGCTGGACAGGCACAAGTCATTTCAGGAGTGCCAGGCACATGTAGCATCACTCCACAAATGACCGACTTCAGTGGAGTTTTTTTAAAACAATTTTTTCTTCTGAAGATCTAAAAATAAAGATATCCATCAACATCATTTCTTGATAACTGCATCCTTACAGAAAAACAACTGACTGCTGAGACACAACCTTTTTGTTCTAATAGCCTGGCTTCAGGTTGATGATGGGACCATCATCTCTTATTCCTGCCTACAGGTTCGCAGAAAAGGAAACACAAATCATTATTTGCTAAGCACGGTAGTATAGGAGCCTGAGCTTGGAGACAGGAAATACGTATTCAGAAGCCAGAATCATGCAAACAGATGCTAAACTGAATCGAAATATCAGCAGAAGATCAGTCATTTTTGAATATGACTCGAAGGAAAATTAATGGATCCTCTGTGACAGAACAACGCCAACAAAACTGATTTT
This sequence comes from Centrocercus urophasianus, assembly GCF_019232065.1. NCBI lineage: Eukaryota > Metazoa > Chordata > Aves > Galliformes > Phasianidae > Centrocercus > Centrocercus urophasianus. The sequence continues at coordinate 5,415,724 of NW_024884889.1, read as the reverse complement.
CAACCACCAGCCTGTTTTCACCGAAGTCGTAATATCTTGAGTTCTTTTTAGCATAGCCATCAGATTATTACCTGAGGAGTCAGAACCAGTCAGAATGCCTAATAAAACACATATTAGGAAGATCAAATGTGAATCCTTACTATTAAACCCATAACTTTTCTATTACTCATGAAATTATTAATGCTTTTGATGTCTTCAAATCCATCTTTGCCAGCATTAAGAATTCACAAGATTTCTCAAGCAGTATCTAGAAATATTCTGAAAAATCATTATCCTAATTGATTGAAGTACTGGTTCAGTATACTTCAGTACTTTTCCAAGACAAAAAATGAATGCATTTCTGCATGTACTGCATTCGTTCTAGTTCTTTCCTAGCTATCACTCAAGCATGAACTGAAATTTAATTCCCAGCACCCTAATTTCACCCCACACTGTCTTCTTCACATATAACTTGCACTGTCACTTTTTGTGTTGCGCTGTATTCCTGTATTCAGGGATACAAATCCATTCCTCTGTCTGTCTGCCTTTATTTCTTGGACAAAGGAAGTTCCACTCTTACATACGTTGGACACAGAAAGATGTACAAATATCCACAATACAAATATCCACAATCAAATTTTTGCATAGTTAGGAGCCAAAGAAACAACTGTCAGTGAGTGTATACACAAGGCTGTACTCAAACTACAGCCTTTTCTACTACAAGTTTCAATCGGTCAGTGACTAGAAAAATGTCAGGGCATGGATGCTGAAGGAAAAAAAACAGATGACACTAAGTGTTATTCAAAGCAAATGGCAACATAAAAAAAAAAGGCTGCAATGTTTACATGAGTCATCTGCACAACATTTTGAAGCAGTCAGCTATAGAAAGGAGAACAAGGTAGAACAGAGGAAAAAGATACACTGACTGCAATTTTTGGGACAAAGATTTTACATGACTTGGTACAAATGCTACTGAGCTTACTGGCGGGAGCATTAATTAGAGATTTTGCACGTCAACAGAAGGCACAAACAGACCTACAAAGGCAGGTTTCCTAATACAGGCAAATCAAAAGATTAATGTATCTTTAAAAAAATAGACTTTCAGGAGGGATATAAGAGAGCAATTGGGAAGAAATAATAGCACAACATAGAGTAGAAAAGATCTGACAAATGGCTTTGCCAGCATCCTGCAGGAACAGTTAATGTATGTGGAGAGAGATTCATTAGAATTCCTGTAGGAACAAATAAGCCATTTCAGTCAATGTAACTACGGATGTACACTGACTGCAGAGCAGAGGCTATCTCACCTCTGAAAGTGAGTGGAAATTAATTGTAATCTTTCAATATAGAAAAAAGTTCTATCATAAACAGAGTTTTCATTTGCCTCTCAGCAATCAAAGAAATCTAACTCATATCTTCCCTATCACAGACACACGAAAATAGAGTTTATACTGCCTTTTTTCAGACTAATGTCGTCTTTACTTCCTTGTGTTTTGCATGTTATGTATTTTCAGATAATTAGTCACTGTATACCAGTGTGTTTGACTTCTTATCACTTCCCATGAACTGCATTTAAGTACCTTTATTAAAAAGATATCATTATTTCCCCCTAGAAAGGGAAGGTGGAACTGCACAGAGCTAAGTTAATTTTCCCATTTGTCAGCCCATTAAGCACCTCTAGGAGCACAACACAGGAATCTCAAAGCCCATTTTGTGGTTTTGTCCATTCTTCCTCACAACACTGAAAATTATGACCCAAGTATAGAAATCCAAGCAACAAATTACCAGAGAAAAAAAGCCATGCTCTCAACACAGTGGGGTTTTAAGATGACTCTTACTTGTTATAAATAACTTTGGAAAGCTATAGCCAGTAGTGTAAGTATACCTCTAAGCTTTCCTCCCTCAGCATAGTATAGATAAGTATTTTTTCAGACAGTAGTTTATACGCTAGTGCCAGCTTTATTCCAGTTAATAGGGCACCAAAAAGAACATAAACACCCAAACAAAACCCGCAAGCCAGATTAAATCAGCTCCTGTTTGTGCACGAGTTTTGCCTATCAGAGTTGGCAAAGATTTTCAAGAACACATGAGGGGAGTTATCTTATTAAAAAGGCAGCATTCATTTTACTCTTTCTTCTGCTGCACACAACAACCTCCGTCACATTCCACTTAAGTCTCTTTTAGATCACTGCAAGCTGACAATTATTCTACCTTAAACACAGAAGTTATTACCATTCTTTCTGTAGATGCAGGCATCCAAATAAATGAGATTTCAACAGTGCTTAGCATCAAGCAGCTTCTAGGCTTTAAGACCAGAGGAAGTGCAGAAGATGAAAGGTGGCGAGAACAGGCTTAACTGCCTGGAAAAACGTTAACAAAATGTGATGTCACTTTTATGAGCAGTAATTTGACAGCGAAACAATAACATCGAGCCTTTCATCGTACCCAATCAACACTGAGTTACAACATCACATCAAATCGTTATTAAGCTCATCTGTGGAAAACGATTCGCACTGAAGTTGATTCACTCTCTCAGTAACACTTTAGTCACAGCAGTAGGAGCTCTGTTAAACACTTGCTAATTGCATTTCTCCATCTTTATGGTGAAAGATGTGCTAACGGATCCATACAAGTTGTTGTAACAGGAAAATTCCTTACAAATAAGCCTCTCCAGATAAATCACAACTGCCTCACAAACACAACCACAACCCCTTTGCTTCCTTCTGAGAGCCTGACTGTGAGATCAGCAACAGCCATTGCCATAAGTGGATATGGCTCTGGGCAGCCTGGCTGGTTGGTGACACCGCTTGTAGCAAGGGGTTGAAACTGGATGATCATTGCGGTCCTTCTCAACCCAGGCCATTCTATGAGGACTCTATGATGGTGATAAGGAGCACGCCGGAGATACATGTTCTACCCCTGCCAAGATAATCATGCATGCACATTGAAAATGGCACTCCAGTCTAACAGCCTATCATACAAGAGATCAGACATTCATCAACGCGCAGTGTAGAATGTTACAGTTGTATCTTTGAAACGCAGCTGGGCTTACCCAACTGCTCAAATTCATAGCATTTCCCACTGTATTTGTAAACATTTCATTAAATTATCAAGTGCTGTCTCTAGGAGCATAACGACCATTTCATTATACAAATAAAGCAACCCTGAATGTTCTTCATAAAATGCACCGCATTCTTCAAGTGCTTGCAATAAATTACCTAAGCGTAACTATCTGAATTATTTTGAAACTGTTATCTGATCAATTATGTTCACTTGGTCTGCTGTGAAACTAATGAAGTTATAACAAAACACTGCATTAATCAGAACTGAGAGTTTATCCTTATATAACTGTACTTCTAGAGAACTATATCATTTCTACAATGGAACGCCATAGGACCAAAAATTCTACCTAACACAGCTTCTTCGTACACATAATAGCAGTTGAGAACGTAGTGATACTTGGGTTTTCCTTTTACAATAATATCTTAAGCAACAGCTTGAGGAACCTTGCTATTTGGGTAATAGTGCTGTTTACATTTTCCTCAAAGGAATGCTTTGTTATTGTCTGTAACAGATCCCCAGCTACAGTGTGTGTGGGAGGGCGGCGGGATTAATAGAACAAGGCATTTTTTAATACTTGGAAAAATAACCAGCAGAATTCAGAACACTCTTGCTCAAGTATAAGGACACAGCTCCTCAGAGGACTCATTTTCTCTTACTTGCTTACCAGTACTTCCACTACCACACTGCCTAACTTCATTAACATGCCATTGATCCACTATGTTCTTTAAGTTTATATTTGCTTCATGCATAAATTATCTGTGCACAAAACCTTCCAATTCTCCCAAGAACCTTCTGAACAGCCTAACCTTTATTAAAATACCCTCAAAGTAAAAAAATAGCTCTATGTTGGACAGCTTTTTTCAGTCAGCAGAGGTCTGACTTTGTTCATACAAGTATTTCCTTCCCATACTGTGCATATTTCAAGCTCTGTTTTTATTCCTATACATGCTAATTAATTTTACCTTCTGAGCTATCCAAGAAATGGCAAGAGGGAAATTGCTAAGACAACAACTCCCATGGTTAAGTTAAAAGAAAATACTTTCATACATTTTAATAGTGAAAGAAGCAAAAGCGATGCCTCTTGTTTTATACGGAACCTTGCAAGGGCTTCGCAAGCCTCAAAGTACAGCTCTATTAACTAAACCACTCTTTCAGCTCTTACAGAAGTTCTTTCATGCGCTTCCTCACAATGCGGTTCATTTCAATTTCCACAGCAAGTGCTATTGAGACAACAGGTATTCCTCTATTTACTCCAGTATGCATTAAGTATAATTCAAAGAGATGACAACATAGGGCTTAACAGCAGCTAAGAACATCCATTCAAGAAGAGAAAAGATAACAATGCAAACCATCGCTAGACAAGAAAGAAAGCCGCAGGAAAGCTGGGCCCAACATGAAGCAGAGCATGACACACACTGACAACACAGCACACGCCCAAGGTACCTGAAACCACACATCTCAACAGCAAGACAGAGTTGTTAGCCATGTGTTCAGCCTACATTAGTAAGCATCGGAAGCAAATTAAAGCTAGTCCAGATTACACTGACTACAACATGCGGAACTTTGTCTCAATTATTATTTAAGTTCAATTAATCTCCCCTGAGGCAGCCTTAAAGGGATATACCTCAGCCAAAACATCATCATACCATACAGCTTTCAATAAACACAGCATACTTCACAATGTCTAGAAACAAGACAGGTTACTAATGTTACTAAAGGGATCTGTTTCTACACAGTTACTGCCTTAGTCACCAATTATTCCCAACTGAGTGGTATGACAAAGAAAAGAAGTGCCAAAAAAGCATCTGTAACAACAGATCATCCCAGTACCTGTCCATGACTTAAAAGTTGTATAAAAGCACCCATGAAGAAGTGCCTGTCAACACGAAGGGAAGATGCCCTAACAACTTTTCTGGCCAGCTGGAAGTCACAAACATTCTTTTCAAAGTCATAGTCACCCACGGAGTACTGCAGTTGTCCAAAAGCACCTGGCTGGCACGAGGGAAAAGGAGAAAAGCTGACCTCATAGCAAATAAAGCACAAAATGCCTGAACCTGGCTGAGGTGAACCGAAACAGACTAAGATGGTCCACATCCACACGTAGGAGGAAATGAAAAGCAAGAGCTGCCCACCTGGGGCAGGTGTAATTAAGCAGAGCACCTCACAGCTTGTGAAAAATTACTGATGGCATACAGAAATGAAGAGTAAAACAAGAACAGGAGGTCCTGACAATAATATCGGGGCACAACATTAGGACCAAGAATCACAAGAACTTGGACTCTCCTGACAGCACAAAACATCTGACCAAACTCACTGAAAAACACCTTTGCCTGGAGTTAATTTATGTCAGCTGGACACTCTTGGCTCTTAACACAACATGAAAGCGTTGCATTAAGCCAGAACAGCTACTCACCCTAGTCACCGAGGGCTTCCTCGGCCATCCTCCAAGCTTCCAAAGTGAATGGCACACAAGTGTTTCCTTAATTAGTTTGCCCGAACCAAGTGCTAAGAGGCAGCAACCTTCAATCACTGTGCAACACTACCTGCTGACCACTTCCCCCAGGGAAATCCTGAAGTCATGAATGAATGCTTTTTTAGAAACAGAGCATGCAGTAAACCAAGAGCACCAAACCTGTCACACATGTGAAGGCAGGACAATGCACTGTTAAAAAAGTTGGTAAGAACTCCCTCAAATTTCAGGGAGTTTTACTAAGCAGTTCAATAATACACAGAATAGAGCTCAATATGAGATACAAGCTGTAAGTAACTATGGCTGTAAAAAGACCGTGCCTTTTAATTTGTTCATTTGAATGTCTATCCTTTTCACTCATTAATCTTCTGCTCGGTTTTACTGTAATCTTGGGAAATATAATAGTTCAGAGATAAACAAGGGAAACAGGATTGGACATGAAGTATTAAATGCAAAATAAAAGGCTTTATTGTATACTCAACCTTTAGGGAAATGTAAGTGCTATGCATTTGTTTGACAAATGTGCATTGTATCTGAAATCATAAAAACCAATTACAATGACATTCCCCTCCATCTGTGTAACACAGCTTATTACACTACTCAGGATGAAACGTTTTAAACTAACTTCCACAAAACACCTTCTGTGGACAAAGACAAAAATAAGTTCAGTTTGTAAGCAAAATAATTCTGAACACCAATCAGTTGCCATGGCAATAATTGATTCAAGATGTATGTATTTTGCTTGTTTGGCATAGGTAATCTGCTTTCTAGATAGAAGCTTAAAGAGAAAGTTAATTGTCTGTAGCTTGACAACACCAAGGTCAGACATACAGTCCACTGACATTTTCACATTGCCATTGAAGTCTTAAGTTAAAACTATTAATTATGCTTCACTGTATCCTCGGGAAGAGTTACTGTACTGAAAATTCCTTCCATGGTAGCTAGAAATAAACATTTCTGATAGAATGTCATTTTCCTTGCAGTATTAGGTTAGCCACTGACACTGTAAAACTATGCTTATTCATTCCAACACTGTATATAAACTGCATGGGGGAAAAAACAAACCATCCGGTGATTCGAATTCAACCATGCCAAAACTGACCTAAGTTCTGCTTAAATAATTATATGCAGACTTCATAGGTTCTTAATGAAGAGCATTTATTGGCTGCAATGTCAGGTTCTGTTCCACTTTGCTACCAAGCTGTATATAAATGCTGAGTCCATAATTAACACAGGTGCTGAAAATAACATGCATACAGGTGATTCTGCACAGAAGGTTTCCTGAACCTTATGAAGGTTCAAGAAAAAAAGTTACAGGAAGCTCAGAAACGCAGATAAGCTTTTCAGCAGTAGTGAGGTCTAAAGAGCATAACACTTTCCTTAAAACAGAATCCCATCAGCTGCTTGCAGTCCCAAACAATTTACTGAAACAGTTTTCATGCTCTTGTAGCAATGCCCACAAACACTGGAACTGTGCTATGAAACAAGGAATCACTTATAAAAGAACACAGCATCAAATTAGGTAAGCATATCTAAATAATAAATCAAATAGCACAGAAAATTTATATATTCTTCCATGGAAAGAAGCCGAGACTTTCTGATGGGAAGTGCAACGCATTCCCCAAATCAAGTGATCAGACTCCTAGAAAACCCAGTGGCAAGTGTCAGCCATTATTTTAAACATAACCTGAACAAGTTGCACCAGAAACAAAAAAAGGCTGTTAAAATAGGCAATTACAGAGGCTGAGTCTATAGCATAAGATAAAAACACAGAAGGACCTTAAACTACAAAATCGCTACTCAGAGACAGTTTAAACTGCACACACCGTGACCATAAGTTCAAGTCTGCTCTCTCTTGCCCAACAGCAGATCAAATGAAACCTGTACACTGAGAGAAGACAAAGAAAAAACATTCAAGGAAACAACCACAGGCTTTTCTTGTGAGGCAGTAGAACTGAAGGCAAATTCTTCTACTACACACAGACTGAGGTCACCAATCCTTTCAACACAATCAACAAGGTTTTGACCTCTGGCTGTTTTTTACAGAAACAAATACTGGGGGGTGTGAAATGCCTTCAAATTCCTCTCCTTGGCTAATTTTTTCTCTTAGATCAGAGATCTGTGCTTTTGATGAGCTTCTTTTCAGATGATCTACATTTGCCCCAGAAGTCACCTAGATCCCTCTCTAGTTTTACATACCATTAAAAAAATGGAGTCTCTTTTCAGAACCTCATTTTCCTTTCACAGAATGGCCAGAATGGTTGGAAGGGACCTCAAGGATCATCCATCTCCAACCCCCTGCCACATGCAGGGCCACCAACGTTCCCATTTAATACCAGACCAGGCTGCCCAGGGCCCCATCCTACCTGGCCTTGGGACTAAGCATCACCACCTCTCCGCTCCAGGTTTTCAACTTCTTTTCCTTTTCACCTGTGCGAAAGACCTCTATCACAGCACAAGACCAACTGCAGATAAAAACACCTATTTAAAAGCCTTTTAAGTGGCTAGGTAGAGACAAGCATCCTTACTACGTGTCAGCTTCAAAATGGAACAAAAATCAAGCAGGCCATACCTGGAGGATTGCATTCAGCTCTGGGCTGTCCAGTACAGGACAGACACGGACACAATAAAGGCAGTTTAACAAAGGCCATGAACATATTTTAGAAGCTGAAGCATCTCTCCTTTGAAGAAAGGCTGAGAGAGCTGGGCCTGTTCAGCTTACAGAAGGAGGCAGCTTGGGGACCTGAACTTTAATTTGCAGCTTGAAATAAAAACAGGGACATAACAGGCTGCCCAATCTATGCCACACGCTTTGCTGTGTTATCACCTGCAAGAAGGTAAGCAAACATTCCACACGTTTGTGGTTAAAGGCAAAATTCTTCAACTGGCAGCTGGCAGCCACACTTTTAAGGCACAGTTTACAGACCCTAGAAGTCATCACAGGAGTGCCTTCACACTCTGCTCAGAGCACTCAGAAAGAGAGCAGAGCTTGGCCCTGGTAGTCTTAGAAGGAATTGACAGTTAATCAGTGCCCCAAATTTCTTTTGTAATATAAACACAGACTTAGGAGCTGCCGAAGTTTAGTCTGACTTCACAGATCCTACAGCAACTCACTGTGTGTAAGTAGTCACCATCATACACTTCATCTAATCCTAAACCAGATGCAAGACATGCCTGTAAGCTCTCACACTGAGTTTAATTCTTACTGCCATCATTTTCAAGCACCCAACTGCCACTACTGCACTATGTTAGAGATCATCTTCCCACCACTTCTTGAGTTCTGACTTGCCTTCCACTATGAAAACCAAATGCTCTGCAGCACAGGGTTACAAATCCCACTTTCAGCACATTCCTGCTCATCTCTGCAGTAGTCAAGAGCAAAAAGAGCAGTAGAAATATCTTTGTTATCACCTACATTTCAGTTATGTGAAGAGACTTCAGAGTAATACTTGAAGCTTATAGTATCAATGATGTGATTTTGGTTTTTAATCAATATAAAGCTGCTCTGCTAGAGCCTTTTTTTCAGGAAAAATGAACAGATGATTTCACATTAAATCTTTTCACTTGAATTTTAGTTAAATCATTCTTTTCTAACAAGTATAAGGATCTCCAATTGGAAATTAATTTATCTCATTATTTTTACTCGAGGTTTCCACTTGAACAACATAAAAAATATCAGCTGCAATTCGTATACCTAAACCCATCATTGAGCAGAACAAAGGAAGCTAGAGAAAGGTTCTCACAGCACACTGTCTAGGAAGACCTGAAGAAGAACTGACAAAATTCTCACCTTATAATTGGCAAAGGTTAAGTAAAGAAGAAAAAAGAGAGAAAGAACACAGATGTTTTCACCGGTCCACCAATGACAAATACACTGACAAATTTTTTCCCCACTTGCCCTTGCAGCAGCTTTTATTTTTATGGAACTGTTAACACCTCTTTCACTTGTCCTTCCTTCAGACTAAACAGTTTTCTGTCTTTCTATACAATCCATTATTTTTCCTCTCTTCTGCAGAGCTTCCAAGTAGTCCACATATTTTAAAAAAATAAATAAATGAGGTGGTCCAAACTACTTGCAACACAACCCCTTTATTTTCCCCCAAAAGGCAGCTACACCTACAAATGACTCACAGCTCTGACTGCTGGTCTTGAATAAAATGTAAAGGTGAGATTAGGTTCACTATGTTCACTCTACTGCGCAAACACTGAATCACTCTTGCTAAGCACTGTGTGCACAAATGTATTTCACACTGCTTTGTTGCCAAACTTGCCTCTCATATTAGAGAGGAGATGGGAGGTAAGGACAGCCAAAGGACATTCACTTCCCCACCTGCTGAAGCCCTGTCATGGCCTCCCCTGGAATGAGTCATCAGTGCACAATCCCAGAATGGTTTGGAAAGGACCTTTAAGACCATCTAGTTCAAGCCCCCTGCTATAGACAAAGACACCTCCCAATAGACCAAGCTGCTCGAAGCCGGACCTTGAAGGGGCATCCACACCCTCACCAGGCAACCTGTTTCAGTGTCTCACCACCCTCAAAGTAAAAAACTGCTTCCCAACACCTAGTCTAAATCTACCTTCTTCCAGTTTAAAAGCATTTCCCCTCATCCAGTTGCTACATGCCCTTACATTAAGTACCTCCCCAGCTTCCCCGTAAGCTCCCTTCAGGACCTAGAAGGCTGCTATAAGGTCTCCCCAGAGCCTTCTCTTCTCCAGGCTGAACAGCCCCAGCTTACTCAGCCGGTCCTCACAGAGGTGCTCCAGCCCTCTGATCACCATCGGGGCCCTCCTCAGGAGCTGTTCCAACAGCTCCACGTTATTCTTCTGCTCAGAGTCCCAGAACTGGACACATCTAGTTCTGTAATCAGCTGAACTCTCTCCTCGTATTATATGCCAGCTATCAGTATTTCACAAGAGCACATTTTCTATATGCATTTTTATGCCTTGTAGCTCCTGGCCACTTCAGGCTTACACGCAAGCAGATTAGAACACTGTAATCCTGTAAATTTAATCAATTTTGCATTGTACTGAAGATGAACGTTATTACATTTTAATTACAGCACGGAAATGTGTGTAAAATTAGAGTGTGGAAACGCTTGAAGTGCTCTTAAACTCTTGTCACTGTCTGAACATACACATCATCAGGAGGCTCAATCCTTGTATTTTTAGTCACCCAAACAGCCACCCCAGATTCTTCACAAATATCTTAGCTTAGTTGCAAAATGGGACTTCAACCCCCAGCCATCTTTACACAGCTCCTGAGACACAAAGATTAAAGCAGTTGATTTGATTACACTACAGAAAAAGATCCAAGGCAGCTCTAATGCTAAAGCAAAGGCATGCTTTTCTGAAGATTGCTTCACAGGCATGCACTTTCTATGGAACTCATCAACCTACGTGCAAGGACTGACCTGTAGACGTCACATCCAACATACACTGACACGCACATACTTGCCTTAAAAATCAGTACCACAGAATGCACAAAACCCATGTATAGCTCTGAACGATCGGGAGAGCCAGTAACATCTTCCCAGGGCTGAGAAGTACAATTGTCATTCTTTCTATAACAAAATTCTCAACTGCAGGAAAAAAATATTCAGCCTTTAATTTGTGTTGCATAGCATTCGATGGATGTAACAATAAAGCCAAAAGAGTGGAACTCACATAACTCAGATTTTGAGCTATAATTACTGCCCAACTATTGCAACGTGAATACTACTGCAATAAAACTAATTCCCCAGTAACACCTTCATTTCAAGCTGTACTAAAGGACATCGACTTCTCTTGTGTATCAATTTCATATTCCCACTCTTTGAGGAAACTTATATTTTCTCAGCACTTTGGCACAGTAATAGCTATGATTAACATGGAAAAAAAAAAAAAAAAAAATAAGCAATTAAAAACAAATTCTGCCTAACTCTTAATAGCAAGGTGATAGAATTTTTTTTATCTCTATCTTTTATCTTTTTACTTTCGCAGGATCTTACAAATTTTAACTTACAGGAAAACATCAAGCAAGATTTTCGACTACAGAGAGGTTTGAGGACCTGCCCTAGGTGTTGCAGGGAATACAGTATTTTTCTAAGCATGCAAGGTAAAAGTATGTATTTGACTAAGTAGTGCACTGTGTAGAAGAAGAAAAGAGACAACAGCTAAACCAGATCCCATCTGAAATGTAAATAATTAACAACAAGCACTTGCTGTAGGAGAACATTTCATTGTGTGTCTAGCTGAATTCTGATTTTTAAAATCAACACAGCAGAGCAGAGGGTGTTGTGCTAATGACTATTTACTCACGGTACAATCATATTTATTCACATAAGATTAATGACTAAGTACACAAGGAACCCATAAAACCTGAGGACACGCAGTACCAAGCACTGCTCCTGCTCCATGGTCACCTTGGAGCCCAAAGAGCTTGGCAGCAGTTGCATCGGATGATTTCTCTTCTCTAAAACTCACTAAGAGTTAACTGTAATAATTTAGTTTACTAAACCATTAGCTTTATTTTAGGAAAGTTACTATTTTCATCTCAACAGAAGGCTTGCATCACAATGTATTGTGCAGCTTACGTGAGTATAAGTTTTCCTACAGTTTTATTGCTTCTAACTTGCTGACATGTTTGAACTCATTTTCCTTCACCAATACAGATTATTCTCTAAGTTAATTTATTTGTGCTCTGTGCAATTCCGGCGTTACTGACAGTATCCATAATGTGTCTGAAATTAAGAGTAAGTAAACAGAATTACCAGTTCACGTTACCTGATTGTGAGTCTCTATGTGTGGGTCTTCTATATTTGCACTAAGATGCTGGCACAAAATGACACACTGCAGCCAAATTCTATGAAATGAGTTGTTCCAATGAGATCAATGCAGGCATATAAAACCAGCAGTATTTTTCGGTGGGTCTCAATTCTCAGTCTGTATAACTGCATGAAGTAACTAACTTCAGCACTCGTAAGCATTTGGTTTGGTTCACAACGTTAAAAATATTTTAAAGGTAACAAGCGATTCCTGTGAAAGAGATAAAAGCACAGGAAAAACGACTAATTAATCATAGTAATACATTAAATAGTTTCATTTGATCTCTTCAAGAAAGTTCACACTGCAGTTTTAATGCCTCATGTTGAAAGCTACCATTAGTTATTTTCTGACAGCCAAGCATAAAATTGTTTTTTTGCACCTGGGATACTGATAATTATGTTAACTGCAACTGTACTTACCTGCGATTCTGATCACTTCATGTTCTTCCATTAATAATTAATAGGATTAATGAGTCAAATCAAAGTCATCTCAAATGCTTTTTGCATATGCATTCTAAATACATTACTGACCAATGCATTATTTTTTAAAGAACAGACAATTTTTATCCTTATTTTACTTGAAAGCTTAATGGCCTTAATTATTCCAATCTCACCAGTAAAATATTTCTTCCTATGAAACCGTATTGAATATATTTGTCTTTCAATAGAACTAGATACTGAATGGGTTTTACTGATGTGTTTGGTCTTCTACAATTTGAGATCTTCCACTGTTAATTAAGCCAGTTAATAACCGAAAAGGGATTTCCTTCTTTTCCACTCTCTCTTTCTGTAAATAACAGCCTGCTTCTGACAATTAAAGCAAGACAAGTAGAATTACTCTACCTGAATAATGTAGTAGATGCTCTTCAGCTAGAGTTTCATTTCCTCTACTGATTTATCAAGATCAATTGTGTTTAAAGGACTGACATCCCATCTTCAAATTATGTGCTGCTTGGTGTTAAAGGTAGTAAGTGATAACTTATAGGATGAGTTTTAACTTTTTTATTTCATTAAAATTAGTAAACCATACAAGATAAAAACACTGCAAGAATCTGGTAGCATTGTCAGAAAATCTGAAGGATTTTGTTTTAATTTTTAACTGTGTGGGATGACTATCCCAGCTGCTTTAGACTTCCCTTGATACCATCATACTCTGCATTACTTCAGCTCACAAGACCGACTAAGCAGACACAGAACCTAAGTTCCTAGCATGGTCCTTCCAAGTCCACCAAAAAACCCCAAACTAAATAATGAGGATACCAGGCCTATTTCACCTGTTTCCAAATACTTTTCCCCTCAATTTCAGGGAGGAAAAAAAAAGTGTTAATCAAACGTAGACAATGTGATGTAACTCCATCCCATAAAACTGAGAAAATCTGACTACACATTTTCTCTTAATAAAAAAAAAACATTTTTTTTTCAGTGGGTTCTCAGGATAAGCAAGTTCTTAATCTTAATTCTCACTTCCCCTACACGTTGTGAGCTGAGAGGGGAGAAAAACTAAAGGGGATTAGTATGAACTAGCTCAGAGGTTCCCAGCCAGTACAGCAGACTGCAGCTGGGGAGAAAGAACGGGGAGTTGTAGCATGGAGTCCAAGCAAGCACCCTCCCCTGATGCTTGCTTGCTCTTCAAAATGAAGTTAGTTACAGAACAACACCTGAGATTCAGCAACAAAACAACAGAAAAGCGCTCTTCTAAGAGCTTGGGCAAATCACAAGCAGAAAACGCAGGATCTGCACAGGATGCAGTGAGAGGCTGAGTCCATTCGTTTCTTATCTATGCTCATTAAGCATGATCTTAATTGAGTCTAAGTCTAAATAGTACACTTCACATATTTTTCAAAGACTTCCAATATGTTAATGTGCCACTGGTTTGGAAATGCAAGAACCATGAAAAAGCAATTAGTGATATTTAAAATATAGTTGATTTTATAAGATTATCTTACTCTTTATGTTGTAAATATATCTGCATACACTGTATGTGGAATACTGGACAGGATGGAGTCAACCTAGACTAAGGAAATGCAGATAACACACAGCAGCAATTCTGACTGATTCAACAGCTCTATGCAACTTCATTATCTAAGATCACATACAGGAAATACCCCCTTCCCCCAGTACCAACGAGCTCCAACTACCAGAAACTAGAAAAGACATTTGCATCCTCTCTAAAATACAAATACAGGTACAGACAGGATGCTCTGGAGAAAGACTGAGGTCTCTACATTTAAATGCATCTCTCCCAATTCATACATTGTTCCATAATTCCAAAAACATGTAATGTATACAATAACTCTTAGAAAAAACAAAGCTATTTATGAACAGTTTTTTAAATAACAAAGGTGCACACAAAGGACATAGGTGCAGAAGTATAGCTATAACATAGCACGTGGTTAGCTATTAAAGTGAGCATTTTATTTTAGTACGTATTTCCCACGGGAAACATTCAGACTGAGGAATCTGACTTTGATTGTTTGCTATCAGCAGAATGACCTAATGAATAAATATTAGAAGGCTGTTCATAAGATAACCAGTCTTTCTGGATATTGAACCTGTCCATAGCTGTTGCCAAAATGAAGAGCCTGCAGTGCTATTTTAAATTAGATTTGGATAAATACATACACCTGCTAGATTTTCTCTCCTCCTGCCATCCTTCCGACCAGCAGGCACAGTGACATGGTCAGAGTACTTTAACAGGATGTCAGATAAGCTCACCCTTCCTACCACAGGTTTATACTCCAAGCTAAAAGCCTCTGAATCTTCTATCTGCTACTCAAATTCCATTCACAACCTATCATTCTTGATTATTATTCTCATTTAAAGAAAACCATTCTCTATTGGCAGTTCTAGCATAATATTTGGTAACAGTCTGATTTGGGACTGATTTCCTCCTTCTCAAGATTGATGAGCTATTCTAGTGGCTCAGACATTCTGAGAAGCATGAATGAGAGGCAGAAAGCTAAATTCTATTTTTCTAACTCAGAGCATATATCAACATACATTTCTTGATTCTGCATTCTAACAGTGTCTTCTAGCAATTCTTTCTACAGTGATTTTGTTTATCAGTAACTTTCAGGGTGGCTTGTCAAGTTACATTAGATATCAGCCAGAGTTCACAGACTCCTGCCTCCTGGGAGAACTATCTTTGACTCTCAGCATCACTTGACACTCTAGCAAAGGAAAAGTGAAAATAATTACCTCAACTTGCACCTCATGTCCCACGTGGTCAAAGAGCACTCGAACTCCTGCCAATAGCATGTGTCCAGGGGATTTCTGGTGAACAACATTTGAAGAGCACACGTACTGTAAGAAAACAAAAAGCCATGAGGTTAAACATCATTTCTGAAGCCAATCTCAACCAACAGATGTGTTATGTGAGCAGTGAGACCCAGGACTGAAGGTGGAAGAGAGCATGGAAAATAGCTAGAGTATAAATCTGAAATTCATCTTAGGTACAATGTGATGTATCACCTTATATAAACTGACATGTTCTCGTCTCTAAAGCCAGAGTTGCTCTCCTTATCATATATTCCCTGATGGTTTTTAACAAGTATAATGACACTCAATGTTATACTTGGTTGTAAATGTAGGAGATAATATTTAAAATGAAGAACGAACTGCAGAAAGATGCTCATCTATCAGCAAATATTTCCTTTCTTACACAAAGTAACTCCTTCAAAACCTCAAATTTCTGACGCTACATTCTTTCCATCACTAAGCCACCAATAACTTGTTTGCCCATATAGTTACCTGCTTGGTATCAAGAAATTATGTTTTCCTTCTCTTCAAACATATCCACTTCTTGCTCGTTGCTTTTTAAATCCTTGAGTAGAACTGTAAGCCAAGGAAGCACATCATTAGTGACCACACACTACAGCAGTATGTGTATGTCATTACTAATGAAGGCAACACAGACAAAACATTTCAAGTGAACATAAAACAAGAAAATAAAGACAGTAATTGTATAAACAAAGAATATTAGGATGCTATAATCACAAAATAAACAAGAGAGTTTGGCAAAGCACCTAACGATAACAGAAAGAATAAATAGAAGGCTTACCCCTATCCTGGGCTCACTCACAAAACTCCAGCAGAGCAGATTTCCAGAAGAGATCCTTCTCCACTGGTAGCCAGCTCTTAAACAGGTCTAGGAATTGCCTTCACCTGTGCTCCTCTGGCTGACTCATGGCTCGCCTCAGGTGAGCAATCAGAGGTTCAGGCCTTAACTCAGCAGTTCCCATACAGTAATTAATATCATCAGTTGACCTCCTAGTTCTAAGAGGTGTTTGTATGAATCCATCATTTTCATTTGTAAGTTTTACCCCATTTTTTTATTGAACATTTCAAGTCATCAAGTTCAGTTTAATCAAACGTATTTACTAAGAACAGAAATCATTACAAAAGACAACTGTTATACAGGGTGAGCCTGAAAACACAGGTGTAATCCTCAAAAGAGCTGAAGGGGTTAAATGAGCACAAAGCTCAGAGCAGATGAACCAGAGTTGTTTTCACCTGTGCAGATCTGTGATCCTATTAAAACGAGGAAATCAATTCTATTTTGTATTCACGGCTTTGGCAAAACATGAAACACTGTATGAAACCAAGTATCACTGGGAACGAACTGAGACTAACTTAACCAGTTAAAAAGCAACCAGAGAAATAATGTTGACTTGCACATAGCATGTCAGAAAGACAGCCCACACTCCATCCCAACATAATTTCTTTTAAAATTACTGGCTTGGTAAGCAACCTACATACTTCATTATTTTCTCACCAGTCCTTTCAAATTAGAAATATCAAGAGAAACTCAAGACTGATAGGGATAACAAAG
Source organism: Centrocercus urophasianus (assembly GCF_019232065.1). Taxonomy (NCBI): domain Eukaryota; kingdom Metazoa; phylum Chordata; class Aves; order Galliformes; family Phasianidae; genus Centrocercus; species Centrocercus urophasianus. Next base: position 5,398,578 of record NW_024884889.1, on the reverse strand, counting down.
ATTAACCTCAAAAGACAGAAGAATATTTTCAGAAAGGTTTGAGAAATAGAAACAAAACTGTGACTACATTTTAATGAGAACAAAACACATTAATAACCTATTTTCTTTGTTCAAGCCTAGCTTAAATACGCTCTGGCTTACTAGGGTTTGCTACAAGTTCTTCCCTGTAAATCAACATACTTTTCCCCATAAAGCCAAAGTTTTAATCTTATGTGGTTGTTGATTCTCACTTGAATCATATATGCAGTTAAAAAATATAAAGCATTGCAATTAAAGGCTTCTTTCTCCTTCAGCAGACTCAAGGAACCATTCTTCCAGCTCCAAATTTCAACCCTGTTATGGATGCTCAGTCGCTAGGAGGAGCCCTACAGGGAATCAGTAAGTACCATGGCATATTCTAACATCTTTTATTACATTATAACCCAAACTAAATGTATGTATACCCACAATAATACAAACATCAACGCATAGGTGATGATTCTTCAAGGTATCGCAGTAAGATTCACCGGTGATACCCAAGCAAGTCAGGCATTTGCATGAGCTCAGAACTAATTAAAATTAACCTGAAATGTATACCAACACTGATAATAGCAAATGTTTTCCGTGAGAAAATAAAAACTTGTCACTACAGTGAAGGTTAAAACTGGATTCATTTTTAGCTGTAGCCCCAACATCAGCTAGAAGCAGATATTGTTATGTCTTTTACAATAACAGCCATCGATAAATAAAAACAAATGGACAAGTATTTACAGCACTGATCACCTTCCCCTCTGGAGTTAAGTTTTGCTTTCAGGCTACAAATCACAGTATGTTCAGCAAAACAAGTCTTTCTGTTCCTTATTTGTTTACAGCCGCACACTTCGTATTGCTGAAGGTTCTAAGGACGATTTATTTTTAATTATCCTGTCAAACACTTCCTCACATTAAGACTGTCACCTGTATCAGAACTCTTTTTTATGTCCTAAGACTTTCACAAGACTGTACAACACCAAATCCAGCATCCTGTTCAGTTTCTTGAAAAGAAAAGTGAGGTTTTAGTCTTTAAGTCAATCAAAACACCACTAAGTGGGTATTATTAAGAACAACATGAAGGACCTTTAAGTTCACCTTTAAGTTCATTACAAAGTTGTACTTACTTTGTCAGACTTGAACCAGCACTTTTAATGCAATGCTGCTAATATGACAATGTAAGGATCATTCTCTCCATTTACTGCTGTAAACACACACGCAGTAGCCCTACTTTAAACTCTGCCTGGCAAAGCATAAAACAAAGTTCTAGTCTCAAAGAGAGCTGGCAAAATACGATGCTCAGCTTACAGCAATTCAAGTCTTCCCAAGTCCTGACACCCCCACTTTCTCCACACAACATTCATTCTCTTGAAGAGGTTCAGCCACTTACTGTTACGGTTGGTGTTACAGCTAGAAAGGTTATCATGGCAAACATAAGAAAAGAAACAAACAGGGAAGGAATGCTCACCTGTATCCAAAGATCTGGGTTCACAGGAAGGGCTCCACAGAGGAGGGATCTCCAGAAGACTCAGTGCTTCGTTCAGGCGATCAATCAGTGGTTCAGGCTGTGACTCAACAGTTGCCATACACACATTACCCTATTAATACCAGTGGCATTATTAAAAAAAAAAAAGTAAAATTATTTAGGCATTTAAAAATTTCTTGAATCCACCTTAGTTTATACCATCTCTGTAGTAAAACTATACAGAAAGTAAGTGACAATTACCTTCTGAATAGTAAAAGAAAGCCTTAGGCACAGGGATACAGTAACGCATGCATTTTTTGAGTTTGATGGCAATGAACCAAACTGATGTGAAACCAGCGTAGCACAAGAAGCCATTGTCATTTCGGCTAGATGGACTACAAGGAAGAACTACTGAACTTCCTGCATAATGAGCAGACACAGATTTTATCTGCAAACTTACTGAAAAAAAAAAATTTTGATCATACCTAATATCCAATTTCATTTGTGCTAAAATGGAGCCCACCACTCGTAGATCATACGACAAAATCAGCCTAAGCTTAGAAAAACACAGAGCTTATATCTATATGTGCATACAGAACAGTGATTTGTAGAAGCAGCAAAGTATCTTTCTCTAGTGAGATGCTAGCTGATCTCCAAGCTTTGTACCCAAACTTACCTCTAAGTGTAATAAAATAAATTGATTTACGCTTGCAGACATGTTTCTACTGGAATGACACTGAAACACTGAACTACCTGAAGTAACCAAGAGCCATTTTCTGGGATAGAAGAAATTCAAAAATAATAAAATAATTTTCAAAACATGCTAATCATCAACTTCTTTTTCCTGAGCAGTTATTGTAATAATAATTGCATTCAGAAACTGATTTTTAAAATAAAACATTCTTTAAAACTTCATAATTTAACTTCTATAGTTTCTCTGAAAACACGTAGCTTTCATTTGTCCAACAAATGGCTTGACTGTACCTTGTCATTCCCATTTAAGAGATCCCTAATCCTCAAATGACAATTTAATCAGTATCAGGAAGGCATACGAATATGGCTCGGCCACAAATCCTTTTACCCTGCCTAGTTCTCAACAAATGAAAGCTGGGATCTGTTCCACAGATGGCTTCCAATCCATTTCACTTGAAACAGACGGTGATGTGTATAATCAAAGAATATTAGGATGTTACCATCACAAAATCAACAAGAGAGTGAGGCAAAGCAGACTATGATAACACAAGAGAATAAACAGAAGGCTTACCCTTATCCAGGGCTCACTCACAAAACTCCAGCAGAGCAGATCTCCAGAAGAGATCCTTCCCCCCTGGTAGCCAGCTCTTAAACAGGTCTAGGAATTGCCTTCACCTGTGCTCCTCTGGCTGACTCATGGCTCACCTCAGGTGATCAATCAGAGGTTCAGGTCGTGACACAGGAGCTCCCATACAGCAATGTATCTGATAATAACAGAATATTTAACTAATTGCTGATAGTACACCAGCAAGTGAAAGGTACGTATGCAAAGCACATACAACTGATTCAGTAAATAGTGGCAGAATATCAATTTGCTGGTCTGTTTTTTTTTCAAGAAATTTAGTTTGTATTCTTGAATAAAACAGGAAAATCAGAAGCCTAAAGAAATAACAATTTGCTAACTGAGAATCTGCGTCTGGTTTGTCTGCAGGTTGTGAAAAAGACGTGCTGATTGACATCCTCACACAGCGCTGCAATGCACAGCGGCTCATGATTGCTGCGGCATACAGAGACATGTATGGCAGGGTATGACAGAACCAAGCTGCGCTTTCTTTCCTTACCTCTGTCCCTTCTGCTTCCAGTACAGCTGGTCAGCCTTTCTCTCAGGTCACCACTACAATTAGAAACCTGGCAAACCGCTGACTGGCACCAAAAGGTTGGCACGCAACTTTGCTCATGTAACCATGCATGCATTTGAAGGTTTCTAAATGTCATTTACAAAGCAGAGCGTCTGCCACAAAACAAGGAAGAAGAAAGGATGTGCAAAGTTTCCTCTTCCATACATACATTCCAACAAGGATTTTTGGAAAGACTGATTTCTTCCTCCGTTTTGGAGTGGTCGTCAAACACTTTTTTAATATTTTAGAAAACATAGCAAGAGACTTATTGGCCAAAATAATTTCAGAAGAGAACAAAAGAATAATGCATTAAAAAATAAAACAGATGGCATTGCCATCTTTCCTTAAAAAAAAAAAGCCAGTTCAAACTAAGCTCCTCCTCTTCAGCACAAAGACCAGAGCAGAGACTCCCAGTAGGCTGCTAATAATTTTTCACCACTTCATTCCTTGGTTTTTCCTCACAAAATGTTCCTTTAACCTTTTCTCTCAAATGTTTTAACATGTTTTAACCACACCTAGCATTTTAACAACAATAAAAAAAGCCCATTGAAACAAAAGCCCATGAAAAAAGTCATTTTTTCATTTTTGATTTCTTTTTTTCATACATAGAGATGACCAACGATATCACTAACGATGTGCTAGTAAGAAACTGCCAACCACCTGTCAGAAATGTAGTGAGGTCTGCCATTTTTCTCTGAGCACAGAAGAACTATTGATTTGCTCACTAATTATCTGCTTGGGTTTTCTTTTTAAATCCAAACTAAAAGTATGACAGAAATACCTAAACCCTTATTAAAACACATTATTAATTATCAATTAATTTGTCTCCTTCAGCCATCGCCAATTAACCTACATCCCTATAAAGCTAGTGCTCACAGAACTAAAGACCTAAAACAACTAAAAAGAATGCATATAGTGAATACCTTGTGTTTCTCCCTCACAAATCCAATATTTAATCTGTATTTGTGCTCCTTGATTCCCAGTTTAGCAATTGATTTAATTATATTAAGATATGCATCAAAGGTAAAGTACAAGCTGGAAAAAAACCTCTGCAATAAGTGAAGTTTGTATCACAGGAATCATTCCTGGTATTCCTACAGTTGCAGACTTCGGTCAGAGCCTATCTGATAGCTGCCCAGAACTGTACAAGAACCAGCAAAGTATCCTCTTAATGAGACACAGCTAACAGGCTTCTGGCATTTGCAATGTTTCAAGGGATGCTGCTGGGAAAGGGGAGAGTGGGAAGGAAACTCTCTTCCGTTAGTCAAATGCCAGGCAAGTGAGGAGGCTTCCCTTTTATTAATCCAACATCTGTCCAAAGTAGCAAACTCATTTTGAATATTTTACATATATAAACTGGAGCACATAGCCTTCCAGTAATCCAGAATAGGTAGCTTTACGTACTGGGATGATTCTTTAAGAATGGTTTTTTATATTAATTACATGGTGAATAGCCCAGAAGAAAGGAAGGAAATTGCTGTGTGTTACAGGATTTAACTTCTGAGGGCTCAGCTCTTGCAGATTCAGACAGGGAATCTGCCATGGGAAGCTGCAAATGCTGTGCTGTGGTATTGAGATTTCCAAGCCCTTAAGGAGCAGTTGCATTTGAACCCCTAAATTTTCTCCTGTATTCCAACGAACCAAAAACCAACAAATCTATACAGTTTACTTGCTTCTCTGTCTACTGCCATCTCACAAGTACTATTAAAAGGAGTAGGTTCTATTTTAAAAGACTTATGTTCCCCAATCTTAGCTAACTCCATCTCAGACACTTCATCTTCATTCCTTCACAAAGAAAACTGCTAATATTTTTAAGCTGCTTTTCACAAAGTGTGACTGCTGAATTAATCCTATGTGTTTTTGTTAAGGATTTGATGGCAGACCTGAAAGACAATCTCTCTCATCACTTCAAAGAAGTCATGGTTGGCCTAATGTACCCACCTGCATCCTATGATGCCCACGAGCTCTGGCATGCACTAAAGGTATTGACCCAATTAACAGCTACTCAGACACAGGATCACTGTTTATATTACTTAATATATTACAAAGTGATTTTTAATCTATTCAAATGTTTGATAAACTGCTAGAAAGATGTTTCACAGTACACTGACATATAAGAAGTTTTTTTTAAAATGTTTGTTTTGGTTTGGTTTGGTTTTTTGTTCCAACACCGTGCAATTAAATGGTGAAATCCACTGCTGCAAGGCAATATTAAAACCAAAAGCACAAATTGGTTCCAATTGAATCAAAAAGGACTTGAAAAATTCTTGCAAAACAACTTTGCTCTTGGTTATTAAAAAATAATCATTCCTTACAAATACTTGCTTAGGAAATTCCTAAACTGCCAAATCCCTAAAGGTGGGCAGGCACATCCCAGAACTGGTTTTCTTATCCACTTCAGACTGCCTTGAACGCTTCCTGGCACGTACATTCAATCTTTGCGTCTGATTTCTCTCAGTAACCCCTAAGTTCTTATTCAAGCTCGAAAATTCTTCCCATTGTGTTTCTGTCAACAACAGTCTTGCTTCTTTCCCCACTTACTAACAGATATTCTGAAATCCAAATTAAGTAGGAGCGTATTTGTTGTTTAAGTTGCTACTATTAACTTGAAGTCAATTTCTTTCTGAACAGGCACACTAAGCAAAGGCACACCATACACTGCTCCAGAAGAAACTGTTAAGTCCTTTGTTACGTCTAATAAACCAGTTCTGTCTTCTAAAAGCTGTGGTTCCTAATGACTTCAAATTTACTTCCTCCTGCACAGGGAGTAAACACAGAAGAGAAGTGTCTAATTGACATATTAGCCTCAAGGTCAAATATGGAGATATTCCAGATGAAAGAAGCCTACTTAACACGTAATGTATTTTACCAGTGTACAACAGCAGCTCTAGTATGTGCATTAGGCTGGATGTATTAGCATGAGCAAAGCAACTAAATTACAAAAGTGACTTCTCAGCACGGTTCCCTCCCTCTTCCTCCCCCTTCATAATTATATTTAAAAAGCTGAAGCAAAACGAATCGAGTTGAATGTATCTCCAAGTAAATGGAGATGTATTGCTGCCTAGTATGTTTTAAATAGCCAGCAGCAACATCTGGGGATTTTCATAAACTTTGGTACACATTTTTCCCAGTGCCCCAACTGTTTTTCTCACAAAGTGCTTCCTCAGGCTGAATACTCAGCTCACCTCCCTTGAGCAGGAGCTTCTCAGTGTCCCACAGTCACGCAGCTGCAGCAGGCGCAGGGCTGCCAGGCGCAGGCAGGAGGACGGGCAGGCGAGCTGCTGAGGTGGCTGAGGCCTTGGCAGGGAGGAATCCCTCTGTGGTGAGGTCCTTGCAGAACCTGCAAGAGCTCCTGCGGAATGATTTTTAATACCTTTAGAAAACGAGTGTGTATTTGCACCCTATTCACCCTTTGTTTGCTTATTTTCATAAGCAACATTCAGAGCACGTTCATTTTTTATGTATTTAGGTGACACATTTTTGTTTCAATCCAGAATACAACAGTGATCTTCAGCAAGATATTGATTCTGAGACTTCTGGTCACTTCAGAGATACTCTGATGAACCTCGCTCAGGTACTGTAAACACAATAAATAATATGACATGCATATAAAAAAATTTAGAGAGACTTCTGATATAATTGAAGAAGTCTTAAAACATGAAGTAACTGCAGCTCAAGTCAGCTCAACACGAGTACACTTCTCAACAAGAGAGTGGAAAGAGTAGAGGAGGAAGAGAGCTGGAATTCCTCCGTCTACTTTAACTTCATTTTTCAAATGGAGGCAAAGATTAACGTTTTATTAGAAAGGCCCAGGATACACAAGTGCTGACTCAACCAGTTTCATTTCTAAAGGAGCCTGCAGTCAAGTACAAATTAGACTTTGTATTTAAAGCTCTGTTTCCCCTGTTTTTAAAATTGACAGCTCAACATCCAGCCTGCACATGAAAAATGCAGACATAGCCACACGTCTATCATCAGGCAGTTCCTTGTGTTAAGCATTAAGTTATTTGCACTGATCCTTATGCTAAAATCACAGTACACAAGAAGGCAGCCAAAAGAACTACAGTCACACAGCAGCTTTGACTCAGCACTACCAAACCGCAGTAGGTATCTTCCTGGGAACACAAGTTGCTGCTCTCATGGCAGTCAACATGCTCGTTACCTTTAAAATGTATTGCAAACCAGAGTAACAGATGATGACAAAACTAATGGCAGCAACACAAATTGCATTTACATTTCTATGTATGTTTGCATGTTTGGGGAAAGTGTTCCTAAGATCTGAAAAGACATGAGGTCTCACTGCAGCACAGACATTAAGAGTAAATGTTCCAAAGGTAGAAACTAGAAATGGGAAATATTTTAACTAATATTGGAGGGTTTTTCCCCTAATAATGAAAATTCCTACATGCTTACAAATTCAAGAGCTTAAATCTAGGCAACTTCTTCCCTTTACCAAACCCATGAGAAATTTTTACATATAAAGAAAATAACTTTAAAATAAACAACACCAGACTAACTCATTGCTCCTTATTTTCTATACACGTACAGACACCTGATATCAGCCACTTCTCAGCTAACGAGGTCTAACTGCTATTTGATAAAGAATGGTTGTAGGAAATTGCAATTTTACTAACATATACCGTGTATCTTTGAAGACTGCTAACTGAATCATCCCTGTCTGGACAGAGTCTATATTAAAAGTCAGTGATATTTCATCAGTTCCAACGCCATGTAACTCACAGAAAATTATTCTAAAGCAACATTTCCAATGTATCCTTAGGTTGTTAGGGTTGTTTTGGAAACACACTGCTTTGATTTCTAGTAAATCTCTGGGCTGATGAGGCACACATGTGACCACAAACAGCAGCCACTTTGTTTCAGACACAGGTAACTAACTGTTCAATTGCTTTAGCACAGTAACTGTGGTTTTGACATGAACACCAAGGCAACTGAGAATCTACAGAAATCTGCTACCAATGACTACATACCAGCAAAATCCTCTGGATGGAAATGATTCTGAAATAGTAATCCCTACATAAATTTTACAAGTTACAACTTCATGTTAGTCAATGTTCTCGTATGATAAAGAAAAGATTTTTATACTGTTTGCTGTGTACAAACTGAAATAGAATCATTTTCTAGTATTTAAAAAACGATCAAGTGTGGCATGGGATTCACCAGCTAACTGTGCCAACATGAGTCTCTGTCAATCAGTACTGGAGGCAGTGGGCACTTACCTTACATGGAGCACCATGCATCTTGCTGCCCACTAGTCTTTTTCCCCTGCACCCACGTCACTTTACGTGGTCACCCCAGCATGATTTCCTTCAGGTAATTTATCTTCTTAGTAGGAATTCCGCTCTTAGCTAAGTGAAATTCTTACAGTTCAATTACAATACAACTGAACACTTTTAACAGGAAAGAACTACAAAGCACTCATTCCAAGAGTTGACAGACGATGCATAATTTCAATCCTCACGATCACATGCACAGAAAAGCAATTGTAAATTCTCAAGTAAGTTGCTTCAAACGCATATCATTAAGGCAATGGCAGCATATAGCTTGAGACTACTGAAGAGTTGGCAATCAGGGCTGATCCGTATCCTTAGAAGACAATTAAGGTCAAAAAAGTAATTCCTGAAAGTGTGCGCTTTTTTCTTTTTCTAACAGCTATGTAATTCAGATCATAGTGTGCCTACTGAAACACATCATCTTGATTTACATAACTGAAAAGCTACTAAATACATGGCAATGTCCAAATCTGGCAAAGTTGTCAAACAGTTTCTAGACTTAGACCTTAATTGTAGACAACCATGGAGAAAAGATTCTCCTGGCAATACACACACTGATAGGAAACAAGCAGTCAATGGTAAATGCTACCCTTCTGCTTGCTTTTCTCTCATAGTTATAGTAAACAATAGAGCACTTACAGCACCGGGAGGTGCTAAAATGTCACTTAACATCAGACTAATAATGGGATGGGTTTACGAGGCAAGTTTATCCACTTCCACGATTTTTTCCTCTCATAACACAGCCTGCTATTTCAGTTTCCTCTGCTCAGAAGACATGAAGCTGTAAATTGAAATTTGAGGATATTTTCCACAGTTACTAAGTCAACTATGATATTGATTCAGTGTTTTTCTTACATATATCTCAAGAAGTGAAACAACTTTTTTTCTTCCCCCCCCCCCCCAGGGAACAAGAATGGAAGGATATGCAGATCCTGCTACAGCTGCTCAGGATGCAATGGTAAAAACAAGCAGACGTGGGCATGTCTCACATTAAAAAAAAGAGCAAATATTGATGTTGAAAAGTGATTCAGAATTATTTAAAATCTTCTGCATTTTTTTCTTTTTCTGATGTAACAGATTCTATGGGAAGCCTGTCAGCAGAGAACAGGCGAACACAAAAACATGCTGCAAATGATCCTGTGCAACAGGAGTTACCAGCAGTTGTGGATGGGTAACCCAGTGCTCTTTGACCATACAGCATAAAGGAAACATCTGACTTGCTAATAAGGCCATGGTTTATATATCAAGCTCAGTGAGCAGCAGAATATGAGCCTGAACCCTAACTGTGAACACTTGGAGCTCTCAGAATCTCACTGACATTAATGGGATTTTGGAAGTAATGCTAAATTGAACTCTGCCTGATGACTGCAAGTTTCAAACACGTTTTGAAGGGGAAGACTTCCAGAGTCCACATCTGCTCTCTCTTAAAGAGCACAGACACACAGAAACATAGCGGGATGCTTTTAATTAAAACTACATCATCAGGCATAATCAAAGATTGGCAAGAAAAAAAAAAGAAAAAAAAAAAAAGGAAATCTTCCACTGCAGTTATGAAACTCATCTGCTTGATGGCATGTTTGGGATGTGTTTTGTTCTGCTGTGGAAAAGCCTGCTTGGTGACAAGTTCATCATTGCGCAGGCAGTTGTACTTCTGCCAACTTCTAACAGTAGCTCAAAACTGCTGTGGTGTCATGAATTAACCAAGTAATTCTGTCACGACTTCTGTAAGGATGGTGATCATGGGATGAACTAACGTAACACCTGGCCATGCTACTATTCCCCCACTGCACAAGACTTTGAGGGTTCTGCCTGTAATGTAGTTCACTGTAAGTTTTGTCATCTGCAGTCACCGAAAATCTCGTACTTTCCTAAGGCTTAAGTAAGCATGCACTGTACTGGTGTGTACGTGAGCCCAGACAATGCCCATGTCTGCACAGCGACACGTTAGGCATATTGTGGATGGCTTCTCATGATCTGTGACCATTTGGCCAGCTTCAGCCAAGCGAAGCATGGGACGTGTCTTACTGACCTGCAGTTCTTACAAGTTCTAAAAACAGAAACTGCAGGAGTATTTATTAATTGTTATTATTTGTGAAAAACGCACTTTGCTATGCATCTATTTTAAATCGCATACTAGAGAATCTAGAAAGAGAATGTCCTGGAAGCCAGGTTTCAGACTACTCATTTAGATTGCCTTAGTTGCATGCTATGGACTTAAGGAAACACTGGGAACAAATCAGTAGGAAAAAAACCCAGTCAAGGGTTATCGTCAGGAGGGTGGGGAGGGAGAGCAATGTTGATCACTGTTAATGAATCAAGTGAGATTTCTCTTCCTCCAAGTTTTCCAGGAGTTCCAAAGTATCTCTGGGCAAGACCTAGTAGATGCCATCAATGACTGCTACGACGGATATTTTCAAGAATTACTGGTTGCAATAGGTACACAACACATTATTTTACACTTAATATCTAGATGACATATCAGACATAGGAAGAATTTTCTTTTCCTGATACTCTTCTCCACTTTGCTACGTTGTTTGATTCAAAGTTCAGAAATCATTAGAGAAAGATATTTGAACAGAACTTGTGTTCCATGCTCATGTAAATCTAGAAATGCACGTGCGCAGCACCAGATTGTGACTGAGCAGTACTACTATCTTTCTTTATTTGATAAGGAACTAGGCGTCATCAATGATGCATGCATTAGCAACTGACTCCACACACCTTACATCAGCCAAAGAATCACAGAAAGGCCTGGGTGAAAAAGTACCACAGTGCACCTAGTTTCAACCCCCCTGCTACGTTCAAGTGTCACCAACCCGCAGACCAGGCTGCCCAGAGCCACAACCAGCCTTGTACTTGTAAATTTTTCAGGACTTAACTGAAATGCAAACAAGTTGTAAGCTTCATGTGCTCATTTACAGAATAATAACATTTCTACACGTGTCACAAGAGAGCGTGCACTGATTTTTAGTAAGCCCTTCTATGTAAGGAGTGCTAAACTCAAGTAAGTACCAGAGTTTTATAACCGATGCATACAGCCATGGACTGGGACCTGAATTTTGAGCTGAGCTGTGGATAGCACTACAAAAGCTAGCAAGAGTGATTTCACCATATTTTCCTATTTACCTGTAATAACATCTCTTTCCTAGTTCTCTGTGTCCGTGACAAGCCTTCCTACTTCGCTTACAGACTCCATCATGCAATTCACGTAAGTAGCCGCTCTTCTCCACGGAACATAAAAAATAGCTCCCTATTTCTGTTTGCTCCCTTACACTTAAACAAATAGTTGCAAACCAATCTCTTCAATCCTTGAGGTGGGACTGCGTGCTTTAACACTTTTGGCACCTGAATACATTTCAAAGCAGTAGTACCCACATAGTGGAACGTAACAGAATTTAACACCAGTAATTCAAACATTTAGATTCCTTCAGAGAACTGTTTGGTAATACTTTTTTTTTTTTAACAGCTCTTATTTTATTTGGATTGTAGTTCCACCTGCAATTCAAAACTCAATGTGTTCTTTCTGTACCACGCATTATTTCCCCCCTCACAATTGAATAAATATTACAAATTGCATTATAAATTAGTGCGACTTGAAAACCAATAGTCATACATTCTTGTGTGGCTCTATGAACATTTGCAGGTTCTGTTCTCTTGGCGTATAAAAACTATCACATTAAATCATGTGAATGCCAAGAAGAACGGAGGTAAACGCAAAGAAACACCTACAGCCTATTCCTACAAGCAGCAAGTGAAGACATTTCCTTTGTTTTTCATTCACTAGTGAAAATAAGATTTTATCTTCCATTAAAAAAATCAAGTTCAATCTCTTATGTATAATCTTTAAAGTATAATCTTCTAAATGTTACCTACAGAAGATCACCAGAAAAGACGCCATGGGTAAAATAATAAGAATCATTTTAGAACAGGGAAGGCAAAAGATTAGATTCAAGGCCAAACCACAAAGCAAAACCATTCAGCAACACTTCAGCAGAGCCCCAGCGTCCTCTTGCAGCACTACTGCCACCTGTTTTAACTAAACCTGCAACAAGTGGCAACAGAGAAAGGAAAGGAAAATCCTACACGTACTGGCAAGAGGCACAAATTGAATTGCCCAGAGGCTTCTGGCACATGACATGAAAATAGCTTGCCAAAAGTACTAGCTACAGGAAAAGTGATGTTTCTCAAAGGTCCTGTGGAGACCAATTACAGAACATGTGGGTGAAGCACTGAAGGAGCTAGAAAAAGTTTTGAAGGATTAAGAATAAACATCCGCATCCTGTTTTAATTCGTCTCCCCCTGTTTTCACAAACTGTTCTAGCCAACGCACAACTCCTGGAACAAACACAAGATTTTCACTGTGCCTACTCTGGCAGCCAGGCCTTGCCCACACTACAACAAAAGCTTTCTGCACATGCACTGCAATACAACCAAATTCACACTGGATTCTCATGTCTCAAATCACAGTCCACAGTGGTTTACGGAACAAGTTTCAATCCAGCCATGTAAGGGTCATCAAATTCTCCATAAACAGCTTTATCATTATCACTTACTATTTGCCTTCTGGGTAAAGAGATTTCAGTACGAAGGAATAGATCATAAAATTACCAGTTTGGCTTTACATAACCTCAGCAGATCATCAGGACCTCAAAGTTGTTTTGATAACTTTAAGCACCACTGGATGCCTTCATGCACCACACTGTTACAATACAAATATTTGTTTAGAAACCCTTAAAAAGAACAGCAAAATACAAGTTACGTGCATTCAGTCATAGATTCAGAAAATGTCACTGAATTCACAAGGGGGAAACAGACTGTGAAACAGATTATTGACTTCAATACAGTTTCAATGCACTCCATAGTGTCACAACAGCTAATTGTACAACAGGTTATCTACAGCTACTGGAAAAAGTTTCTAACTTCCTTTTGAAATCTTCATTGAACAGTTAAAACACTCACATATGGAGAATACCTACTCACTGATGTGAATTCCATTATACAGGCACATGAGAACTGTAGAATAAAGCCTCTGAACACTTAGGCATTTAAAACCTGAAGTACCTTCCTGGATGGCCTAATTAATTGCCTATCACAAAGAACTCAAACAACCATACACAGATGGGCAATAGAGCAATAGATGCTCACCTAGTTTTTTCATGTATTCTTCTGTTTTTTAGGACTTTGGGTTCCACAATAAAACAGTCATAAGGATTCTCATTGCCAGGAGTGAAATTGACTTGATGACTATACGACAACGATACAAAGAGAGATACGGGAAATCGCTCTTCCATGATATTAAAGTAAGTTCCTAATCACTTCTAGATATATTCAGCACACGCACTATTTGCAGAGCCCTCTCAGAAAAATCCATTCAATCCCTATGGATTAAAAAAAATACAATATCCACAATATACACTTCCAATGTCTCCGGCTTACCTAGGTAAACAAGCAGTAAATTCTCAAGCCTTTACGATTTTGTCCCTCCGCAGTAGCAGGAGTGACACCAGATTCCTGTTACCTTTAGTCTTATCCTCATGTTTAAATCCCAGCCTTCAGAATAAATCTTCCTCTAGAATTCCTGCTCTGCATCTTAAACTTCGATATACTGGTGAACAGTATAAAAATGACAATGGCTAAGACTCTGAGCATTTTTATACGCTGCTATATTCCAGCTGTGAGGTGTGCAACAGCTGCTGGGAACTGCTCATTAGTTTTTGCTATTGGCCTTGAGAAGCATTAAACAGAACTTACCAAATTTTTTGCAAGGTAATCACTTGTAAGCATCCAAGCAACCAAAGCCTGAGATACGTGAAATTAAAAAGTCTTGCCCCAGAAACCTTACAAAAACATTGCAATATTTTACAAAACCTTACAACTACACTCCAATCCTTGCCACACACAGAAGAAAAACTGCAGTGAAGCTGTTGTGGTTTAACCCAGCAGCAGCTCAGCACCACACACTGCCTTTCACTCGTTACCTCTCCTCACAGGATGAGGGATACACACACAAAAAAGGGGTACTTGTGGTTTGAGATAAAACTTAAGACAGAAGAGCATGGCAAAAAATAACAGCAAAGATAATTGTATTCATATATATATTTACAAAGAAAAAGAATGCAGTTGCTCAGTACCTGCTGACGGTTGCCCAGCTAGCCACCAAGCAGGGGCTGTGTCCCCCTGCCAACTCCCTTCAGTTTTGCAGTTCCACAAGCTGTTATAAGATCCACCTCTGCCCAGTTTAGGTCAGAGCTGTCCCAGTTCTGTGCCCTCACAGCTCCTTCTACCAGTCAGCCTCACAGTGGCAGGACAGTACAAGAAGCTGAAAAACTGAGACGTCCTCGGTTCTGTGCAATACTGCTAAGCAAACAACTAAAACAATGTGCTAAAGGAAAACACTTTTCCTTTAAAAAGAAAACTCAGCATCATAACAGAAAATATCGAGAACATCAACTCTCCCAGCTGAAACCGGTACAGAAATACTGTCACTGATTATTTTTCCCCCCCCCCCCTCTCTTGCAGCATTTTGCTTCAGGGCATTATGAGAGTGCTTTGCTTGCTATCTGTGCTGGTGATGTTGAAGATTATTAAGGAAGAAGATAATGGATTTTGAAGACTGTATAAATTGATTTTAAGTGGAAATTCAAGCTATACACAACACATTGTAATTGGGGGAGGTATCTAACCAACTCAAAAGATCAGAAAAATCAGTGCTAAACATTTGACAATTTTAAATCTTTTTTTGAGACAAGAAAAATGTAAAGAAACGTTGTCAGGAACATGGTTTTACCCCTATTTCAGACTAATGTTGCCGCTACTGTTATTACTGTAAATTAATGGTAGAATTGGTAAAAGTACTTGATGTAAGCACACGTTTATTATTTAATCATGCAACACTCCAAAACCTTAACACAAGGGACGTGGTGATCCTTCAATTCTGTTCACACCTGTTTTGATGAGGAAAAAAAAAAAACACGGGAAGATGAGGCATTTCATGGCTTTCTGCAGAGAACTTCCACTCCAAAGGAGTAAATCTGGAAACCTTTGCGCCTTTGCCATTTAAATCATCGGAAGCCCCTCGGGGTGCGAGTTCTGAGCTGGCTCACAACCGCTAACGCTTCCTGCCCAAAGGTTCACAGACGCTGAGGAGGACATTTTGTGACAACTCACACCACAGCCCAGGAAGCGTAGAACAAAGCCATAAAACCAAAGATAAGCTCCTTTATAAGATTATCTACAGTCTATCCGTTAAACTGCCTAGCACGTGTATTTGCGTCTCCTCTCTATCGGTTCTGACAACAGACTTGCAAGTATGGGAAAATGAGGTAATATTACACTTCAGGAACTTTCCAGAATCGCTTCTGCCTTTTGCTTTGCCTCATTTTCCTACAGATCTTCCATCCTAACACAGACCTTCGCTTTGTGCCAAACAGGCACCGCGACTTTCTGCCAGCAAAGCTCAGTGTTACAGAACAAAACACTACCGTTACAACAAATACGTGCTCGACTTGGTGCTGCCGCACCACCTCCCGTCTGAAAACAACACATTCCCAGCGTACCTTGGCTTTCACAAACACTCTCGCCATAAAGCTTAGCATAAACTTGAGATTCTAAGCGGGCCCCTGTTGCGTTTGAGAAACTTCAAAATACTTGGGGTAAAAAACAGAATCATTCAGACAGAATTTTAGACTGAATGGTTCTAAAAAAGAAGCCGCCTGCCCAAAAAGTAAGATGGCGATAAGCTCGCTGCCAATATATTAACATTAACGAAACGCTAAACTTGAGCTACAGTCTTGCAAGCGTAATTACAGGTAACCAACTCACCTCACCGCTGTGCAGGCGAAAACGTTTCTCTCAACCGCAGCCTTTTTCCCTCAAGCGCAAATCCCCCCACACCGACACCCTCACTGCGACGGCCAGGGCGAAAACATCGCGAAGGCAAACGCTCACAAAATGGCGGCGGCAGGGCAAACGGTCGGCAGGCGCCGCGTGAAAGGGCCTCTCGCGAGAGGCCCAAGCCCCGCTCCCTTTGGACGGCGCGCCTGCCAATCTCCCGTCTCCCCCAATCGGCTCCGTGCCCCGCCTCCCCTCCGCCCCGAGCCACTTCCGGGGAAGTTGGCGATTGCGGGGGCGGGAGTTGCCGTTGCCGCCGGCCGGATGGCGGCCGGGCCCGCGGAGGGGAGCTGCGGGCAGCGGGGAGAGCCGGAATCAGCGGAGATGGAGCCGCGGCCCCGGTCGCTCTTCTGCTCGTCGCAGATGGAGGCCAGTCTGACGTGCGCCGTGTGCCTGTCCCTTTTCGAGGAGCCGGTGACGCTGCCGCTCTGCTCTCACAACTTCTGCCGGGGCTGCGTGTTAGAGTGTCTGGCCTCGGCGGAGGCCGCCCGGCTGCAGCAGCGGGGCCACGGGCAGGTCCGCGGGGCGCGGGGGGGACAGGGACAGGGAGCGGACGGCGACGACGCGGCGGGGGCCCGAGTGTCGTGCCCGCTGTGCAGGAAGCTCTGCCCGCTGCCCCGCGGCGGCGCGGCCGCTCTGCCCGTTAACACCACGCTGGCCGAGGTGGTCAGGCTGTACCGCTCGAACGCGGCCAGGGCCGGGGGGAGCTGTCAGAAACACCCGGGCCGGCTGCTGCAGCTGTACTGCCGGATGTGCCGCCAGGCGGGGTGCGGGCAGTGCGTGTCTGAGGAGCACCAGGGCGTCTTTCACTCCATCAACCTGATCGACACGGTGTACCAGGAGGAGCAGGTGAGCCTGAAAACGCTACTTGAGCGTAACAAAAGCACCGGGAAAGCAGTAAACGTTATTAAAAAGCAGTAAATGTTGTCAGTGAGTCACCGCTTTTGTTTATATGCTGTAGCCCGTGATGTGGTTCTAGACAGCTTCTTAACGTGTTTATTTTATGGGGTTGTTGAAGTCATACTAAGTGTTGCTGTTGCCTTCCAGTTGAACTTCTTCAGCAGTCTAAAAGAAATGAGAATAATAAATGAGAAGCTGATGAATGAGATCTCCAGTCCTGCAGATGATACTGATGTGAGTTACGTGTGCTGGTTTTCTAAGTTGATGGTTTCATGTAATAGCTGGACAACAACACTGGTTTTTGTGATAGGATAAGCACAACACAGCGTGCTGGTACTTTATGTGGCACAGATGCATCCCGAACTTAAGGACATTGCTCTGTGTAGTCGTTGCTGTCGCATCGTCATCTGTTATGTTTTCATGCTTCTAGACGGTGCTGAGTAATGAAGCAGAGATCATTGCGCTGGCATTTGGAGAAATTTCCAAAACTCTGGAAATGAAGAAACAGCAGTTGACAGAAGATCTTGAAAATCAAAGGCGTAAAAAGGAGAAAGAGTTTCAGATTTGGAAGAAAATGAAAGAAACTCACAAGAAAACCATTGAGAATCTTTTGAACGATTGTGAGAAGCTAGTTCATGAATGTGATCCTCAGCAATTCCTGGAGGTGATGATCTTTTTCTTTCTTTTTTTCTTCTCACTTGATATCAGTCGTATAGCTGAGTTCAGATCCTGTGTAGCGCTTGGTACGTTACGTAGTGGGATAAAGGTTGGATCGGGAAAAGCAAATTTAGCCAATGACAAAAATTACTTGACACTCTGCTTCTTTATAAGGGTACTTTTCATGTTGGAAACATTTGACAAGCTTTCTTTAAAGATTATCAGAGACACGTAGTGAATGCAGTAGGTGCTGTTTTCTTTACATTTAGAAGTGATTAAACTAATATTGACTATACAGCTTTTGATTTAACCCTTGCGTATTATGCTGACAGCTATGAAAGTCAACCTCCTTCGTGCCAGAGGGAGTTATTTTGACAGTTCTACTGTCAGACGTGCAAAACAGTTTGAATGCTAAAAAATCAAAATACAGAGTATTTAAATCTTACTGTAATAGTATCCTAAGAGTTTTCTCTCACCAAAAACTACAAAACAGTCTTGCATTAGAATATTTACAAGGGTCTGAAATGATTACAGAACTGTCATTCTTTAATCAGTAATATTTTTTTTTTACTTCAATGCTTTCATTTGTCTCTGAAATAACTTTTTTTTTTCTTTAATATAATATTAAAGGATAAACCATAGTCCAAGAAATATCTTTTTTGTATGTTTGGCTGCTCTTCTACTTACTTATTTCACGTTAATGATAATGTCAGCAGCTTTATTTCCTACGGGCTTGTGAAATGAAGGCAGGAAGTTTAATCTTTGAGCTATTTTAAAAGCTCAGTAATCTTCTTTTGTGAATTGGAGGAAAATTCTCCAAATACATCTGTGTCTTATGAATTTTTGTTTTATTTATAGGTGGCCTGTGGCTTGAATACAAGGTATATGAATTTCTTTGCATGCTTTGTTAGTTCTGCTCTAACTTGAAGATTGAAAAGTAAGAAGGCGTTTACTTTGCATACGGTCAGATACGTCATTGCACAGTGAGGAAGATGTTTATTAAATAAGACATTAATGCTTTTTAGACTTCTGGGTGCTCAGTGTTCAGAATTCTAGGAAATCTGTCAAGTTCAGTGAAGGATTGTTTGTGATTACAGAGAATTGGCTCTCTGACCAAAATGAAGTGTAGGAATTTGTCAGTGTCACCCTATTTTTCTGTGTTGAGAACACTGAAGTGTCTCTGGAGTTCTTAGATACCCTGCATAGCTCTTTAAGAATATGTCTGGAGATTCCACAGTGGCTTCATTCTCTGTTTGCTATGCACATACCTGGAATATTTCTTTCTAAAGCTTTTTAATTACATCTGCTGCTTATGCAATGGCTTTCTAATCAGAGTTTAAGCAGGAGCGTTAGAAGTGGAGTTCTCTACCATGTCTTGTAGCACGTGCTAGCAGTACCCTCTGAAGAATGAGTACAAGTTAGATTCAGGCTATAATAGATAATGCTTTAATAGTAGTTTCCAATCTTTTGGCTGAACCAGAGGTCCAGCTTTTTGCAGTTTGCATTGTGTATTAAACATATTTCAAATGATCTGTCAAGTAGTAAGTTTTAAGTTTAAAAAAATGTGGGAAACGACATTTTACTGAAGATTTAACGCTTTCTGATTTCTTTTTACTGATTTTTTAAATTACTTTTTCATTTTTATTAAGCAGCTGTAATCTTCTTGTTGGCATATAAGCCGTAAGAAACAGGTGTGTGTTTGTTATTTACTTTTCCAGAATGAAAACTCAGCTTGACCTGATGAATATAGCATCCAGCTATAAAAAGCCACCAGAGAACGCTCAGAAGAAAATGGATATCAAACCTGTGGTTAATGAAATCTTGGCTTTGAAATTAGTGCCACTTAATGTGGACACAACTAAAGGTAGGATAGAGGGACTTCTTAAAAGAACGAGATTCAGAACTTCCCTCTCGTAATCCGCAACTGGTTGAATTGGTTGTTCAAAAAGAATTGGTGTGGCTGGAGCATGCAAGAGTTAAGAAAGCATATGAGCAAATTAATCAAAGATAAATTCATCAAGGACGTGCTTCTAAATACACTTTGCAGATGGGCTTTCTCTACAAAGTCCCTAATGTGTATTTCTGGAAGCTGGAGGAATAATTACTGTCATTTACCCGTGCAGCCATTGCAGCCATTGCTGCTGACTTAGAAGTTGCTTAAGTGCTCTTACCCTATCAGGACAGGTGTCTGCAGGCATTGAGAGATACTTGTCAGCAGGCCTCTGTGTATCACAGAAGTTTAGCCAGGTGCTAGGCTTCTGATTATGTCGGTATAATTTTGTTCTTACTTCGAATCTGTTTAGATAGAAAGGAACCCTTCAATATACAAAAATAGGAATCAAATATTTATTTAGGTACGACTCTTAACCATTGCAGCATAGGTTTCTTGAACTTCTTATTTTTTGTTTGCCTGTGTCCTTTTTAATGCAATTCCAATATTAAGTGCCAGTGCCTTTCAGATGTTACCTGTAGCCAATATTTCACTGTCTGTTACCTTTTCTATTTAAGTATCTACTGATATATTTTAAAGCTATAAACTTATATTAAACCAGTATTCTCGCTGCTTTATAAAAATAGTTTTCAGTTGCAACTGTTTTTTTTTTCTCCTGAAAATGATAGCATTATTTCCCATACTTTGCATGCAGACCATCTTTTTTTTGTTTGTTTCTGATAGACCTGCCTGCTGGAGGAAATGAGAACTCAACAGAAAATATCATAAACCAGTGGCAGGACCAGAAAAATACACCCAACTCATTTCTTGTAAGTTGTTGACTATGAGGCAGCAGCTCTGTATTTTGTTTTTTCTTATCAGGAAAGACATACAATGTCTGCTGCAAAATGTTTTTCAGCCAGTAGCAGGACACGAGGAAGCACTGACAGACAGCGGTAGGATCTGTACTCGCCTCATGTCAATATCAGAAATGCCAGTGTTTCAAAACTTGAGTCACGAGGTACGATTGAGCATCTGTTGTAAGTATGGATAAGTTACTGTTTGTTGTGACACAACTTTCTTTCTGTACTTGTATACTATCTGTCTTACGTGTTTTGCCTTTGATTGTTGTTTTTAATTTATATCTGTGCATTTTTTATCTAACTCTTTTCATGTGCACCTTTGTCTTTCTGATACAAATCATCTTTTCTGTTCCTTGTTTGAAGATGAAATAATTTGCACGTGCTCTGTTTTCTGAAGATAGTAGAAATTCCTTACATTTGGACACCAAACTGAGTCCAGTCACTCTTTAGCATAATTTCCAATGATCTAGTTATACAGAGAGATTTTTATGTCTTCCCACTTAATAGGAGTTACACGTGGGCGGCTCAGTGTCTAGTGTTCTGTACAGGAAGAAACTCGTTACAGTTAATGAAGCGTTGCTGGTAGTGATGTTCTGAGAACAGTAATAATGGCAAATGAATTTTTTTCTTTTGTTTTATTAATTTGGAGGGCATCTACTTTCTATCCCATTGCAGACATGATTTAGCATAGTTAATTATATCCAGTAAAATACTAAATTGGTTGTGGAAGGTTGTTTTTCGTGAGTTCTTAAGTAATTGCCAACATCTAAGCTAGTGAATTTAGCTATTTCTGGGTTTGGCAGTCACCTGAAATAACTTTTCCCATAGTTTTTTATTTTAATGTTTACTTTGTCATCCTGGTTTCATGCGTATCTTGTTCAATTTTTTTTAAGGATTTCTTCTTCCATAAAAAACTTGTTCAATTAGCAGCAATGGAAAAATAAATCATAAATACTTCAGAATATATTTTAAAAACCCTCTGGATCAAGCGAGTTTTATAACCTCTGCACTCACAAGCATCTGCTTTGCTTATTAACAGGATATTTTTCTGCACTTGCAGGAGCTGCGTTACAAATACTACATGGAACATCAGAATCTTAATAAGCTCAAGATACAAACTTTACCTGCGAGTAAAAAGTATGAGTTTGTGGCTGCTGAGGCTTTGAAGAGTAAGTCCTCAGGAATTCCTGTTGTATCTTCAACTACCAAAGCAAATAACATGGATAGAGTAAAAGTGGAAACCCTGTCAAGAGAAGGTGGTATTGATAAGACAAGCTTTCCTGGAAGTAGTAATCGTTGCATCCCATCCACCAGTACTAGATTGTCTGAAACAAATGGTGACTTAAGCTTAGCCCATGAGAGAAGTTCAGAGGAAGCAGCCACTCCAGCCTTACCAGAAAACTCTAAAGACCAAGAAATTCAGGAAAATTTGCCAATGCAGTCATCAGCAGTTTCAATATCCAACGAAATGGACACAAATTCTAGTGTTTCATTGGGCTTAAAGCCAGCAGCATCAGTAGCTGTTACTGTTTCCAATTCAAATTTAGATTTTTCTGCTTGTGGTGCATGTAGCCACTCATTACCTAGACTTAACATAGATGCAGCTACATGTTCCTTGAAAGGCAGTAAATACGCTTTCCCTAAATTTTATCTAGGAAAATGTGATCGTGAAGATAAAGCAGGTAACCGGTGCGAAAGCCAATTTAAAAAATGCAGCTCTGTAGCCAGAACCAGAGCTTCTGATGCTTCAACCGCTTGTCATTTAGAATCGGCAGGAAGTCAGAAAGCAGTTTGTTCTTTTTCCAATGGCAGTTCAGAAAGACAATGTTTAGCAGCATCGAAAGTCAGTGATTCATTTAAGACTTTGTCGTTACGTTCACTTTTTAACCAGTCTGAGAAGACATCTGACCTAAATGTGTTATCTCACATGGGAAAAAACACATCTCTAAAGCAAACTGCAGATGGTACAGTGAAACCGTCTGTCTCATGGGAGCAAAACACTAATGCCTCAGAGTCCATCACAACTGTACCTTGTGGTACTTCAGAAACCACCACTGCAGCTGGAGTGAATGTTATCTCTGAGTCCTCCCTTCTCCCCAGCAGTTGTGTATTTTCCTTCAAAAATAGCACTTTTCAGTTACTTCCAAATGAAATTGCTGGTGAAGATATTGTCAAAAATACCTCTGATTCCCTGACTTCCTCCTCTGTGCTTTTGTCTAGAAATGGTACTGACAAAACCAAGAAAGAAAAAATGAAGTCTCTTGGCAAAACACCTCAAAATCTAGGAAATTCTGCGTATCCAGTGTGTGCAGAGCCTGCTTCTAGACTCAGTCATCGAAAATGGGAAGGCTCTTCTTTTTGTATGAACTCACCTAAGAACATGGGAAGTACAGACATACTTGCTAATATTAATTCTTCCTTTACTCAGCCTTTATGTTCAGCAGTCCTTCCTGGTGACAGTGGGAATGCATCTGCCACTCTGCTTACTGTTACTTCAACAAAACAAGACATAAAGGTAAAACATCAAGAAAACAAAATTACTGCTGAAAGCAACAATTCCTGTCCCAGGAGGGAAGAAGAATTTGGGTCTGTGCCATTTCAGAACACAGCTTGTTCTGCTCCTGAAGCATGCAATGATTTGCCTTCAGTAGGTTCTGCGCTTGCAGTAAGCGAGGCCAGAGAAATGTCAAGTGACAGCGATTCTGACACTGAAAAGCTCAGTCAGACATCAGTGTCCAGTGATACCAGCAGTGCATCGGAATATTTGTCTGTTACGGAAGACGAAGTGTCTGCTAGAAGAAAATCGGAGACATGAAGAGGGTGAAATGGAACACAGCTCCACTTAAAAGAGAATAAAATAAACGCCACATAACATATTAAACAGTGGGAATACCTGTCTTTTTATAGCTGTTCCTTATGATAATCTTACCTGTTAAGGTATGTGGTAGAAACATAGCTGCTTATCAGCAAGTACCGTATGCTGAAGTAATTTTTTTCTATAAATCCAAACTGAAAAACAATGAAAAATGTCATGTCTTCCTAAAGACTGAAGAATTGACCGCGTGTGCTGGATCTTTCACAAGCAGAATTGCCAGGAAGCGCTATGTGGGTATTAGGAGTAATAGGGAAACTCGGAGGTCTCCAAGAGCAGGCTCAGTGTAGACTCAGTAGCAAGGCAAAATAGATTGCTCTTTCAGTACAGTAGCACTTGCAGTAGGGTTATGGGATAGGAGGGCACGGACACTATCATTCTGTTGAGCGTGGAAGAGCCATGGGGAAATAAAGGTTGTAGAAGACATGACTAAAAATGGTCTTTCATCTCCCTTTGACTGTATTCTTTTTCTGTGCCGTGTTTAATGGATAAGGAAGGTACAGCTCCTAGTTTACTTTCAATAATTTGATCCATTTGAAATTGGAATACTACCACAGTTTTCTTGGTAGTCATGGAAATATATCAGCTACACTTCTGCAGTGCTACATTTACAAAAAGTGGTTTAATTTTCAGTTCCCTTTGGCAGCAATTTGGAAACTAGTAGATAAGTTCTAACTTGTTGTTTTGATGAGATTATTCAGAGGATATAGCCTTTAAAACAAAATCTCCTTCAATCTTCGTGCAACATCAGGGAAAAAGGAAATTGCACTTCTAACTGTAAGTATTAATTACCCAAAAGTCATTGATTTTATTTTTTTTTATTTTTATTTTGTGAAACATGGCACAGAGTAAAAATTGGGTCATTTCTAATTTATTCACCATTCTGTTCTGATTTATTCACCTGTTGGCCAAGAGATGTGTGTGCTTTAGCTATTAGGAGATGTAGCTGGTAGTGCAGTGCTAAGTTAAAGGTCCTTCCTTTAGTGTTTGCTTTCCAGCAAGAACTGCCAGATCTTACATAAATCCCCCATCATGTGGATATGTCAACTGGCAAGTTTTAGATCATAAATTCTGAAGCAAAACATTCAGTATCCCTTTGAAAATTTTCAGTGGCATCTCAATTGTTCTGTTGGGTTTTTTGTTTGGTTTTTTCCAAAGATTTCCAAGTTCACGATTTAACTTCACTTACATTTAAATCTGTGAGGCTTATCCATTTACTTACTGTGACAGAAACTTGGAAATACTTGACTTAATGTTTTCTAAACCAATTTTGTTTTTTTCTCAATTTTTGGCAAGAATTCACTAGCACTGTCTTGGTGCTACTGAATTCCTCCATTGAATGGGCTGAAAAACAGTTTCTAGAACTTCCTTATCTTCTCGTGGTGCCTGTGTTGTAGTAAGGAAGATAGCAAAAATTCTGTATTGTTAGTGTTATCATTCTTTATGTTCATCCCTTAAGTGTTTTTTTTTTGTTTTTTCCTGAGAATTGGTGTACTTTTATCTCAAAACATCTGTATGTTTTTTTCCAGAATGCACAGAAGTGTTTAAAAAGGTATTAAGTTAAATTCTTGTAAGGCCATTATATGCTAACAGTGGCAGTCCTCATGGATCTCTCTATAATGAAAACAGGAGCAGTGGAGATATACAGTCCCTTAGAAAACTTGTTGCTAGAACATTATATTTTTGAAAAAGAGGGGTTGATTATTTTTTTTACATAAAAAAAAATCCTCTATGACAGGAGCATTCAGAAACCCTGCTCAGTGTCTTTAAATTACGTACTTTTGTTGTATCTTCTGTTAATTTCCAGAATTTGCAGTGTTTCTTGAGTTTGATTAAAATTAAATTAGAAACTTTCCCTTTTAGGGTAAGGCCATAATTGTAAAATGGTCAAGTACATAAGCAGACGGTGATGCACTGTTTTCAACCAGAGAAATTGTTGGTGCGCAGTTTCAGTACAGTCCTGAAGCTGACTTTTCAGGCATGGCAAATAGAGGTCTGAGGGGGTGAGTGACACTTTGCAGGTCAGCATTTTTCAGGTGAAACAGGGCAGTACTTTTGTATTGACCTTCTTCTATAGGTCATGGTAACACTACAGCCCAGATAGGCATTAAGTTAATAGACAACACATTTTTAATCTTTTCAAAAGTTGATTCCTTAGTTGCTTCATCACTTTTAATCACTTTTAGACTTAGTTCTCTTCTTGTGTTGTACAAAGTCTTTGTCTTTGTGATAGTCCTCAAAGAAGTGAGGTGTTTCTGACATGCTACTGAAAGTAAAAAACAGACTGCTGTGCCTAAGGCTTTATGAGACAGTAGTCTTCAACATAAAATTAGTGTTCTCTGATACACATAAATCTGTTTTTTCGTCCATAATTCACGCTACCTTCTCAAATATGGTTTATTCTGACTTTATTATTTGATCAGTGAATTAATTGTTTGCTAGCTGTAAAGGTTACTCCATCAGGAAACATGTACATGGCAATATATAAATAAGGGCAGTTTTACTCTGGCTGTGCAAGACTTGCCTGTGTAGAACACAACTTGCCAGATGGTAAAGAGTAAGTTTTATTGGTTTTTTTTTCCATATTGAATTGGAGAGTTATCTGCCACTATGTTCACTTCTAGTCCTGATTTTTATTTCATAGGTTTTAAAAAATGCAGGAAAACTTCAGTCAGTTAATAGTAGCTCAGCAGCACAGCCTTCTACATAGTTTCTTCCTCTCAATATCCCCTACACAACACATCGTACTTGAGAATTTAATGTTGCTTAGCGAGATTTCAAGTCAAAAACTTCATCAGTGCTAAGCTTAGGAGCAGCAGAACTAGTTAATTCAAAAAAGGATTCTGCATTGTTCTTAGTATATACATTTTACTTCATCAGTAATAACTTCGTTCTGTTTGTTGACAGTGAAGAGGTTTTAGATGCCCCCACCCTGGAGCCATTCAAGGCCAGGCTGGATGGGGCTGTGACCAACCTGATCTAGAGGGAGGTGTCCCTGCCTATAGCAGGGGGTTGGGGCCTTTCAAGGACCCTTCCAACCCAAACCATTCTTCATTCAGTGGCTAGGAGGGATGCTTTATTATCCCTCTAAACAGTGAGTGGATGTTGTACCTGTAATATGCTGTATGCACAGCTATATATTTAGACTACAGGTAGACAAAAATCTGGTTAAACTGAAGAACTATTAACACATGACAAAGTCGGGGGTTTTTTCCCCCCTGTGAAAGCAACCACAGAGCATAGAAATAGAAAACACTTCAGTCAACTTTTGTTTCAGAGAACTTGGTCAAGTGCTACGTTAATGGTGCCTTTGATCTTTCTTACTCTTAAGGGTACAACAGGTGAAAAATGAGGCAACGTAACGTACAGAGCATGTTATTAAACTTTATTTTGATACAAGCTTCTTCATACTTAAAGTTTTGTAGACTACAGCTGCAGTCAAACTTCAGAGCTTCTGCAAATGTTCAGGATGGTACTACCTATTAAAACCATATAAAATCAATAGAACAGTTGATTTTATTTGCATTGCCAAAGAAATGAGCTGAAAGTTTCCAGTGCTTTCCTACTTGCAGCAAGTGAGATTAGCGCCTCACAATTCTTACACTCATTCAATGTATTTGAGAACTGTCTTAATTTAAAACACTGACCGAAAAGAAAATCTGCTTCCACAATGTTCAATTACATACTTTTGAAATACATTAAAGCTACAATGTAGTAGACATTAGAATTACTAAAACATTAATATGACAAAATGAATTTTCTGTGCTAATCTTTCATTTCTAAAAGTGGGTTTTACTAAAATTTTGTAATGAAATACATCTGAACATTCAGTCACTTTCTAATTTAAAAGATAGCCGATAGTGTTTATATGGTAAGAATATTATGTAGTACTGGTTTTTAGGTTTGTGTTCTTTGATTTTTGTTGGTTGTTTTTTGTGGAGGTTTTTTGTGTGTTACACCCCACCCTACACACAGTCATCCATTGTAACCAAAAGACTCAGACTGCATTAAGTTTACTTTCGTAGACTTCTCCCAGTTTTTGAAATGCCAGTAGAACATGATCGTTTGGATCATCGCACAGTTCGCTCAGTGAGGTTCTATTTTTTACAAAAAGAAAAACAAAAAAGCATTATTTCACTTTTAAGGTTTTTTTTTTTTTTTTTTTAAGGTGGTAAATATTCAAAGCACACATTGGTCATCATACCTTATGGACTGAATCAGGAGTACAAAATCCTTGAGGAGGTAGTAGGCATCTCCTTCATTTAACCTGAAAACAACAAAATGTGAAATGGTTATCATCCTACTGCCTTGTTAAAGCCTGCCAAGTCAGTTGAGGTGCAAAGAACGTGTTGTGCAGCCTCAGATGTGCTAGTTCAGTGGGGCTGTAGAGTAACTGTAAGCTTCACGTGTAATAGTGCTATGCAGATGTGTGCTTCTGTAGTCATACTAAGCTGTCATGACTCATCACTCATGGTTGGAAAATTATTTCATTAGTATTGGGAACATGGTTTCAGTTTCTAGAACAACTAAGTGTTCCAAAGCTAAACAGGAAGGCTGTTTGCTTCAGATGAAACTGCTGACTAAATGGAGTAGGAAACAGAGAAGAGTAGCTTTCCACTAATATCTAAGATACTATACAAAGAGGATCAGTGCATGGTGGAATGCAGCTTAAGAAATCTCAGTTCCTAGTCATTTAGAATACCATGAGTATTGTATTGACAATAATGTATTTTCTTGTCTTTTGATGATGTAGCATTCATGCCAAACTTGTACAGAGAGCAATTCATGGAGTTTATGTTGTCTCAGGAAGCAGAGAGAGGAGGTATTCACAAAACTTAATAGGCTTTGAGAATGAAGGCAAAATGAGAGAACGTTGAATTGTGAGGGCAAGTTGCCAAATGCTCAAAAAAGATGAAGAAAGGAGGAAGTGTCGAAGCAATATTAATGCTAACTTTGAATCATTAGCAAGTTTCGTTTTGCTGGAGTAAGACAAGCTTCTGTAATGACGATCTTCCTCTACGCCAGAGTTTGTGGTTTTGATCAAGTAGTACTTGGGTTAAGCTGGCGCAACCTCAAAATAACCTATCACTCCAGTAAAGACTTTGCATTATCATACTGTTTTCAAAATCCATCTGGCACTTCACAGACGTTGTCGTTAGAATTTACTGTTATCTGTGTTCTGTGTTCATTGTAACATTCAGCTCTAACTGTATTTAATATATATATTGCAATCCTAAATTCCTGAAAGAGAAGGCTTTAAAAACAAAGAGGTGTACTAATACCACGTTGAAAGCAATGATACTGTTTCACTATATTCAAGATGGCAATGCGTACCAGTTATCAGTTGCCACAGCAATCAAGGAGCCGTGCTTGTAGAAGTCCAGCGCGTATGCGTTGAGTGGCAAGCTTCTTCCTTGTTCATCATACTTCTTCAAATGAAGCAGGGGGCAGTTTCTGACGTTAATTCCAAGGGAGCGTAGTACAGCCTGGAAAAAAAAAAGCCTGCTTAAGAACTTGGGTTTTTTTGTACGTTCTGTGCCACAAACATAGAAGCAACTACAGCCCCACAGCTGACACACTCCGTGTTTCTAATCCTGTGCAAGTCAGAATACCTGCACAAGTACACAAAGGCCGTAGACGGAAGCTATCTTGCTCAATTCACTTACAGTGCTTTGCAATGATCCATGAATAATTTATTTAGGCTGCTAGATTTCTTGAGTTCTACAAGGGAACTTTTCCATAAATATATGCTATGTATTCAGACTCTCTTGCTGATATTTTCAACATACCAGCATTACGCATGGCACATCTTGAGGGTGAAAGTGAATTACAAAATCCAAATTGTAGTCATCTGAGTTACCTTATTCTAATCAGAATCAGGAATGCTGAGATAACTCCCTAATGCTACAAGACATGTTGAAGGGCACAGCAAAACACAAGCTAACAGCAAACACCCTGATCTGTATTACACTTTACATACTTCATGTTATCTCACGTAATCTCATAACGAATAAAGAAGGAAATGCTCAATGCAATAACGCATGCCTTACTAAGTTCCTTGAAATCACTTCATAATTGAGTTTATTAAAAAAAAAAAAAAAAAAAGCAGAAAAAGCCTGGAAGTGTATTTTAAAGCTGAACTTTCCTTAACTTTGAATAATTCACTTAACAGCCAAAAGAACAGAGATCTTCTCAGAAAGCAAACTGCTTTTTTTTTTTTTTTTTTTTTTTTTTTGCTTTTTTTTCTTTTTTAAACACCCATACATTCTGTGTTTCTTGCATTGTTATAATTTAGTGCTAATCAGTGCTGGTTCTTCTGAGTCTGTAGTTTGTTTTTCCTTAAGAGAAATCCTTAAATCCTTGAAGCCTGCATGGTGAACAGAGGGAAGAAGATGGTAATAAAACATGGTTATTAAAAGGTAATCAAATTCTGCCCTTTATGAAACAATAACTTACTTTATTAACATTCTCCCCATGAAATAGATCGTCATCAACCATTCCGGATATACACGCAAAAGGTGAGACAGCAGATATGCGTTTGGTGTCGTCCATCAAATAAGATGCCAGTTCAGTGCTGTGCCATTTTTCAGATGAGAAATCTACATGGGAAGTTCCAAACACAACAACAGCTACAATACAGACACAGGCAGTTCCAGCAGAGAATTTTAAAACAAGCGAGTTTGAGATTTATCCGCTAATGGTAGTAATTGTAGTTAATCTTCTAAGCTTAGATCCTTCATGGTGTTTGTTTGTTCTTAGGAGGTTCTAAGCAATTGATCACAGTGCATAAGAGAAAGCTTTCTCATGATGAGGGTAACTGCATCTAAACTCTCCTCCCCTCCGTATGACTTAACCTTTCTCCTTGACTTGTGAATGAACAGCAAAACCTAGGAGAGTGCTTTTTCTATTTACAGGTTTTATTGCATCCTATGTTGAAGAAAAACAGCTTAAATAGAAACTTTGTTTCCAAACGGCTAACAATATTACTTCTTGAACTTCACTTCTTGAACTGCATCCTTTTCTGCTATTTGTGATGCTGAGTATGCTTTTGTTACACTCTGTGCCATTCAAAAATACAGCAGCAGTTTCACAGTGTATTTTCTTTGCAGCATTGCTCCAAAGTTTAAGTACAAAAGTCTCTTCTGCTGCTTGAACTTCCGAACACAGTTCAATCTTACATTTCTTTTTTAATAAATCTAATGCAATTCCTAGTATTTTCTCTTGCAATTAAACAGTTTCAGCAAAGTAGGGAGAGTGCAACCACACCTGAGTGTTAGACCTTTCATTTCAATAAGAAACTTTACCACGTTGGTAGAGGGGTAAATTCAGTTTCTGTGGCTCGCATTCTAAATAAAAGTAGTACTCACAAAAATACTCTAACTGGGGATGCTGATTTTGTAAACTGATTTTCATAATTCACATTTTCATAGGGGCTTTTCATATTCTACAGTCTAACACTCCCAAGACTCTGAAAGCTACTCAAGCATTGCAAGCATTTCAGGATGTGCAGAAGCGTTCATTATTAAATAAAAAGGCTTTCAATAAAATATAGTTGTTTTCATTTTATAAATAATTCCCTTAACTATTTATTTCTCTAAGTTATTAGAACAATAGCAACTGAAGTGATTTTTTCCTGTACAAAATTGCTACCATATACTAATGTAATTGGTACATCAGAAGTAAAACAGAAACTGTATGTCCCTAACATGTCTAAATTCACTTTTTTTTTTTTTTTTTTTTACAAAATGATAATTTATCTTTCCTAACAATGTCACAAATGCTGATTATGCATTTGTTTTTCATTTCCTACCTGTCTTTGACAGTGGAAGTTTGTATTCTTCTTCCATATCTGCCAGCTTAGCTGTTGTCAGAAGAAAATGAGCAAAGTTTTCTTCAACCTTGGTGTTGTACTCATTGACAGCATCTGCAAAGTCTTCTGGCAGATCTTCTAGAAAGACCTGAAATAGCAAGCACTTAATGCCTTAATTCAGGTAATTTCTCCAGATGTGTCACTTGTACTTCAGCACAATTACTGGTACAAACAGCACACGTAAAGGAAAGGAGACTACCACTGTAAACTCTGCCTGATCTGGCAGACCAACTATCCATCTAAAATTCAGGAGTTTCTCCCTGAGATGCACATCTGTTTTAAACAGAAAAAGACATGGAAAGTAAGAAGCATACAAATTCCTTGAATTTTTACTCAGGAGTACTCAGCTTTATTAAATGATGTTTAGATAGCTATTAAGGTACTTCTGCAGGACTACCTACTCAGATCTAGTTTTGCATACATCAGTGCTCAGGGATTCCCCATCACACGTGAAAAACGCTGGTGCTTTGCTGCCATTCAGAAAGCCCTTTTGTATGAGTAGCCACTTTGCAGAAATTGGTCTTTTTTAGAAACCGGACACAGGAGCATTGAAATGCAAAGAAGCTTTGTTTGTTCTCAGGCTGTAGCTGTGTACTCTAAAAATGGAGTTTGCATGGAAGAGGCAGCAATAGGATGTTGCACTTTGTGAAACCCTTAAGTTCGGTTTACTTTGTGCATGAGATAATGCTCATCCTGTACTACTGTCCCACTGTTGGAAAAAGATGCTCTTAAGCCTACACAGGCCAGCAGATGGTGCTAATATCCTTCTGGGTCACTGCTACGTGACAGGAAAAGCTACAGTTTCTTAAGACAAAGAAAAAACTCAGTACTTCTAATTAAACAGGACACTCGACTGCTTCTTCTGTGCTTGATGAAACAAGGCTTCTTTATCCTCAGCTGGTAAGTACTTTGTTTTTTTCAGAAATTCACACAGGGTACAGGTGTCAAGGTTTTAGCAGTAGGTGCCTGCAGAGGTGGCTACTTTGTGAAGAGGCCAGGATTGCCTGTGATTCAGGTGGTTTCAGCCAGCTCTGCAGCAGAGCCAGCCCAGGGCAAAGATGAGCCCAGCAACTACTGCTAAAGGTATTTACAAAAGGCAAAAGTGTCACACAGGCAGAGGAGTGAAGTAAAAGCTGAGAAACTGCAGTTAGAACACCAAGGTCAGGGAAGAAATAGAGAGGAGGTGTTGCTCCAGATGCTGTAACTGGTGATTCTCTACATGCTGTAAAAGAAAGAGCAGTGAAGCAGGTATTTTAATACAGGCCATGGATACAGCAGATGAGTAATTATTTCCCTCCAGCTTGCGGAGAAGTTCATGCCACAGCTGATACCCACATTGCAGCCTGCAGAGGAGCCCAGAATAGAGCTGCCGTTTATTTCTTGGAAGAACTGTGGCCTGCAGACTGCCCACGGTGGAGCACATTTATCCAGGAGGAACTCAGCTCACAGGAGTAACCCATGCTAGCATGCTAGGGCTGAAATGAAAAGTAAGGAGGAAGGAATGACAGAATAGTTAGGAATTGACCTCAGCCCTTCGTTTCATGTCCGTCATAGATCAGGGGAAGTAAAATAGTTTGGAATGAAGGGGTGAAGTTGAACAAGGGAAAGCTAAGTAAGAACAAGAAAGGTGGGTTGGTGTTTTGTTTTGTTTTCTTAAAACAGATTTGAGTATTAAGCAGTAATAAGCTAAGGCTGTATGTGTAATTATAACTGGGTAAACAAACTCCCTGTTTTTGTCTTCAGTCATGGAGTTTTCAATCTTATTTTCTTACTGTCCTGCCATCGAGGAGTAATGAGGAAGCAGTTGGGGAGGGCAGGGGAGGCAGCTGGCTGCTGAAACTACTAACACTAGTCTGACACATCGAAACAAATTCATAGAGGCAGTTCACAACATAAGTTAGAGCAATGCTTTCTCTACCTTGGACTGGTAAAACGTGTGTTTAAATGCCATTGAGCAGGCTGGAAGGTATCTTCTCCCAAATAGATTTGCTAGAACAAGCACTAGCTTCTCTAGGACTTCTTCCGAGAAATCAGTTGAGCCTGTATCAAAGCAAAAAGCACACGGGTTATTTATGAAAACTTAGCCCCCAAAGTTTGCTTAAAATAACTTCCATTCAGGAGTTTCCCTCTCAGTTGCAATAGACAAGAGTTGACTGCCAAACTGGATACAACTGGATAAACAAAGAAAACTGCATTAGGTAATTAAACAGTTGTATCCACAAACTGATAGAGTGGGTACACACATCACATCTTAGTGCACAAAACAGATGTTACTCATGCAACAAGACAGCGATATTAACTACTTTTTAAAGTTTATATCCAGAAGTCATTCATATTATTTTCTGCGTAACGTTAATGCTCTGGAGACAGAATTGTTTTTTTTTTCCTAGAATAAATCAACTTTTCTAATGCATAGCATCCTTTTTTCCTCAGAAATCCAAGCACATGCAGAGTGCACACAGGCAGAAGCCAACGTGGGGATGAAGGCTAGGTAAGCAAAAGATAGGAGCAGCAAGGAGGCACATAAGTCTGCTGACCTTTGGGGTTACAGAGCCTTCCACAGACTCTGTAAGATGTGTGAAGTATTAAGAAGCATGAAATGTTATTTACCTTCCTTAATTGGCCGGCACAGTTTGTGAAATAAACCTTTCACAAGAAAACTCACTAAGACAAAGTTTGAAGGTTCGTGATAGTGTAAGTGTGTCACAAGCCCAGCAAAACCTACGGGGTTACCTTCTTGATCCAAGTAGCCCTGTTTGACAGCAAAATAAGTTTAGTTGTGAACATCCATTTGACAAAAACTCAAAATGGTGGCATTACATATTATAGATAGTCATTCAACCCAATGCATATGTTGAACAACATACTCAGTTTCTTTTTTCAGTTGTTTTTTTTTTTTTTTTTTAAACGCCATAACTGTGTCATTACGGGAAAACAAGGTAACAAACATTTGAGCATTTCTAGGGAAGATCCTTATCACCTACGCA
Organism: Centrocercus urophasianus; assembly: GCF_019232065.1. Taxonomy (NCBI): domain Eukaryota; kingdom Metazoa; phylum Chordata; class Aves; order Galliformes; family Phasianidae; genus Centrocercus; species Centrocercus urophasianus. The sequence continues at coordinate 5,363,973 of NW_024884889.1, read as the reverse complement.
AAGCATAAACGTTGACTTCATCATTTTAGTACCAGTATAGATCATGTTGCAAATGACAAGTGCATACTGTCACAAAAGTGATATTTGATGGCATTCAAAACCATTAATCCAAATGTTTGACAGGATGAGAGCAGAACAAGCAGTGATCAGACAAGTGTATTGTCACAGGATGTCAAGGTGCTAGAAGTATATACAATTTCAAAAGCTAGGCAAGCTTGTGGAATAAAACTCAATTCAAGGCCATGAGTTCTGGGACACCCTCCTGGCATCACACCCTGTAAGGAAGTAAGGAATAGGCAGAGAACCATATTTTTGCAGTTGTTGGGGTTGGTTGGTTGGTTTGTTCCACTCTTAAGAAAAGCATGGGAGACAGTATACCATGTACCTGGGCCTGGTTTTGGCCAGTTTTTATGCTAACTGTAACTTTTTGGATATGTTGTTTATGCCTCCTGCAAACTGACTTCAGATTTTCCTATTCAATGGGAGTATCAGGGGAGTCCTCATCTTCTCCATTCCCACCCTTGAGTTTATTATCAGTACTGATAAGCTAAGATCCCTTTTAGTATTCTCCTTTCCAGACTACAGCCCCCAGTCTCTCAGCCTCTCCAGATAAGGGAGATGCTCCTGGCCCTAATCATCACTGCGGCCCTCCTCTGAACTTTCTCCAGTGCTTTCCTGTCACTCTTTAACTAGAGAGCCCAGAAATTAAAACACATGGCTCCTAAAGCAAAGAGTACTGAATTATGAGAATCCATAGGTTGAAGGAAAAACAAGCCTGTATTTACACATAGGCATTATCCTGAATGATGTAAAACCTACCTCTTTGATAAGAAACTGCAAAGAAAACATAAAATACATTTTTAATACTCCAACATATCTTTCTCTTTTGAATGACATCAGCGAGTGCTTCAGCACTGACAATGCCTAAACAAAAACAAAAAAAAAAAAAATAGAAATGCAAAGAAATGCATATTGTAAAAAGCAAATGAATTAAAGTTCTAGCTTTTTGATTCCAGACTGCTACTACGCTGATTCCAAAAAAAGAGTAATGCACACAGCTTTCTCATTGTTTCAACTGAGGCCTCATTTCATAGCTGTCTTTCTGAGGGGAAGATACGTTCACCTCTTTTCCTCAAACTAAGCTGGAAATATTGGGAGATTTTCTGATTCTCCAAAGAAGTGCACATACTGTATAGAACAAGTAAAAATGCTCTCCCAATAATAGCATTCCTTTTGACTATGTAGTTTATTGTCAAGAAAGATGGATGAAAACGCATTGTGTGATACCACAGAAAACATGAAAGCAGATCTCACTCTGCTATGCTGCTTCTAATATCTGTATCCAGACAGACAGCTTACTTTTGAAATGCATAACTTTCTGCTCGTGTTAAGGAGATATTATAACTTAATTTAACTTAGACACGATTGAATTCATATTAAAAAAAAAAAGTGAAACCTTTGCTCTGGCATCCATTTTGTCATCAGCCTTTGCAGCCAACAGCATGAGTCTCAGTATTAAGGAGATAGTCAGAGGAAACTGGCCTTTCAGTTGAGGTACATTGGATTTGATAAGTCTTTCAACCTTGGGCAATGGAATATCATAGAAGAACACATCTCCAATCATATCTTGTCCCCGTCTTCCAGCACGTCCTGACATCTAAGAATATAATATTTGTACTGTTATTTTAATTACATTATAAAGAAGAAGATTCAGTATGAATGTAGAGCAGAGAAAATGAATAAGGAGTAGAAGGAGTCTACACAAGGGTAAGTTCTTTTGCTTCATTCATCCTTTCTTGCTCAGGTCTATTGTATCAGGACTACACCAGTAGTTGTCCCTTGTACCTGATAATGTAACAAAGCTGGAATCATCTCATTTATGCACAGCAGAAGAGAGATGCATGGGAGTCTAATTACTGCACAGATACACTCTCTGAGAGCTACCCTCCAGCTGATGCTTTCAGCTGCATTGGCTGCTTTGATCCTGAGCCAGAGGCAAACTAGAAGTACTTCATGAAAACACGGGCTTGAAGAGTAGCAGAAGAGCGGGAAACAGACTAATGAAGAGTCTGAAGCCTATCTGCTAGACTGTCAAATAGCTGGAGGCAAATGCATTACTGCATTTGCAGAGTGCATTCCAAGATGGAATTAACTCAGAGGTCCCGATTCAGTCAGTGCTGTTTATCTTCATCACTGTATCCCCACTGAGTGTTCTTATAGCATGGTTTTGGTTTTTTTATTACACATTTGTAAGGAAAGGCTAGAACAAAATACCTTTTGTTTGTGCTGACTCTTGTAAACGAAAAAGAAATCTATGCATCTTACTTACAGAGCAATTACAATGCTTTTGTTAGTAAAATAGGTCTTTTGAGGATTCATGTTACTTGTGGGCCATCAGTTCTGACACATTAGTAAAATCATAGTAGCTGAAATCATTTTTGTCGCCAAGGTAAACAGCTAAAATTCAGTACTTATCCGGAAGTACATGTAAAAGAAAAGACATCATCTGTATTTGTGTGATGACAGCTATGCATCTACTTCTCTTGTAATATAAATAGCACATGTTCTGCACACATACCTGCCTGTAATTTAGTGCATCTAAGAAGACAGAATCATCAGCAAAGACCACAGACCTACATGGCATGTTGATCCCTAGAGCGAGTGTTGAAGTAGCTGTGACCACCTGTAAAATATTAAATACAACTACGTGTGAGAAAGGGCAATATCAGATTTCTTAAGAGCCTTAATATTCACCTTACATCAGTCAGTGCAGTGTATTTTACCACTGATATGTGATACACTAAACTTTGTTTACTAGTATGGAGAAACAAAGCTTAAAAAGCTCAATTAAACTTGATTTTCCAACCTTGATATATCCCAGCCTGAAAAGCATCTCCACTGTTTGCCTTTCCCTCATGGCCATAGCTCCGTGATGATACCCAATGCCCCTCCGTGCCAGCATTTGATGCAGATAACCATGTCTCTGAAACCTAAGCCGGTAAAAAATCTTCCTCAAAGTCTACAAATAAAAAAAAAAAAAAAAAAAAAAAAGCATTAAGCATTAATCATCACCAAATGTCCACAATGAAAATGAAATTGATCTCTTAGCCATTCGAGTCCAAGCATTTGACAGGGCATTTGAAGAAGATGCCTGAAGAAGCAGTAGAGTCACCACCCTTGAGGGTTTTCAATAAATGCATACAGGTAGCCACCTGTATAGGGTGTAGTTCTAGTACATAGACTATAGGGACAGTTGTGGTGGGCACGGTGGTGATGAGTTGACAGTTGGTAGAATGAAAGTTGCTCCATACATCTTCAAAATAAAATTATGTAAGATTGAGACCTGGAATCAAATTCAGAATCCAGATTATTTCACAAAGTTAGTGAGTATTGTTATGAATAGCAATTGCATCACTTACTATGTGCATTTTATGATTTGTGCACTAATCCAAGCATTTTAAAACATAGAAAACCATAAGTGTGATTATCAATTACTTACATCTTCATCCACTGCTTTAGGATCAGCATAAGTACACATAGAAGGGATTGCAGTGAGCTTGTTAAGTCTTTCCTGTAGCTGTTTTTTCATAGACAAAAGCATCACCATGCTTTCCATTTTACTAGGTTTCACCTTTTTGGTATCGCTGTTTAAAACATACAATTGAAAAGATTATTTCTTTAACATACCTATTTGTATTTTAATACATACTTTGGGTTCTTAAAGGTTCATATGTGTTCTCTTTCAAACTGTAGGCTCAAAAATGAAGGTAGATGTCTTCATGTAGAATTACTTATAATGCTAACGTCTCCATTTTAACTTGGCTGATATGCAAAACAGTGAATAATTCTGGGCGAAGGAGAAGGAAGCAATTACAGTGATATAAAAAAATGAAAAATTATGAACACAGCAACTACAAATACCTTGCTTAGCAAATTAATAAGCTATCACTATTGCACAGTGAAAAAAAATTCCACATTAAAAAGAAACGTGATCAATTTACTGCAAATAATTACATGGACTGTAGAGATCTGGGGAAGGATTTGAAGAGAAGGAAACCAGAAGCAGGCTTTCAAGCCATTGAGTCTAAACTCATACTGGATTTTAACTCATTACTACTAAGGTCAGATTTTACACCCCATGATCACGAAACAAGGAAGTGGAAAACTAGAGCAAAGTTAAGGTATAATCAAAGCAAAATGCTGTCACATTTTTGAAGAGCATTTCATCAGCCAGGTGTACCCACATTTCAAAGATCCACTAATATAACCAGACCCAGTGAAATCAAACTATCAATGTGTTCTTCCACAGTGGCTGACCTCATACATTCAAGTCTCTCTCTCATCCTCATGCTGTAGCACCAGCACTTTACCCAGTATCAGCCACACTAGTATTTCCTTTCTCCATCTATGCACTAGGTGCTGCTATTTAATACCCACCATGAGGGTTGCTAAAGCAACTGCAACTGGCTGCTTGGTATGGGGTACATTCCCCATCACATCATAAGGTACATTCCCAGAAATAGCTTAACACAAAATTTTACTCTGTTGTAATGTGTAAGCTCGACAATAGCATACTAAGTTCTAATACTTACATGTTCTCAGATTTCATTAGTGTTTTATTCACTTTCCTTAATTTCTTCTTTATATCTTCTTTTTCCTTCTCCATTCTAGGGTCACATTCATTGCCTTGTTTTTCCAGCAAATTCAGGAAGACATTCCTGGCTGCCTTTTCCACTGAATCTAAGCCAAATCTTTAAGCAATACACATCAGTTAGGACAACTCTAATAGAGCTCTTTATTTCTAAGCGTACGTAACAAATGCTGTTACAGTAATACTCAGCAAGACTTTTTACCCAACCACAGTTAGTAGAATTAACTGGAAGCACATTACTAGCTGATTGTTAAATCATAGAATTAGAGTGGCCTGGGTTGAAAAGGACCTCAAAAATCATCTGGTTTTAACACCCTTGTCATGGGCAGGATTCGCCAATTACTGGACCAGGCTGCCAAGAACCACATCATAGCCCACCATTCACTTACTAACTGCATTTATTTCTAATCTGAGTGGCCATATATAAAATGATTGTGCCATTAAATTATTTGCAGAAAGCATGCTCAATCCTCCCTTAAATAATTTTAATCCTTCTCAACTAACCAGTTGAAGAAAAAAAAAAAAAAAAAAAAAAATCAATGCCTGTTTCTTCTAGTCTTCTACTTAGCTGTTCTTCCTCATAGCCTTTTCAACACTGCGCTGTTTGAAGCTTAACAAGGATAAGGACTATACCAGCTTCACCCTCAGTAAGCAGTTATCAAATCCTTGTTGCAATAAGGATTGACAGCAGATCATTTTGACTAACACTAAGAAGTGTTCACAAACACCTGGCATGAGGCTGCAACCTTAGTCTGTTAGAATACTCGCAAGTCATTCAAATCCAGCAGTCACCAAGAACAAAAACTGAAGGACTCTATACTTGTTAAGGCCAAACAGATCTTAACACAATTCTTGCTTAAACTTTCTTCATCAATGACAGAGCTCAATAACAACTATTTCCCGTTTAGGCTTGATTCCTTGGGAGTGAATTCAATTTATTCAGCCACATAAGTAAAAGTGTGGTGCCAGTACATTCCTTTCCCTGGTGTTTTTAAGAGAAGAGGGCTCCAAGTAATGTTCTCCCTACCAAAGGCCACAAAAGCAATTAGGCTGCTAGAACTTCAATACCTGCTCTTTCAGGAGTCTCTATTAATTCCATGCTGACTTGATACCATAATGGGTGATCATTTGCTTGAGCTGTTGATGAATTAGGTTGGAAAAAGCTTACCACCGTCAACAAATACCAATCTACTATTTCAAGTCAGCATCTGTTTCTGAGGACTCCAAATCCCTTTCATCTGCCTCACAAATTCTCAGGACTTGGACACATAAAAAGATACAAGTTTATAAAAAACCTGTTTGATGCTCATCCCTTGTCAGAACACAGCACAGAGGAGGTCCACAAAGAGCTGTTACATTACACCAACTCCTTAGAACAGCATCAGATAATACATTTCTCTACTCCAAATCCCAACTTCATGTCACTAGGTTACGCCTCCACACCCACTGGTCTGCAATGTGTTTTCATCCCACAGTGATCATTTTGTTATAATTAGTTACTGAACAGAGGATTCACACTCCACACACAGTGCCTTGTAAGAGCCATACATCACCAAAAATTTCTAAGAACCCATCATTCCACAGCAGATGAGAATAAGCCACTTCTCTTTCTCTGTGAAGAGAAACCCTTCTAACTTCCTAGCGCCCCAAAACGATGCTGCAGTTCATAAAGCAGCTGTGAAATCACTCCTTAAACGAAGGATTTACAAATATCTGTTGGTAATTTTGAAATCTATTGGCTTGAACTTGAAAGCAGACACAACACTATTTTTCAACTAGACTGTCACTCAAAATACAAAAAGAAACCGTTACTAGCATTTAGAGATTGACAACCTGTATACTCACTTTTGCTTCTTCCTTTCCAGCGTTCTTTCAGAAATGCTTTTTTATCAGCACAAACTTGTAAGAAATGAAATGGCAGCTAGCATTCTCCCCCAACTACTAAATTGTCCATTGCAAGGAAGAGCAAGGCTTCATATTGGGATAAGAAAACATTCTACCTTATGTGACTGTTGCTTAGCACTGGACAACTCCGTGTAATGCTAAGTAGCTTCTTTTCAATATTAAGATCAGTGTTAACGAACTACTGATACTTTGAAAAGCATTGATTATGTTGTCAGTAGGTTGTGCCCATTTGATGCTTTGTGAAGTTACATCTCAGATGTATTCAAGATGGGTTAATTGATCCATTTCACTGGATAAAACACTACGTTGACAGAGGTTTTGCAGTGAAATCATAACAAAAGATACATTCATAGAAGCTCATTTCATCCTTTTCCCTATCAAGCCTGCACCTACACACACTCTTCAAACTCTAAATAAAGAGCTGAACTTACACTTAACACACAGGAGCAAAGCTAATGGAGAATTCAACTCTTACTTCAGTGTGATTCAGCTTCTCATAATTTCCCATCGTATCACTCACAGATTCTAACCTTCCCAGACAGTAATTTATTCACAGTTTTACTTCATTTAAATCTTCAGACCCATAAACACAGATAAAAATACAAAGTCCCACATAAAGATAAATGGGATGATAGAGCTTGCGAGTCTTTATTTCATACACTTTAAAACCAACAAAACGAAAACCAAATGAACAGCATCTTCCATTTTTTCTCATTTTTCTCTAGTCAATGAACACATAATACAGGGAAAGTAAATACTTACATAAAAAATATAGCAGGCAATTTACCCATTTCATGCAATTTATCAACAAAGCGTGCAAACTTCTTCCACTTGTGACGTTCTGAACAATCCACAGGTTTGGGCCTTAAGTCCTCCAGTACCTCATTCACCTGACCAAAGCATTATTATTAAGGATATTTTAATACCAGAAACTTCTGCCTGGAAGGCAGTTTCTATCAGCCCAGATATTTTAAATCATGCAGTACTGCCTCATGGCTTACAGACTTAAAAGCCCTGCAAAGCATTAACTAACTTCAGCAATAACTCAAAACGCAAATTCTTGGCTACCATCACTGTGGAAATAGTGAAGTATTTCTAACACATCAATTATATTTTCACATTTCAGTGTCCAATCAAGAAGTCTTGTTTGTTGTTGTGGGGGGGGGGGGGGGGGGGGGGGGGGGGGGG
>NW_024884889.1:5291544-5356129 GCF_019232065.1 Centrocercus urophasianus | reverse complement strand
CGTTCTTTCTTTTATACTTATTTTTGATTCAGAACCTCCTTACACTTCTTTTTATAATATAACAACATACACCAAAGACTTGATCTTTCACCCATTGCTTTATCTTCTACGTAGAAAGTTTTCACAAAAAGTTTCAAATGAGCAGCTAAATGAGAAACAAAAGAGGTAGACTGAAGTAGCAGAACAGTGGTACAATACTGTTACTGGTGTAGGTACCTGAAGTAATCAGAACTTCAAATTTTGTGTCAATACCAGACATCTGATTCCCTGAGAATCTTGTGAAAACATAACCTTGAAAAAGCTTATCAAATTCCACTAATCTTAGTGCTTCTCTTTTAGCACAACAGTAGTTAATACTAATAAAAAGTGTCGAAGTAGAAGCTCCCGTAATTATTATGAAATAATTTCAATTATGCTGTAATTACATTACATCTGCACATAAGCTTAAAAATGCACTCCTCTAACAATAGTTACCTTCTGTCTTTGTCCAACTACAATCCAGTTGCTTAACTCTTTCTTCAGTTCCTGTTCATATTTCCTCACATCCATCTTTTTTATCACTACCTTATTCTTGAAGGAGACAAATTCCTCAGGATCCATCTCCTTGAAAACAACATCATTATAAAACACAGCATGTACTTGACCTAGTTATTACTTCTACATTTCCTGTCTGCAGCTCTTTAGACCCACCTGTGCCCTTGGCCACTTCTGCCAGACTTTCACCATTGTGTCATACAGCTGAACGCTCTCCCTTGGAGACAGGGAAAGATCTGAAGGAATACCATAGTTCTCAATCTGCAAGGAGTTAAAAAAAAAATAAAGAAAATAATCAGCTTGCAGTCTTGCATTCAGTGCAACGTTTGAGAAACATTTTTGTCATCAGTGCAATACTTACATGATTGACTGTTAATGCAGCACAAGGGTGAAAATGTTCAATGACAAAACCACTGCCCGTTAGAGAACACACATGCTTCTCCAAATCATTGTATCTTTCTTCATACAGGACTGTGAAGAGACAAAAATACAATTGTTTGTTTTTAAAAGTACTTACAACTGCAATACTTATTTTTGAAATATAAATATCTACGTCTATATTTACATTATTACCTTCATGCAGTATGATTAAAGTAATAGCAAAAAGGACACTACATTCATTTATTAGTTAGATGAACATTCCAATACTCACCTAGTCTAACACGGTATGATTTTTTCTGTTCTTTTACTGTAGATCTTCCTTTATACTTCCCTGCAAAATTCTTCTCTGAGTCGGTAGAGCTTCCTTCTATTTTATTATCAGCACACTGCCAATACCTTTTCACAGACTGTAGCCACCTTCAAGAATAAAAGTCGTAAAATTTTTCTTCAAAATATTTTTAAGAACTACATAGGAATTACAACTTTCTTCTGTTTCTCCTACAGAATTTCCAGTCTTTCACCATCTCAGAGGTATTTTACCCAGCTTATCCCAGGGTGCTGCTCATAAATGTGGCATAGCACCATCACACACATACATGCACACATATGCATATAGTGACAGTGTTTTACTTGACTGGTGATAGACAAGGATACTTATTTGGTTTTGGCAAACCAAATAGATTCAAAAGCATCCTAAATTCTTCTGCCCAGCTCATTTAAAGAGCCATAGGTAATAGCAATGCCTATTCTCACTGCAGAGAGTAAAGAGTTACATAACTTAGTGTCAATTATGTACAATAAATAAAAACAATTCCAACTCTGCCTCTTGATAGAAATTGAGAGCTGTTTAAGACAACTCAAATCCAGTTTAAATAAGCTCTTGTGAATCTAAAATCTCCAAGCATACTCAGTCAGGTGATCTGGATTACTGATAGTAGCAGAGAGAGCCAAAAATGGGCACCGAATTGTTACCAGAAGATGCTCCCAAACCTCTGCTCCAATTTCACCACCAAGACAATGAATCTGTATTTTCAGGAAAAGAAAAAGAATTGAAACAAAGAAAATAAGTGTTCCTTCTCAAAGTGAACCCAAGAAGAGTTGCTTCACTACAGTTTTCCTACAGAACTTCGAGAAGAACATTACTGAACACTTTTTACACTCTAACAACAGTGAGATGCAACTGAAATGGATACATCTCTCTCCAGACCTCACTGGACAGTTAAACAGCCTATATTTCAATACTGTTTTCACAGTACGTAGTCTAGATATTTAGCAATTAATCTGATATACAAGAAAGAATCCAGCACAAATTTTAATTACAGCAAGATTAATCATCATTAATCAGAAAACTGGCAAATATGTGACAAGAAAAATGAATGATTCAAGCCTGCAGTACCTCCAGATTCCAATTTCAACTCTAAAGCTACAGTGATGGCCTTCAGTTTTTCAAATGACTGGAATAAGAGAAACATAAGGGGAATTCCTGTTAACTTTCATTGAACCTTAAGTCCCCTTAAGGACTACCAGAGGATTCAGATCTTGCATTGTAATACGTGAAGTTCGTCAGGTAACAATAAAAGCAAGCGAGTCAAAAATAATAGTTCTAAAGTTTTTGCCAGCTATCCTGTATGTAATGAATTGAATTGTTGACTTCTTTCCTCTGCTTTTTCATTTCACAATTGATGACTATTGAATATACACACCTCATCAAATATAATGTATTGTATTCGTTTGGTCCAACTCTGGCGATGAGGAGACAGCATCAGAATTTCTAAACACTGAGGTACAGTCACTAGTATCTAGAAATAGAAGTTTGTTAAGTGTTATTTTCAAGTAAATTGGCTAATCAAACGTAATAGGATAGACTGCATGCTGAAAAAAATTCCAATGAAATACCTAATTACTTTTAAGGTAGGCAAAAAACAAGTAATTTTTCACTCCTGCGTTCTAGAAACGCAAGAAAGAGGATGCAGAGGACTCCAGGCTTGTCAACTTCAGCTTGATCCCTGGGGAACCATTAACCCTTGAAACCATTTCCAGGCACAAGAAAGACAACAAAGCCATTAGGAGTAGTCAGCATGCCTTCACCATCCTTCAAGAGGCAATCATGCCTGACCAACCTGATAAAATTGTACTATGATGTAACTGTGCTGGAAGGTGAGGAGAGAGGATATCATTTAACGGTGAGATCTTACCTGATCCTTCTCAAAGTATATAAATATAAAGAGAGTACGTGAAGAAGAGAGGAGAGGGCTCTTTTCAGTGGTGTCCACCAACAGGACACGAGGCAATGGGCATAAAGTAAAATATTGAACCATCTGTTCAAATTTTCCACTGTGAGACTTACTGAAAAAAAAAAGAAAAAAAAAAGGCATGCTCCCCTTAAAAAAAAAAAAAAAAAAAAAAAAAATCAGCCTATCATCAAATTTTATAAATAATAGGAAAAGTCACGCCATCATGAAAATAATGAAAAAAAAAAAAAACCACCTCCTTCATTTGTCTGCATTTACTTCAGATGCATGCCTGAGACCAAGGGATTCAGAGGTTGTTCAATGGCATATCCTCTAAGGATGAACAGGCACGTTTGTGTGCACCAAAGTGAAGGTTCCTGGTGAGCAGTACAAGCATCTTTAGATTTTTTCTGAGCTTTGTATTTAGTGATGGTACAACCATTACAATGAAAGTTATTATTTTCAGGAGCCAGATGGAGTGCAGAAGTCACTACTATTCTGTGTTAAAACACCCATAAAAACATACCTGAGAATTCATGACGTCGTGGCGATAATCTCGTGTGAAGACTCCACACACCACCAATCCATCCGGAAGTTTCTTGGTGAACCGACTGTATACAGATCCCACCACTTGGTTTACAAGTGCCTTAAGTGAAGCAAGTCATTGATAAAACTAAACAGCGTACGCCTGAAGGCATTTGATATTACATACAAGTATCTAGTTTGGGCACTAATGTTAATATGTGAAATTATCATGTACTGTGTAATGTATTATCAACTTTGAACAGATATAGTTCTTGATGTTCAGTTATACTTGTGCTTGCAAAGCACTTGAAATGAGTTATGTAGTATTACTTCTGTATCATGATGATTTTTAGAGCTGCTAACAATAAAAAAAAAAAAAAAAGATGTTGTGCTGTGTCTACAAGCTATAAGTTAACACCGCACTAAGTTTCGGAAGAAGTTAGGACACTGTGTCTCAGCTTTTAAGTCCATTTCTAACCAGCAGAATAGAATTTGCATTTAAAAAAAAAAATAATAATAATACCACAACAGGCAAGAGTTTCACAAGATTCTTCTTGACGTTCCCTAAGAGTTCTCTCATTTGGAAAGAAATTACTTGCTTGATCATTGTTCTATTCCAATATCACTTTCACATACTGTTTATATGCTTTCACTACTCTCACCGTTTTCTAAACACTCTGCTTCTAAGGACTTGAATACATATTGGTGTTCCTGACCTTACAACAGCTATATATACAGCAACAGACAAATATAAATCCTACACGAACATAATCGTTTTCAAGATTCTTTGTTAATGTTCTTAATTACACATTTACGATTAAAAGAAGACATACAACCACTAAATAAGTGTAATAAGTTACTCCCAGTGGTTTTAGAATTATACTGAAAGATGGAGTCAACGTATAGAATACGTAGTAGGACATAGCCTTACCTTTGTAGGAGCAACATAGACAACTACTCCTTCATCACTTGTTTTCAGAACTTTCTCCATGCAATAATAGGAAGCATATGTTTTCCCTGATGATGTGGGAGCAACTATCACTGCAGACTCGTTATTATCCACAGCATCAAGAAGTTCTCGCTACAAGAAGAGTAGTAATTTAAATCCAAGTGTCTTGTTAATATGTTCTCACTGAGTGAAACAGCTCTGTGAGAAAGGCTTTTTTTAAACATACAGACTTCTAATAGCAATTTGGGACTACTGGAGGTCAAAGTTAACCTAGTTGTTTTATGGCTGTATTTATTTCCCCCCTTCAGACGGTTAGCAGAAAAAGCAGAACTAACAATTCTGACTTGCTGGTTTCCATTATTTACTCCAACAGATACTGATACCACAACACTTGCATTCCAAAACTGGGAATTTTAAAACAAAAAATAAAGCCGGTTAACTCAGTGTATAATTTAGATTCAAAAACTTCATTGTTGTTTTACAAAGCACTACTTTTTATTGCATTGTACTATTAACTCAGTACTGTTAAATTCTCTCTTATGATCTTCACATACATTGTTTATTAATTGGTTTTCTTCTCTACTACCGTATTCGTCCATGCTTTCTCAACAGGTCTGTTAAAGGATGGAAGGAAGAATATTAAAAGGAAAAATTAGTGGTATCACTATCAATATATATACACCATCTTTCAAGTTGCTCCTCAAGCAAGTGACTTGTTTGTAGATACCAGAAAAGTGGCAAATTTAGCTGACCTCCCCAACCTAACAATAAAAAGACTTCAGTTAGATTTGCTGCTGTTTGAAGAAAGTTTTTTTCTCATCTGACACTGTAAGCCGTTCCTTACAGGCAAGTAAGGAGAACAGTAGCTTGAACTAATCATCAGATATTGAGCAGAAGCTCATGGACCTGGCATTACATATGTTGAATGCCTTCAGCTAAGCTCTTCGTTGCAAAGCCCTCAGTACAAACAGAACTCTTACAAAGTAATGTGCTGTCTTCGTTAAGCTTAGAGAAACACTACTTTTCACAAGTAGGATAATAATGACTATTTTTAAATGAAACAAGGTCACTTCCAATAACTCTACGTACAAATGGATTTGCTTCAATACCTGCCACGTGTCTGGTATGAAGTGTTCCACTCGGGGATCTGGATCATTCCTCTCTTCTCTGAGCAAGTAATAGTCCATGTATTGCAGCTGAAAGCGAGCTGGTCCCACCTCAATATCATAGTTGCTTCTACTCCGATCATCCCTTCCTTCTCTCATCTGTAAGGTCATATCGAATTTCAAAAAGACTCTGAAAATGTTATGTTTTTTCCCCCCTCTGTGGAATTCAGCTTTGAAAATGTATGAAATTGTAGGTGATTTTTAAACAACTTTGTCTGTTGTAGCCTAGTGTCAGAGTCATATCTGGAGGCTACATGTTTGTAATTAATGTCTTCCAGCAGCCGCTGTTGTGGTTGCTTTTGTTGCGAGATAAGCTAACAAAACGATCTAGCAGACAGAGCTTGGCTTCCTTGAGCTACTGTAGGTACATACTTCTCACACTATACTTCTTTTTCTCTTCTTGAGCCTGCTGTGACTGTGCAAGGAATCCAAGCTAGGGAAAGAAACGTATTATAAAGACTAACTGTTATTCTAAATTTTGTAAAGCTTTCAGTTCTGATGTATGGTATGCACATTCTACTTAAGGAATAAAAATTTTGTTATTCATAAATGTGTGTGATTACATAACCAATCCTGAAAGCTGACTACCAAAGCATAACACATTACAACATAGAATCATAGAATCGCTTAGGTCGGAAAAGACCTTAAAGATCATCAAGTCCAACCACAACCCAACCATGCTGCCCTAACTCTAACAGCCCTCTGCTGAGTCATGTCCCTGAGCACCACATCCAAACGGTTCTTAAACACATCCAGGGATAGGGACTCAACCACATCCCTGGGCAGCCTATTCCAGGCTTAACAACTCTTTCTGTAAAGAAGTTTTTCCTGACATCCAACCTAAACCTCCCCTGGCACAACTTGAGGCCATTTCCCCTCGTCCTGTCACCTGTCACCAGTGAGAAGAGACCAACCCCGCTCTCTCTGTAAGCACCTTTCAGATACTGGAAGAGAGCAATAAGGTCTCCCATCAGCCTCTTCTCCGTTAGATCAAACAGATCCAATTCCTGTCGCTGCTCCTCAAAGGAGGCATTCTCCAAGCCCTGTAGCAGCCTTGTTACTCATCTTCAGACCTATTCCAGAAGGCTAAAAAATCACATGAAGCTATACGAAGACTAGAAAGTTACCTGGCCAGTCAGAGTACGTGCCAAATTCTCAAATCCAAGAAGTTGTAGATACTGACTCAGCTTCTGCAAGTGTGATTTCTCCAAAAGATCATGATATTTTTCGAGGAGTATATGAATTCTCCTCATAACTTGGACAGCAATGCTTAAGTCTTCAGGTTTGCTTCCTTTCAAAAACAAAACAAAAAAAAAAAAAAAAAAACAAAAAAACAAAAACTTCAGTAGTTATTTGACAGCTAACTGTATCATTGGGAGTCTTCTTATATTAGGTATTTTTAGAGCAGATCTTATCCAACCAGCCATGTTTATGGCAACTTAAAAATACAATTAGAGACTACCACAGCATAACTCACACAGGGCAGCCGCTGTCGAACAGCAAGCATCCAAACAAATCTAACTCGCTATTAAAGGAAGTTGTACTTCATACATATATTTGGTAACAGAAGCTCCCCAGTTTCTTCACTGACTCAGGTTTATTACTCAATCCTATTAGCTGCATATTTCCCTCTAATATTTACAGGTCACCCCAGTATATTTCCAGCAGCGAGACTGGATTCTCTAAACCAAAAGGATAGACTGGATAAGTTGATTCCAGTGAGACTGAAGACAGCAGAAGACAACATAGATTTCGGTGATAATCAGCATTATTCAGATTGTGAGTTTACTCAGTCAGCTACTTAACAATCCATCTCAATATAGTCATACTGTAGTGTGCATAACTCATACTCATTCAAGATAAATACAATAAATCATGTATGTAATGTTTAAAAGGAAAAACAGAAAAATAGCTGAAATCTATTTTCAGCAGATTGTTTGTGTCTCCTTTGAGCGATTTTGAAATTGCAGATAGGAATTAATGCCTGCCAACACTTAAAAGCACCATTACTGCTCCCAGGACAAGAGAGTATTTAAATACCTTTATTCCTACTGAGAAAGTACAGATGCACTCACTTAATAGGCTGAGGTGAGCGCAAGCTGAACATTGAGCATGCACTTGGTTATCATACCTTGTTTTCTGCAGTGTTTTTTCCATGCTTCCACACAGGCTGACAATCCTGATATTTCTATGCTGAATTTCACAGATTTACTTTTAACTGTCTTGAGAAACTTTTCCAATTTATTTATTCCAACTGTCAGATTCTCTTTTATTTCCTTCTCCATTGGTATCTGCAAGGTTTTCCATTGCTCCTGTTCTTTCTTTTCTTCTTTAGCTTTTAGTCGCCTGTTGTTTTCGTCCATAATTATTTCTGCTTTGCTTTTCTATGCAAAGAAATTTCAAAATTAATCACAATTATGTGGAAACATCATCTGAAAAAACTAATCCATAAACACAGGATATATTATAGTTTGCAATTCACCTTCGTGGTACATCATCATTTGGCAGCTCTTGAAATTATTATTCAATTCTGAAGGAGACTATTTCTGAATCACAGCATGCTGCTCAAAAGCTTACCTATTCTTTACTTTAGATATCAATAAACACTATCATCACAAGTAGTCTAAAAGCACACAGACATGGAAAAAATAAATAGCAGATACCTGAGGATTTTGTTTGTTTGTTTTTGTTTGGTTGTGTTTTTTTTGTTTGTTTTTGTTTTTTGTTTTTGTTTTTTTGTTTGTTTGTTTGTTTTTTTACTTACAGTAATAGTAATTGTAGTAACAAGGGTTTTTTTTAAATGCATTAAATAAAATTAAATAAAATTCAGAGTTCCATCTTGAACAAAATTATTCTATATATGGTTTATAGATGATAATCTAAACCTTACAGTACAATACTTAATAATGAAGTATTATTTAAATTCCTATCACTCACTCCTGTTCATTAGTGTGCAAGTACATACCCTGTGATGTCTGAAAAAGTTCTTAGGTAGAACAAACAGCAATATTTACAGAACCTTTCATGAGGACTATTTCCAAATGATGGAGGAAAATAAACAACCGAACAATGAATTTCACAGTACTGCTCAGTACTTTCTTACAGTAAAATAAAATTTATTAACTGCAGTTTCCTCCATTCCACATTCCAGTACTAGCCAAGAGCCAAAACCCACCAGCCTTCACAAACTTGGTATTTATTACTTTTCTTTATTTATGCCTCTTAAAAATTCATTGCCACTATTCCCAAAGAGAAACAAATTTTCTCTTTCCAATTAGACAATTTATAGTACAAAATAATTAAGTTTCCCCAGCTAACAATGTGACACATTTAAAGTATAATATTTCATTTCTGGCATTCAAATAGTAGAAATGGTTTGGGGTTTTTTCTCTTTTTTTTTTTTTTGATAATATAAAATAGATTTGGAAAGAACAATTTGCATATACTCACGCGTATTTTAGTCTTCTTCACAGCACCAGCAGCCTTCCCTGGAGCATCCTTTTGGCATACAATAAACTTGGAAGAGCTACCTTCCAACGTGCTTCCGTACAAACGATGAAAAGTCTGAAGCTTTTGAATTTGTTTTCTTTCATATGCATCTTTGGACTTTGCTGCAAATAAGCACAACTGATTCAAAGCTACACAAACACAATTTTAGTCTACACTATTTCCAAGAAAAGTTAACTGAGCAAAGAGCTTGCAAACGTACTGCACAATTAATGAATATTAAGATGTTACAAATACAAAATAAGCAAGAGAGTTTGGCAAAGCAGATTATGACAACAGAAAGAAAACAGATTAAAAAGCTTTCCTCTATCCTGGGCTCACTTACAAAACTCCAGCAGAGCAGATCTCTAGAAGAGATCCTTCTCCACTGGTAGCCAGCTCTTCAATGGGTCTAGAAGGGGGGCAGCCAGGCTCCACCCCTTCCTGCAGCACAGGAGAATTGCCTTCACCTGTGCTCCTCTGGCTGACTCATGGCTCTCCTCAGGTGATCAATCAGAGGTTCAGACCCTGACTCAGCAGTTCCCATACATGTACACATGGCAAAAATTCTTCACTGACTCAAAGACAAAATCACCTATCAAAAGAGGCTTGCTACTAAGACTCACAGAATGGTACTTTGAATTATCCGAGAAGTAAGTCATAGACTCAAATTCAAACTTCAGGCAAACATCAAAAGTTATTGAAAAACTTAATAAGCAGGAAACCAATTGACTGTTTGAGCACACAGTCAAGGAAAATGAGAAGGTGCCTTCAAAAGGCAATTAAATAATCAAAGACCTCTGTGAAAGCAAGGCTCTCATCAAAACATAAATAACGCTGCTGGAAGAAAACTTTTGCTACTCAATATTGAGCACATAGATATTTCTGCACTCAAGTCATTGAGTCACAGAATGGTTTGGGTTGGAAGGGACCTTTAAGATCTTCTAGTTTCAACCCTTACTATAGGCAAGGACACCTCCCACTAGACCAGATGGCTCACAGCCCCATCCAGCCTGGCCTTGAATACTTCCAGGAACTGGGCATTCACAGCCTCTCTGGGCAACCTGTACCAGCATCTCACTGCCTTCACAGTAGACAATTTCTTCCTAACATCCAGTCTCAAGCTCCCCTCTTCCTGTTCAAAGAGGATTCCCCTCATCCTGCTGCTACCTGCTCTTACGAAAAGCCCCTCCCCAGCTTTTCTGTAGGCACCCCTGAAGTATTTCGTATGAACACCGAGGTTGCACTAGAACTCCAAGATCATCCAACCTGAACCTCTTCCAGCACATTAAGGCCATTGCCTCCTGTACTAGTGCTAGTTACTTGGGAGAAGAGGCCAACCCCCACCTTGCCACAACCTCCCTTCAGGAAGTTGCAGGGAGAGATAAGATCTCCCCTGAGCCTCCTCTTCTCCACACTAAACAATCCCCACTCCTTCAGCTGCACTTCTCTGAAGATGCTCCAAGGCCTCAATGTCTTTCTTCCAGTGAAGGACCCATAATGGAACACAGCATAGAAGCTGCAGACTCACCAGTACCAAGTACAGAGGGATGATCATCTCCCTGCTTCTACACTATTTCTGATACAAGCCAGGATGCTATTATCCTTCTAGGCCACACTGCTGGTTTGTGTTCAACCAGTTGTTAACAAATACCCTTACATTGTTCTCCTCTGCACAGCTCTCCAGCCACTCCCAAGCCTGTAGTACTGTACAAGATATTTCTCTGTACTTTAAGAAAAAAAAAAAGTTAAGTTCTGAATGCGACAATCCATCTTGGAAGGTCTTGCTGTTTTGTGCAAGATGGAGATGATACAAGCCAGCGTTCAGAGAACTCATACAAAATGTGGAAGAGGAAGGATGTTAGCAGGGGACATAAACTTTCAACTCCAATACCATGGAGGATGCACTAGTTACTCTTCTGCAGGTTATACTAGAAGTGACTGCTCTCCAAATTTCTGGTTGGAAACCACAGTGTAAATAAGAATGAAAAAACTACCCTACCAGAAGGTGCAAAAACTTAAAAGAAACTATAATATGTAACATTAATAATTAAGAGACAAATAACTTATTCTTTTACGTATGTTCGCAAATGATATGATTGCCTATGCATGTGCATTGCCAACACTGAAGTTGATTTTGCCCATATATGATTTTACTTAATAACCATTATACAAACAAGAGATTTATACACTAAACTGCAGATGCACAAGAAGTTTGCTAATAAGTAGTTCAGAAGCAGTTTGCAATCACGAGGGAATGTACCACAAACACCTGAACAATGCTCCATTATACCCCATAGAGCTTTAAAAAATACAATGCATATAAATACTGCAAAACATCAGCATAAGTATAATTCAGCTGCTTTGGCACACGCTTAAACGACTGCGAACTCGTGCGTTGCAATACATAGACATGAGTTTTTCGATCTCATTCAATTAAAAGCTACAGCACCTCCTTTCCTAGGATAAATAGCATCGTCTTCAGAGAACTGAAATTCAATTTTACTTCTTTAACCCTACGTCCCTGAAAAAAAAAAGAACATGTATATGCAGACATAGAGACCTTCTCCATCCGGAAGTTGTCCATGGCTCAGGGTCGGTCAAGATACCAGGAGAATCTACCAGCTGCTGAGGAAATTGAGTCAGTGTTCACTTACTTGGTTTTATTTTTTGGCATTCTTAGCTTTGGTGACATTAAGAAATCCCAATCCACCTTGGATTGAGAATGGAGAGCAACTTTATTTCAATAAAGTCATCGGAATCCTTTCCATCCTGATTGGAGGACATATTCTCAGCCTTAATTAACCATGAGTAACTCCTAAGTTCTTCCAGCTCTTTCTTCTTTTTCTTCATCTCTTCCTTTTCCGTTACATTATGTAACCAACACTCCTCTAAGTATTTTCCTTTAAGTTGTTTCTTAACTCAGACAAATGGACAGGTTTCATTAGCATTTCTTACCATCTGCACTGCATGGCACTCGTTCATATTCCTCAGTCAGCGGTCTGCCAGAATGCCAGTGGTGAAGCTCATCAAATTCTTTGTACTTAGCAAGTGAAGCAACTACAGGATCATTGCTAAAACATGAAACAGTGCAGAAAATAAAATGGGTTTTGGCATCTCTAATGCAATGTTCACAACATATAAGAAAACCCCGATGTTTATCAGAAGACTTTCACAGTGTCAGATAGCCATGATAGGGCTTCATCCTACTCCAGTTTGCCAAGATAGTTTCTCAGAAAGATCTGGTAACAAATTAACACTGCATTTTTCCCCACTTACTTTCTTGCAGTTAAATCACAATACAACTCAACTACATAACTCACAGAAACACATCAGTTTTCCCCAACTGGCTGAAAATAATTTGTGTACACAACCCACCCTCATAAATAGCACAGTGGGGCAAACGGTAAGAGAGATTACCCTTCACTTCTATGCAGTATTGTTATTCCACTTTTTTCTGTTCCTGGAAACCATCTGAGCTATGCAATTTAGGAGGAGACCTTTTAGATACTAGAATAAGAATCTTAAAGGCCAACACAAAAGCATAACTGATCAGAAAATAAGACGACAGGTTCTTACTCATTCTTGTTCTGAAGCTCCTGTTATTATTTAGATTAATCATCGCAGCAAAAGCATTTGTGAACTTGCACAAATTGAGCATAGTACTGATGTACGGTGCAGGGGAGTGGGAAACGAGCCCCTATGATCTTACAACATTACAAACAGAATTCATATATGTACCTTTTCAAAACAGGTAGGTCTTTCAAAACATCACCAGCATATTCTTCGACAAGATCAGATTTCAATGGGATTAGTCCTATATCAGGAAGTTTTTCACCACAGACTTTACAAAACAAAAAGAGAATGAACAGTGTCTGATTAAACATATGTACAATTTCATACCATGCCTTCAAATTTCTGTCAGAATGCAATAAAAAAGAAATTAAAAAAAGCAGAACATAGAAGTAAGCAGCAATTCACCAGTTCCCCTGTTTCTTTCCTGAACGCTACAACCCACCCCATCTCACAAGCATCCACTTTCCTGAGCCGATACAGAAGCAGGCAATAGAAATGCTGTCCAAGAAGAAGCCTTCATGTGTAAAGGCAACAATGAAAATTGTTGTTGTGGGTCACTAAAGTGCCCACGTGACAGCCACAGCTAGCTGAAAAACATCCATAGACCTCTGTGGATTTACGCTCCCATCTGATCAAGTTCTTACCAACCGACCCTTTTTAAGATCTATACAGTTTCATGTTGTACACGAACATTTCCAAGGGTAACAAAAACATTTCTTCACAAATGTGAGAAAACAGTCAAAAATACCTGCCTATTTCTTCCAGATATACAGAATAGACACATAGTTCCATAAAAACAAGTTGTCTGTGAGTCCAGTATGCCCTTTCCCAACTACAGGCTACTCAAAAGGGTCAAAGTATAACTTAAGACAATGTAAGTCACATTTCTGAAACATTCAAGGATAACAATGTAACATACACCAATGGCTACACATTCCACTACCTTAGGGAGACAAATCTTCAATTCACTGCGTTTTCTCCTCTCACATCTGCCAAATACCTGCGGAACCATACGCTAACATGTACAACAAAGTCAGTTTTAATGCAGAATAATGAGTGCATGCCACTTAACTACGATCATTCATTATGCCTTTACTATTGTATGTCTCACACTAGCCACAACGTTTTTTACAATGCATGCAACAGATCTGGGCTAGCAAACACTAGAGCTAAAAGTAAGTAGTTGTGAAGTCAGTAACAATACTTGTTCTGTCTACAGCGGAGTCAGAATTTCAGCCATAAGGGTGAAATCCGCCAGATTTACTAGTGGGATGAAAGGAAAGAGGATCCACCAATAACAGGTTAGTTTTGGTGATCAGGATAAAATAAGATCACTACTTCCAAAACTTGCAGTGACAGCAATGACAGCTGTATTTATAACCATTTAATTTGCGGACTTTTCAGTACCTCTGAATGATGTCTGCTGGTGATCAATAAATACTTGAGAAGTGTTTCGTATTGGGAAAGCATCTCCAAAATCGTAGTTCACAGTCAGTTTGGTTACAGCGTTCCATAAAAACCTGTATTCTTCATCCATTTCTTCCCCCAGTTCCTTTTGGAACTCCAATCCTAAACAAAAGAGGGGAAAAAAAAAAAAAGAAAAAAAAAAAAAAAAAAAAGAGAGATTAGAAAAGAAAGAAGGGAGAGGAAATAAATTAGGAGCATCACAACTGTAGTTTCCTTAAACAGAAACTCCTCATCCTCCTGATTTACTTGTGCAGCATCAGGCACAGAATTCAACTCCATCCGAGTCTTTGGAAATTGGAATAAATGAGAACAGGATAACACACATCATCAGTTTCCATTAGGTATAAGAAAAAGTATTTTGTACAGAAATCCAAGTTTAGGCTGTTCATGGAATCCCACAGTTAAAGAAAAGTTAAATCTATGTTACAGCTGAAAAAGATTGAATGTAAAAAAATAGGAAAAGAAACAAACAAGGAAGGAATGCTCCTCTGTATCCAAAGATTAAGGTTCACAGGAAGAATTCCACAGAGGAAGGATCTCCTGAAAGAAACTCTTCCTCCTGGCGGTCAGCCTTAAATGGGATCTAGGAGAGGTGCAGCCAGGCTTCACCCCTTCTGGTCACACAGCTGAATTACCTTCACCTGTGCTTCCAGGGCTGACTCAGTCCTTTCCCAGGTGATCAATCAGTGGTTCAGGCCATAACTCAACATTTGCCATACACCTTTCTTTCACCTCCTGCAGGGCAGGATCTCGAATTCAGAATTTTATTTTTAGCGCTCAATAAATATTAGAAATCATATATTCTTAATTCCTGTTTCCTTTAAAAAATCCTCTGCCTTTGCTTTACAGAGGTGCATGCAGAACATCTTATGAGTTGATACAGAAAGCTCTCTTTTACTGTCGGACAAACTGACTGCCAGTGCACGTTACAGAAGATGACAGGTAAACAGAATTACTGTGAAAGTAATTTTGATACAAAACATTTTTCACAGCCTCTTGCTCTGTCGGTTGTCTTGAACATTTTTGTTTTATTTTCAACACATACAATAATGTTCTTAAAGTTTCAACTCCCAAATACATGTATGTACAAGACAATATCAGATTTTGTCTGATACCAATGAACCAATCTCTGTCTGAACCAATCTCATCATGAGATAAAAAATACTTCAGATATCACTGTGGCAGTATGGATATAATCCAGTCTCCATTCTGAGTATGGTGCACTACAACTTCAAAATAGAAACTGGCTTTTAAACAATAATGGAGAATACTCAGTAACAGTGGCCCAGAATCCTTATGCTTTCTTTCACTAAGTACACTGAAGGTAGGACAGGGGAAGGCATTGTGAATGACTTCTGGTGAGATAATTGTGTGTGATTTTTTTAGACTTGGCTATGAAAAGTGTTTCCCTATTGTTCCATAAAACGTATCCATTATCATACAGATAATTAAAAAATTATGATCTATGCTTGTAAAAGCATTTTCATTTACATTCTGCAGCTTAATAACGTTAGAAATGCGCAAAAGAAAACTGCTTAACAAAGATAAATACCTTCAGAGTATTCGATCTCATAATAATGTGCAAGATTTCTGAGCAGCGAATCATCATTTAAGTCAGGCAGGTAAGTTAAATCCAGTTTCCAACCATCTGTATCACTTAGCTGTTTCAGAACAAAATGTGCACACATCTGTTGCTGTTGAGATAGAGCCATCGGTTAGCTGTTGTGGAACGCCATTTCATGTGGAGGGATCAAAGCATCTCTTAAATAAAGTTAATTACTACAGGTTTTATTGTCATGCAAATCAACGTGTCTTTAACGTTACTTCTCTGGAATCAGGGAGCAATTTAGTAGCACAGTTCTAGACAACTGCCTTCACAGCTCTCTTTCACAATAATACAAAGGTTGGCCATAGGACTCCCCATAGTGGCTAAGGGTCCATCTAGTCCAGTATTCTAGTACCAGGGCTGGCCAGCTGCAGATGCCTATTCATTGGTCACTACACTGCGATATTCCCCCAAACACTCTCTTAGCCCCACCGATTTGTAGCTTACCAGACTCCCGAACCAGACGAGATTTCTTTTTAGTGGTTACATTAAATCCTTTGATCTCATCAGACTACTAAAACAACAAGAAAACTGAAAACCGAAATGGTAAATGCATCAAATGATGGGAGAAGCAAGACAGTTGTGTGCGTACCATTTTTATTAAGGGCAAAACTTGTTTAGTCCAGCGGGATTGCATGATCCTCATCTGAGCTCTCTGAGAAAGAGGCATATGCAGAAGAAATACTGTTGTAAGACACTGCATTCTACAGAGGTCAGTGGCTTCTTCTGGAGATAGTGGTTTACTTCTTTCCTGTTGAGAGATGATGGAAAATAAAGTTGAACACAGCAATCCATCTGTGCTTATCACTAGCAGTTCAGCCATATCGATGTAGGTATCCTTTAGTCCACTGAAAATGACTCTCACACAATATTACTGACGTACTGCTTCTGCGTTAAAAAACAAGGCTTCTAGTATGGGCACAAAAGTGATACCATGACTGTTTGGATGTAGAAAGACACCTTCCTCCTGAAATGTCTTGCTTATATGAGGAAAAGCATATTCTCCTGTGAAGTCTACTGGATAAAACGTAAACAATGAGTTCAACAACATTCTACAGTAAAACATGCCATGGAAGTAATCACTCTTAAGGTATAACTCTCCCCTGGAATAGCCACTGTTGCATGGGGCACAGTAATACCCACAGACAGATGACGCTCCTTACGCTCCTTCGGAGAAGCTGTAGCCCTACTAATTGTCTGAACCAGACTCCTCCTAGTTGCAAGCAAAAGGAAGCAGATGGCCATGTTAAGGCCTGATAAGATGTTTCAAAACTTCTTACTCTTTCTGATTGCTCCGGTTTTGCTCCCAAGGAAGCACGTGTACTTTCCAGCACATCACTGTACAGTTTTAATCCCACTGCACAAGTAAGAACGCAGATCACACGACGAATGTCAGATCCTTCAGGCCACAGTTTTTTCAACAGAAGGACAGTCTGGTAAACCTGCAGTCACAAATTACCAAAACAAAGTGGACAACTCTTATCTTTTACAGAGTTCCATCACAGACGAAAAACTATATGAAAAATGCTATGAAAACTATAGAGGAAAAGTGCACAGAATCGCACAGAACTGCCACTTTTGTCATCTCCATGAGTGCATCAATGGCTCTGGAACTCCCAGCTGCCAATAGATCTCCACCAACCCCACCTATGGTCTTGGACTCCATTTCAGACCCCAGGGCCAGAGGCAGAGACAGGGCTAGAGCTGCCACAATGTCTCCAGCTGCTCAGCTCCTAGCTGGGATGTAAGGACAGGCCCTGGCTATAGGGCCCTACCTTGAGGCCCTTAGGGCATCTCCTGCAGCCTCCTGCACACAGACAACAGCTGCCTGTCCTCCCTGTGCCCCAGTGCTTCCTTTCTCCTCAAGTATCAGGAGCTGGCCTCAAGAAAAATAGTTACAATAAAATGAAATGGCCACAGCAGGCAGGCAGCTGCGTTCCTCTTACTGACTTTAAGATGCCTGCAAGCAACGACATTGTTTTTCTAAACTGAAAATTCAGCTTGCTTAACTCAATTCCATTCCCTTTCAAGCCCAAGGAAGCCTTGCTGTTCCTATCAACGGGAGCAGAAGCAGAGTCATAAAATGGTCAGGGAAAAGGCAAAAGTATATTATGCACCAAAAGCAATAATCATTCTACAAGAATTTTTTTTCCTTTTTTTTTTTTTTTTTTTTTTAAGTTAAAATATTCTAAGACTAGATTAAAGAATGAGCCTGTTTCCATCTTCTACAAGACAAAACTAGTTGCCACAACAGAAACACCCCACGAGCAGCATCCTCCCGATCAAACTCCAGCTGAAGTATCCTACTTCAGTGAACCATAAAAGAAGAAATAACTTCAGTCCACTGTAAAGAAGAGTGGGCACAGAGAGAACCTTCCCATCCTCAGGGTATCAATTCAGAATAAGTAAGAGAGCCCCCCATTCAGATAGGAGAAAATTTTAGTTAAAGGAATGGAGCAAGGCAGTCAGCCTGAGGAAGGAAGAAAAAACAAAAACAAAAACACCACCACTAGAAGGGTGAAAGAGGTCAAATTACCTCATTTTTTATGCTTTTCAGGCTCAGCTTGAGAGGTCCATACAGGTACACGGACGGTTCTTTGTACCTGACTATGGCTTCACAGGCACACCGCAGATCTTTTTCATACTAAAAAGTGCAGAAGGCAAATCATGTGCAGAAGTCAGTTGATACAGAGCACCAGGGACTTCCAGCCACATTAACAGAAGACATTCAGACAGACAACAAACCTCACCAACCAAGAAATACTTACTCTAAATAAAAACCCCTAAACATTACAATTCTCAATTAAATCCTAGTCTTCCCTGATATATTAAAAGTCAGTTAAGACTTAAGAATTTGTGCCAATCACAATATATTCCTGTTGAGACTTTCAAGATAATTAAACGAGCCATCAGCGCATTATGATTTTAATATATTGTATGGGAACTGCTGAGTCACGGCCTGAACCTCTGATTGATCACCTGAGGCGAGCCATGAGTCAGCCAGAGGAGCACAGGTGAAGGCAATTCCTAGACCTATTTAAGAGCTGGCTACCAGTGGGGAAGGATCTCTTCTGGACATCACCCCTCTTGGTGTCTTCTGGTGAGCTCAGCTGAAGGGTAAGCTCTTCCACTAATTCTTTTTTGTGATTGTTGTTTACTTTGCCTAATTCTCTTGATTACATTGTAATCATAACATCTTGATATCTATTGATTACACAATTATATTGTAATTGTAATATCTCGATTATACATATATAAAATATCATATGTATAATGTATAATTTTAATTAAATCTGTTATGTACACCTAGCATCCTTATTTCAAACCAACAAGGAAGCTGTTTTTAACTTACCTTTTGAAAAAAGATTCTGTGTTTCCACATACTCTGAAGATAATATCCGTAAACTCTAAGAGTGTCGTATTCCTGTCCAAAAGCATGTACAACATTGATTTTCTTTGACAGTGAATGAGCAATAAAAATAGTCAGATAGTTGGTTTGGACAGATGTCAGTCCTATGTCAGATATGATGATGAAATATGGATAGGATTTCTTCAGAAAAATCTCCCATTGTGGTGAAAAACAACTGGAAAATTCTGTGTGAACGGAGATGCACGTGTTGTGCTTCAGATGTTCTATTAATGCAGTACGTAAGAAAAGAAACTGAGGTTTCTGCAAGTACATCTGTTCTACATCCTGGGGAAAACAAAAACAATGAAATTATTCGGCTACATTCCAGTAAATCATATTCAAATTCTGATCATATAAATACTATGCAAGCATATATTCAAATTTTATTTACAGTTTCTGAAGTGTTAGAATGTTCTTCCATATAACACATCATTAAGGTTCTTCCGTACACTGCGAGTCATTTTGCTCTAGTCCTGTCTAGCAATTTCAACCAAAATTAATTTTCAGACATATAAATCTTTAAGAGTTTCCAACTTCGCATGATGCTAGAAAATCGTGCTGAAAATCATCCACAAGGCAACGAGTATAGCACACCAGCCATTCTTGGATGATCATAGAATCAGAGAATCACCAAGGTTGGAACAGACATAAAAGCTCATCCAGTCCAACCGTTCACCTATCACCAATAGCTCTCACTAAACCACGTCCCTCAACACAACATCCAGCCTTTCTTTGAACACCCCCAGGGTCTGTGACTCCACCACCTCCCTGGGCAGTCCGTAATGATTTAATGGTAGATTGCATAGTGAAAAAATGGTATGACTTATAGTACTAATTTATAAATTGTTGGTGAAAAAAAAAAACAAAACAAATTCCATACAAAAGCAAGAGATGGAGGAAAAAAAGAAAAAAAAAAAAAAAAAAAAACAACCTGATGTTATTTCTGGTGAATGTCATTTGTCGTCTTATTTACTGACACACTCATGTTTCCCCCGACTGATTATACTCAAACAGTTGCTTTTGAAAGACTGCAGTGGTATAAATAGCAAACAAATAACGTGACTCATTCGTTACCTTGAAGAAAACAATGATGTATTTTGCTCCTTTTTGAGTGAAATCGTGCAGAAAGCATTCAATCAGGTAAAATAGCGTTAGATGTTGTACTTCCTCATTTAGGAACATAAGAAGTAAGGAATCCCCGTCTATCACAAAGAATTCAGACTCAACAAAGTCTTTTAACAGACTGACAAACCTGAAAGACAAGGAAATAGCATGTACGTGCTGTTACCCCAAGTTGTGGTTACAGGACGGAAGAAACTTGCTTAATAGTAGCTTTTAAAATAAAGATTGTCGTTAATTAAATCCACTAAATATTAAATGTATGAAATAAATCCGCGGAAAACCGTTTTTTTCTTGGATCTCAGCCTAGCTCCAGGGAGCTTGAGCTCCTTTCAGTGATTGTGAAAGCAACTCTCTCCTCTACAACTCTGAATTCTTTTGTAGCATCTGAAGCTTCCGCGACTTACGCAGCACCTCTTGCCCACGTTTGCTTCTCCAGAAGTTTGCTCTGTATAGAAATATCACCCAGTGTGGGATACAGATAGTCGTTGTACTGCTAACGAGCTGCAAAACTCAACAATAAACGGCGGCGGACGGAAACACCCACAAGGCGCCAAGCCTTTGCACGTTACCAGACTCGTTTGCGCGGGAAAACTGGGGTGAGGCGCGGGAATAAAAGGCTCTGAGCACCTGCAACAAAAGTCCTTTGTGAGAGTGAAAAGGAGCTGGAAAAAACACAGGCTGAGGAAGGCGAAGTGGAGCGACGTGTAACGGAGATGTCCTTGCCGAGAAGAGAGGTGAGGGATCTGGAAAAATGCATTGGGAAACAGAGATAGCAGGGAAGTAAGGAAATTGGGAAGGACAACAGCATCTGTTACTGTCACCGCACTAGAACAGGGCCTGAGCACCTAGAGATTCCCTCAGGGAAGAGGTAAGGGAGCTTGGAAGGGCTCAGGGAGAGTTTCGCTCCCACTGGACTGAAAGCAGCTGGGGAAGCGGGGTAAAGAAGTTTATTTCCTGGTGCCTCTTACTCTTGATGGCACATCAAGAACAATTCAGGACCTGGCAGGACCCAGGATAAGGCTGTAGCTGTAGAAACCTTCCTGTATTTTGTTTTGTAGAGAGATCTAATTCAGTGGTTTGTTCTATTTTGCGGGCAGGTGTTCCATATGGGCTCAGTATGGGGCACTGGCCACGCAGATGCGGAGCACAAGTGGAAAAAACCCTGCAGACCCTGAGAAGAATAAAAGCAGGACGGAGCCTGCAATGGGTGAGTAAGGAGAAATGCACTCTGAAGTAGGGGATACCCTGCTGGCACTGCCTATTGCATCCAAGTCGTTTCAGTTTGCTGTCTCTCAGGAGTCCATAAATAATACTACATTAGCTTGGAAAGTTTCCATTTCCCACTTATGGAATTGTCAAAAATAAAATGCCTGTGTGAGTGCGTATGTATCAACTCAAAAAATCATACCTTCTATGTAACACTTATGTTTAGCGTGTTATCAGCTGAGGCTTTGATTGAGTTATGGTGATTATGTTATTAATACAGTCAGTGCTATTGTTTTATAGTGTGGTAATAGATTGCTAATAAACAAAAAAGGGGAAGTGTGGGTAGGAGCCCTCATGAAAGAATAGCTAAAGCATGTTACATTCTTAATTTACTAAATTGGTGGACAACAGAGGGCCCCCCAGTTTACATGTGCTTTGGCCAAAATCTCAGCACCAGCTGTAACGTGATCACTGCGCTTCCAGCAGTGGTTTGGACGCTCAAGTCACACTTGGTTTGTCAAGCTGCCTCACCAAGGAATCATTAGAACTGGAATCGTTGGGAATTGGTTAACATGGACTTATTCTTTGTATTCTAAAGAGCCCATCGTTTGTTCAGCGCGTTAATTTTGGTTTGCTGCTTTTAGAATTGTTTCTGAACTGTGCTGCTTTTCCTATTAATAGAAAAGGGGGAGATGTGGGATAAAGATGGTCGTTGTATTGCTAACATTTGATAACATTTGTCTTAATAAGTCTTAAGCCGGACAAATCCTGTTCACTGTGACAATGGTAGTACAATCGGGCACTATCTAAGTAGTTTTGAATACACCTTAGAACTGATTGCGTTCCCCTGCTCTCTCAGTACCTGTGAAAGGCTGGGGATATTATATTTTTTGTTGTTTTGTTTTGTTTTACACCGGGACAGACCAAATAGGCAAAAGAACTTTCACAGGTCCAGATGAACAAGCAAGTCTTTCCAGTAAAGGTTCTCCTTTTTGATGTTTGTGTGCTACATATTACTATGTAATATGCAGTGTAATAGGTAAGATTGCAATGCTACTACATATTATCGGAACAACCATACTCTAATGTTAAGATTCTGCTTATTTTCTTCAAGGTTGTTGAAACTGTCTGATACACAATTGTCTGATACACCTCGCCTCTGATCCACACTTAAGATACAGCTTGTCTTTTTGACTGGGATCGAAAGGCTCTGTTTGTACACCCTGACTATTTGTACACCATGACCCTGATATGAGATAGAAGGAGCAAGAACAAAGCTATGTAAACCTATCTCATACATTTAAATGGTCTGCCTTTAATTAATGCTAATCTCGTTGACACTGACTCAGCTGCAGAAGCAGAGAAGGCATTTCATTGTCTACATGGACTGCGCTTCACTTAATTCTTTTCAGCGTTGAAGGGGGAAAGGAATCTGGAGTTGCATGAAGCGTAAGAGGCACAGCAGGTATATATGATGCAGAAAAATTTGTAAAGAAAAATGTATTAAATAAAAAAACATATGATGAGATATGCTCAAAAAAGTAGGATGGAGAATGTGAAAAAAGGGCTATAGTTGAAATTGTGGGTCAGCTCACAAAGCGTGCAGTCAGTCTCTAATCTTGGAGAATTTTATTACATTAAGGATCTTCCTTCATGTTGCTAAGAGGATTAATTCCTAAACATGCCCTAGATCTGCAGGTTTTTTGCAAACCTAGGTGACAATAACACTAGGGGATAATACACCGTGATGTCTAAGAAGTTCAAAGAAACTGTTTCCATTACATTTAACTCTTTCTTTCAGTGAACTCCACTGTACTTACGATGCTTTTGATAGAGATGGCCATATGTTTTGCTTCAATTTCATCAGAATTTCATGATGCTTTCTTATTTCTAAAAGAAACAGATATGGTTATTGATAGAACCATAACCCACCAATTAATTGCGAAAGAGCCAAAAGGTAGGATACAGCAAGAAGAAAATTGGATCCAAGTTTAAAATGGCAGCAGCTCCTTACCAGGGTTTTGGGAATCCAGTTTATTCTGGAGAACTGTGAAATCTCTGCTTTCATTTTCTGATTCATGCTGTATCACTTCATCAGTGGTCGAGATACAATAAGTTTCACCATGATCCTGGTCTTCAGCTTCTTTTTCCCTTTCTTCCTTTTCTTTAAGCATCTGCACAACAGCTGCTTCTTTATCGTGATTGGCTGCATCCTCCTCACCACTGTCACTCGTACTCTCACGCTCTTTGTCTTCCTCAGTTGCAGTGAAGTTTATTTTCTCACTATCAACACACTCGCTGTCGTTATCATCACTATCAGCACTCTCATTTGAATAATAAGGAGCAGCCTTCTTCAAATTATCTTCTGCAGAATTCATCGCTGATCTTGATTCTAGTAACCACAAAAGAAAATTCTGAAGAATCAAGAGAGAACATTCAGGAAATATGGTAAAATCTGTGGCTTGTGCTACTAAGTTATCTACTTCATAATCAGACTGGAAGGACATCTGAAGAAAAATCAGAAAGCACTTCATGATCATCCCTATGAGACATGTTTTTCTTTTTAAACTCATAAATGTTTTTATGAAGGATATGGAAAGTATCAGCTTTTGTCACTGCTGAAGTCTGCCAAAGAAGAGCAAGACGATTACACATTTGCTTTTTGCTGTCCATTTGAGGATCCTTGGTGGGGTTAATCATAAATGGCCATATTGTGCTATGGCTATATTGTTGTGTACAGATACGGCATGCTCCGAGGAATGATCCCCATGTCTGAGTGACTTGTATACACTTTGCACTTGCTACTCCGCTCTCAAATAGACCAACAACATTTCCATTGCATGAAGCATTGATCATAGTTTGTTATCAAACCCATTTCTTTTAACTTTTTTTGTCTTCTTTTTTCCAGTGGTAAGATTATTAAATCTCACATAATCATACAACTGTACGAGTTAGGATAACTCTTCCCATTACAAGGTCAAGGTATTCTGTTCCTCTGAGTTAAAGAACAACAGAACAAAGAGCAGCTTGAGATAACTTTGCATGCTTCCTGCCACATCACTTTTGTTCTTTCAAACTTTTCTTTCTCCAGTTTCCATCCAGTTAATAGCCTTATGCAGTAATTTTTGTTGCAATACTCAACAATGCATTACTTATAGGCATTAGGTATATTTGTCATTCACTATTCTAAAACCATGAAAAAACTATTTTATCCTTCGATCTCATTTCTAGCTTCAGAGCTTTTTGAAAAAAAAAAAAAAAGAAAAATTAAATCACAAGCTCCGTTTTTCAGATCTCATGAACTCAGACCAAAACTAGGCTGAAATTCTCTTCTTGATTTCTACCTTGCTTTAGTTTGAATTCCTACAAAACAAATAAATATATACATGTATGCATACGTATATATGTGCTTATATATGATATACATGCATGTGTGTATATATGTATACGTACACATGTAAATATGAACACGTATCTATACAAGCATATATATATTTATATATTAGTATATATATACACTAAGATAAGCTATATGTTAGTACATGTCTGTATATACATGTCTATACATGTCTATATAAATGTATGAAAGAATCATATCCATTTTTTCTGCATTTTAGTGGTATCTACTTGTAAAATAACATTAGCACAGTGCTATATTATAGTGATGTGCTTAATGCAACTTGAATTTGAACTTTAACACCAATTTTCAATAAATGTAAGCTGTTCATCTGCATACAGCTACGCAGTTCCCTCTTCTGCATCTGCATACATACTTTTTGTCAAGGTAGCAATAAGCCTGATACTTTTCATCGCTTTCTTATTTACAATGAAAAGGCCATATCAAAGGCCTGAGAACATTATTCTCAGTATAATCATATTTTTGATAGCTGAAATAGTTACTTACCTAGAAATTGTCAATCATTACTTCGTGAGTTTCCTTTCTATATCTGAAATATAAAGTCGAATGTTTTCAAAGAAAGCAGAACCATATCATGTATAAACGTTACAGACTGCCACATTTCCTTTCAAAAAAAAAAAAAAATAGAGAGAAAAGAAAAAGATTCCAACACTTCACTGCACTAGCATTTTTCTATAGCACATATGATTACATCTGAAGTATCCAGAGCCATGGTGTGGGCAAACAAAACTAGCTGGCTCAGACCCTGCCTCTACCACCTCCATGGTGCTCTTGGGCAAGCTGTTGAAAATTTCATCCAGCCCTAAATCCAACTCCAACCACACTCCAATGCAAACTCAGCGCCAGCTCAAGCTCTCATTCCCTGCCCCAAAGTTAAACTCCAGTCCTAGACCCAGCACCATTCTCATCCCCCAAACTAACCATAAGCCAAACCTCAACCCTGTAACCTTATCCCCAATCCTAAGTGCAAGCCCATCCACAGCCTCCAACAAAGCCCCCGCCAGCACTGTACCTGCTGCCACTCACTGCTCACTGCACCGCCAGGCAGCTGCTGCTTTTGAAGAGCAGTCACCGCCTATTCCAACTGCTTTCGGTTTCTATTCCCGATGTCAGTTTCATGTTTCTTTTCTTATGTGCTTGAAGGCTGAGTCACTGAATACAGCACTGTAAAGCGTCGTTAGAATGTCTTTGTTTAAGTTAGTTTGCACTTTTCAGATCTTGGTTGCTTCAGATATGGGTCCAAAAGAAGGTGATCAGGGGACTGGAGCACCTCCCCTACGAAGACAGGCTAAGGGAGCTGGGCTAGTTCAGCCTGCAGAAAAGAAAGCTGCGGGGTGACCTCACTGCAGCCTTTCAGCACCTAAAGGGAGCCTACAAACAGGAGGGGAATCAACTCTTTGAAAGGGTAGATAACGGCAGGACAAGGGGAAATGGTTTTAAGTTGAGGAAGGGGAGATTTAGGTTGGACGTCAGGGGGAAATTCTTTACAGAGAGAGTGGTGAGGTGCTGGAACAGCTGACCAGAGAGGCTGTGGATGCCCCATCCATCCCTGGAGGTGTTCAAGGCCAGGTTGGATGGGGCCCTGGGCAGCCTGGGCTGGTATTAAATGGGGAGGTTGGTGGCCCTGTGTGTGGCAGGGGGTTGGAGAATCATGATCCTTGAGGTCCTGGCCAACCCTGGCCATTCGGTGATTCTGTCATTCTGTGAAAATCCATTACTGCCTTACTTAAGAATATTGCTATGGTACGTAGCAGTACACAGTGCAGAACATGGTAATTCCTATATCTGCCCCTTTAGTTACTGCAGTGCACTCCTACCAGCCTGTAAGAAATTCCATATAGCATAAACGAACAGATCTATTTTACATATTTTTGCATTTCCAACAACTCCTTTAGCAAGAACAGCGCTGGATCCATAAACCCATGTTTAAAATGTTGAAGCCTCAATTCGTGAGGGAACTTGGGTACCTAAACACTGTTCAAGATATCGTTTAGGAAATTAGAGTTTATCAGAATGTCCAGGTGAGAGGCAAAAAGCCTAGACTCTCTTCAGATCAGATACTTGTGCAAGATGCAGCAAAGACAATCCTCTAGGGTTACACACGCATAATTTGTCTCCTTATGGATCCAGGGAACTTTGGAGCAGTCTACCTGGAGGACAGTTGGCAAGTAGCACTTGCCTCATTAGCAGGATAGACGTCTTTCCCACACCCCTCTTTTCCTTTGACACTAGCCCAAAGATTGCAGCAGCTCAACAGAAAGATATCCTTTGCAATACAGTAGCACGGTGCTCCAGTTGTGCTCCATAATTGAGCTGCTCAGCTGACAACGATGGCCTCCTGCTCCCCTTCCTCAGCGTGTTGGTTGTTGTTTTTTTGTTTGTGGGCTTTTGGGTTTTTTGTTTGTTTGTTTGTTTGTTTGTTGCTTTAAGACAGAGAAATGACTTGAGCTGGCAGCAGGTAGGCCTAAATCCAGAACCAGGTTAAGCAGGAATGCCAGACTCCATGTGAGGGAGCACAAATCTTGGTGATAAGAAACGCCACAGTACTGACTTGTCACAACATGCCTGTTGCTGGTGCAAGTGCATAGAAAGAATCAGCATATGCTGCATCTTTGTAGAGTCCCTGTGAAACTTCTTATAACAATAGGATTCCGACCAATATATTGCCCATTAAATCTCTTCATAAATAGAAACGTGGTTACTTTGTCTCAAGGAATACAAAATGTGTTCTCCAACATTTCCTTGAAGCTGGCACGAACCCCCTACTTAAGCTAAGCTCTCTCCTTAAAATAAATGCACATATTCAATTACTGCATAATTTTTGCCTCTAATGACAATCTAACTCTAAATTCACTATGCATGGTGGAAAGATGAGCGCATACCTGAATGGTGAAGTTTTTGATCCAAGCGTTATTATGAAAATACAGGACAAGTACGTTTAGCAAAACGTAGTGATTACGATACGCAGTGCAACCATTATACCCATGTGATTCCCATTACCAGCCTCTGTAGAACACTCAGTCATGACATTAGGTATCCTCTATTAGTGAGAAGTAATCTGTGTTGAAACCAGCCCGAGGCCATTTTTCTTTTCAAAGTTATTTTTCTTGTTTAGTTTTTGTGCTCTATGCTGGACTGAGCCACGTATTTACTCCCTCTCCCTTACCCCGTTTCTCATCTGGCTAACTTGGGGAGAATTTTTTTTCCATGAACTTGAGCAGAAACATTTAAACCACTCAACTGTTGATCTCTGTTTGCCTAAAACAAAGTCTACCCTCCCGTTCTGTCTGTGTTGAGGCAGTCTGATGCTTTTCACCAGCTGTGGTCAGTCACATCTGCACTAGTTGGTGAGCTTTGTGGGCACATTGCTCTTTTCCATCTCCTCTGAGCCTTCTACTGTAAGGCTTGAAGATTGAGAGTCACTGTCCACAATTAGACATTTAGTCAGTCACAGTTTTAGAAAACAAACACAATCCTTGGCCAGGAACATACTTATTACATGAATAAATTTAAGCTTGAACTACTGTATTAAAATCAGACCAAGTATTTTACTAAAATTATACAATTAAAGTTATTTATTGACTTTTAGTCCGAAGTAATTGTTTTTTGCTATTCCCAGCAAAGCCATCTTTCCAATAACTGCCCAAAATCTCTATCCACTATATCTTAATCTGCAAAGAACATGATTCAGATGAAAATACTCAAACTGAATATCTGTGCTTTAATGTTAAGATTCCTGTTACATCCGGTAATACTTGAATTTGCTTAACATTGTGTGAAAAAAAAAATGCATTTCCTCATTGCTATTAATTAGTGATGTGAATGCATCAAGAATAGTAGCCAAAGGGGTTTGCCACACTTCTTCAAGTAAACATTCCTATTTAGTGTAAAGAGTAATAGGACAAAAAAGTCACAGGATAATCAAGTATGAAAATTAATTTTATATGCAAATGCCTGTCAGGTGGGAAAGGGATTATGGAAATTGAGTAGAGATT
Organism: Centrocercus urophasianus; assembly: GCF_019232065.1. NCBI lineage: Eukaryota > Metazoa > Chordata > Aves > Galliformes > Phasianidae > Centrocercus > Centrocercus urophasianus. The sequence continues at coordinate 5,327,058 of NW_024884889.1, read as the reverse complement.
AATATATAATGGAATATTTAACCATTATGAAACATCGATTTGTCAAATTGTGCAATTATATCACTTAATATATGGATTTATATCAACATACTTCTGTACATTTCATTTGCACATTTAATGTATTTAATGTTATTTTTATAAGGAACTGTGCTCTAAGGTCAAAGAAGTAGCCAGTTCTAACAGTGGAGAGAACATGTGAATTAACTGAGAGCCTAACATCACACTGGAAAATAAGCCGACCATGAAATACCATAAAAATGACCATTCTAATCTACATCTGCTCTTTGTTCTACTTTCCAATAGTGCAATCATCTTTATCAGCTAACGTGGCAGGATAAACATTTACATAAATTTAGTTTGAGGGCAACAGAGCAAACACTCTAGCCTTGAGTGACGGAGTTGACGACGGCATTTTTCCAGCATTAGCTGAAGAGTTTTAAGCAGCTGAGGTGTGTTTGTTTCGTGTTAGTAGAGGTTACCATAACACCTCGCCGCCCCTGGCAGTGTTCAAGAGGCGTCTGGATGAGGAGCTGCAAGATCTGGTTTAGTAGCTGTGGTAACAGTGGTGATGGGAGAACAGTTGGACTAGATGATCTTGAAGGTCGTTTCCAACCTTGTGATTCTATGGTTCTGCATCAATCAGCAGTCAGAAAAAAGAGGATATAAGAGAACTTACCCTAATGGCTTCCATATGCATTAAATCTTTGAAAAGAAAGACCTTTTCTTAACAGCATCTCTACCAACTGTCTTCCTTTGTGGTATGTAACAGCATGATGATACCGAGTTCTTACACAAGTGTTGTAAGTGATTTGTTTGGTTTCATTGACTTCACTCAATAATCAATCGACTTCTCCAAAGTCTGAAATAATAACTCAAACAATTGATTTATTGTAACATATTCCACAGAAAAAACAAAAACAACGCCAAATAAATTGCCCAGACTGAGAGAGAATCCAGCTCCCAGCCATACATTTCAATCACAGAATTCTCTGATTTTATTGAAGTTCTGTGTCATGGAATTTAGCCATGAGTCTTATAGTTAATTTTAGGTATTCCTTCACTGAAGCAAGAACATGGCCATTTTGCTACTGAATATTACCATAGCAGCTTTTGAATAACAGCTTTTTAAGAAAATGAAAATAAAAAATGATGAAGAAAGAAATTAGTTTGGGTTATCATTCATATTATGTGATGCCCTTACAGATACCCCGCCCTTCCACTTCTTTTCCACCCATCATTTACGCTCAGCCACACAGCCTCATCTCTTTTCTGGTTTCTGTCACTCACTCATTTTACTCCTTATTGAGCTGATTCAGTTCAGTAAGTGGCCAGAAAACTGTACACTTATTTATTGGGTTAGTTCTCTGGCACAGTGTCTTCATAAATTCACTTGCTGTGGTGCTGGTTAAGTGTCAGAGTCGGCGTCAGAAAGGGTAGGGCTATGTGGCTGGGACAGGAGAGAGGAAAGGAGGAGGAGAAGGCTGAAGCAAAACTAACGTCGTTGGGCTTCATTTGCCCTAGCAAACTTCTACAGTACTTGGCTCAGGGCCTCTGATGGCGCTCTTCAGAAAGCTCTGCATTTGCAAAAATGGTCACATTCCCATTTATTCCAGCAGTAACCTTGGGTACTACATGTAAACATGAAAACAAACATGCCGTCTGATTCTAAATACAAAGCCAAGTGCCTAAATTTATATGCCTGTATTTAAAAAAAAAAAAAAAAAAGGAACTTTATTTTAATAAAGAAAGACTCATATTTGAATTAAAACTATTTTCATTTTCCTTGCTTACCCAGTATCTTTTGCTTACCCACTGTATCTTTTCTTTACTGTCTTTGTAGTTTTCTATTTCTTCCTTATTCTCTTGGAAGATGTCAACAAACTGGAACTTTCTTCTTTGCTTTCCGAAACACTGAAATCACTAACTAGCACACTTTGATCAATTTGTCTAACAACCATTGGGTGGCAGACCATGAACACTATGCAAACAGCCTGCTGAGGCCTAACAACCTTTCTCATTTATGCCATTCGTGCCTGACCAGTAGGAGATTAAATATGTTCATCAACTGCTTTTAAGAGGAACAGTTTGCACAGCAGTGTTTGAACTTGAAAAGCACAGCAGTGCTTTTAGAAAAAGACCGTAGATACAGTCCCTCATCTTTTCTTGAGCACAATCACAATACAAACTTGCTTTGCTTTCTTTTATACATTTTTCCCCCTGGGTTTACGATGATATGCAAATTCTGACGAAGAGTTCCTTCTGTAACGATTGGAAACTATTAATATTATAAAATTACCACGCTGATAGAAATACATTCACATAACATGCTGAGATCAAACAAACAAAGGTAACATAAAATCATAGAATCGCTCAGGTTGGAAGAGACCTTAAAGATCATCGAGTCCAACCACAACCTGACCATCCTACCCTAACTCTAACAGCCCTCTGCTGAATCATGTCCCTGAGCACCACATCCAAACGGTTCTTAAACACATCCAGGGATGGGGACTCAACCACCTCCCTGGGCAGCCCATTCCAGTGCTTCACAACCCGTTCTGTAAAGGCTCATACTTAAATGACTTTTAAAATTAATAGAAGACAATTGCCACCAGCAATTCACATTTGACAAATTATCACTGCATTTTATATCAATAAAATACATGCACAGAAGTTTTAAAAGTGAATAATGTTGTGCAAATTGTCAGCAATGTTGCAAATCTCATGAAGTCCAGAGGATTGAATCATCACCAATTCCAGGAGTTCCTGGATGCTGATTATTGGAACATCATTTACTTTTCTGAAGTAAATGGATAAGTAAAATGTTTTAGAAATTGTTTAAAAGATCTATGATTTGTAAATAAAATCAAGTCATCTGTGGAATCAAAAGGAAAATTTGCTTCAGAACATGAAGATTAAAAGTGGCCCTAAGATTTAGCATTTTTCTGTAGCTTTGATAGCTCAATTAAATGACTTAAACGTGCATTTTTAAGGTGAAAATGAACTCACCTGTGTTCTGTTTGAAATCATAACAGCATTTGAAATGAAACTTAAATTATGGTGAGCTCAAGCTATGGCAAATAATTTAGTGCATTTTGATACCCTGGCTAACCACAGTCATTTGAACAGCAGAAAACATGCAGCCATGCTTTCCATTTTGATAGAGGAGTTTGAGAGTATGTGTCAAGATTGCTGAAAAAGTCATAAATAGTTTGGTATATTTGCGACTTCATTTTCAGTTGACATACCTGAATTCACACCTGTGAACCATACGGAATGTAGAGTCGCAATCAGATATTGGACTCAAAGACAAATTTTATCTTGTCTCTTGATTAGACTTCTGTAAGACCTATCTTACCAGAGAAGAATGTCCTTCACTTCAGTCACACCTTATTCATGTCATCACTTTTGGCAGTACTTGTGAACAAACACTTCCAAGGATGAAGTCCAGAAAGAATAAAATTTCATCAGAAATCTCTGACAAACACTATGAAAGGCAGCCACTTCCATCAAATCAAACTGATGCCTTATTTTCACAAACACAAGGTCAAACATCCCACTAGTTTTATTACTTGTGTACATTAACAGTAACATATACTTCTTACACCGCCCAAGACAATTCCTCCTCACTCAATGCAACCAGGGCAAGCCAAAAGGTTGGTTGTGTACCAGTGGTATTAGCCCATGGAATTAGCTCACAAATGCTCGGAATGGTTCTTAGAAAACTTACCGAATTGTTACAGTATCTAGTTGCAGTATAACTTACACTGCAGTGTAAGGTGCAGTTACAGTATCACAGTTGCTAGTAAGCCTGATTTTTCCAGAAAATGCTCAAGTAGTCTGCAGAGAAAAAGATCCTCCCACTTCAGGTTTCCCTTTCAGTTTTGCTAAGATATTCCACTGCTGCGATACTCGCACTCTTTCCTAATTCCTTCACACATATCCACACATTTCACACATACTAGCAATTACTCAGAAAATTTCAGCAGCCTGTGTTACTTAAAAATGGTCCTCCCTTTTCCCAGTCTATAAATGCCACGGCATCGAGCTGTACCTGATAATACTTGGTTGTGGGCACGAAAGCTACAGTGCCTAAAGGGAGGTGCGCTTACTGTGCATACAAGATCCATGCCTGGTAAAAATTCAACCCCTTGTTTTTAATGGTACTTATGGGTCCAGTCCGGGGCTCCAAACTCCCTCAAATGACTGAGGAAATACAAGGATTTATAGTACCACCACACAAGTACTCATTGCCACTGAAAAGTTCTTACTTTCCCTAAACCCCTACAGCAAGGGAGTGGAACATGATCTCTGAAGTCCCTTCCAACCTAAACCATTCTATGCTGCTCTGAAAAATGAAAAAAAAAAAAAAAAGAAAAAAAGAAAAAAATTTACTTTTAGTTTAAAGCATTAAATGTTTGCTATGGAACAACAGACCACACACAAATGGTAAACATGGGTGTATAGGAACAGCTGAGTCACGGCCTGAACCTTTGATTGATCACCTGAGGTGAGCCTTGAGTCAGCCAGAGGAGCACAGGTGAAGGCAATTCCTAGACCTGTTTAAGAGCTGAATACCAGTGGGGAAGGATCTCTCCTGGAGATCTGCTTTCTTCAAGTTTTGTGAGTGAGCTTAGGATAGGGGTAAGTCTTCTGTGGTTATAACATCCTGATGTTCTTTGATTACACAGTGGGTTGTTATATTTTCGGCTGATGCTGCTTTGTGTTTTGCTTGAGTCTTTTTCATTTTGTATCAGATAAAGAGAAAGGAAAAGTTCTGTTATAATGTCATATGGCACAGCCTATCGTAATACGAAAAGTAAGTTGCCATTGCTTTTGAATGTGCTGCTCACGATGTCTGGAGTATTTCTGACAGCACCTTTTTCAGCACCTGTCTGTTGGCCAATCAGAAAAAAGCAAAGAGCCTGAAGTCTCTGCAACTCCATGGAAACTCTTTCCAAAAATACTGCCAAGCTGAGTGTCTAACAGAAGCTAGTGATTGACAAATCTCTCAGCAGTTGTTTCTAAATAGCCAGCTGTAGTGTAATTTATTTTAAAATAAATCTAGCGCTGTGGAGGTTAACAACGGAAGTAATCAGCTGTTCAATGTTCCTCCTTCAGCATTCATTCCTCTTGCCAGAAGTATGCCTGCCATGTACTTGCACATTTGTCTTTGTTTAGCACTATGACTTCTGGCAGCAGTATTCAGCTGTCTACCCTTTTCTTGCATCAGACGTTTTTAGGTGGCAGGTGAGCTTTCCTCTACACCATAGGAGTACATTGACATAGTCAAAAGAGAGCTCACAGTAGCTGTTAAAAAGCTAAAGAAACATAAAGCTGTATTACCATAAAAGAAAAAAGGTAAATATTTATTATCCTGGAGACAAGCTTTTCACAGATGGTTGAAAGAAGCACATTCCTGTTCCAAAGCTAATCCTCATGATTATCCTCAGCAGTGTCTGTGCTTGCACAGATCAAACACATTTCACATGCTAAGAAGGAATTTGAGCACATGACTGGCTGTGAATGTAAACACGTGAAATATGCGCTACAGGCTTGCAGCTAAAATTAATCTAATGGGGATCGTTTTCCTAATGAAGAGGGAAGTCTAACTGAGCCGCGTGAACAAAAAGTTAATATATAATGCCAAAAAAGATGTCAGGTGGTTCTATAGCATATAACTCAGAAAAAGATGTCAGGTGACTCTGTAAAGCATTCATTTTTCACCATGTGCAGCCTTGAGAACTTCATAGCACTAAGTGCAAAGAGATCTTATATTAAATATACTGAATTTCTTTGAAATATTTATCCCAGAGGTAACAGCTAGCATGAACTTGACTGAAAGACATGAATTTGAGCAGGAGTTCAAGACTATAAGTGATATAGAGGGGTGGATAACAGATCAGATATGGTACAGGAGGTGATAATGTACAATTAATGTAGAAAATAAAAGGAATGCAAAAACCATGTGAATGTGACCACTGTTTATAGAATGGAGGACAAAATGAACGTTGGGAAGGAGAGTAACAGTTGAACTGGTTAAGTTAAATGAAATGAAGCCAAGCATAATTACAGCTGAAGTCTTGAATGCATAATCTTATATCTAATAATAAATTAATTTTAATTAATTTTTAATTTCTATGTTTAACCACCTGGCATTTACAGCTTGTTTTGCTTCTTTCAAACAATATATCAAGTATTAATCTGTTTGTTAGAAACTTACATTTATAACAGACTAGCCTGTTTTTGCAATAATTTATTTCAGTCTTTTTCCTTAGATAATTATGTAGGACCGTGAGCTAAAACGTAAAAAATGCAGCTTATACGTTTTGTTTACCATATAATCTGAGATCTTTACATGGTAGGATTCCCATTCTTGGTTATACTACCATATTCTACACCCCCAGAAGTTATCGTTGTTTCCTCTAACCCTATGGGAGTGCATCAGCCTCATCTACTGATGCTTTCATAGAATGGCTTTGGTTGGAGGGGATTTAAAGACGGTTTAATTCCAACTCCCCTGCAGTGGGCAGTGTTGACAACCTGTAGATTGGGCTGCCCAAGTTCTCATCCAGTCTGGTCTTGAAAAGCTCCAGAGGTGGAACATTCAATGATGCCTCCTTTCTCATTTTTTTTCTTAATTCCTCTTGCTTAGACTGTTGATTTAGTAGCTTCAATTCCGATTAACTTGTGTCTTTTGCAATTATAATTTATAGACTAAGCTTGTTTTCCTCTTCAGACCGCTGCTGCTGTTCGGTTTTATTTTGTCCCTTGCTTTCTCTTTTCCCTCTCTTTGGCTTGGTGGGCCTGCTGTTCCCCTGCCATGGACACAGATTTACAGATGAAACCATGACTAAGCTAAAGTGTGGAATGGCCTTTCTGCTTAACCACTGAAAATCATCATGACCTAGTAGAGTGAATTAATCAAAACCTATCAGGTTTGGTACCTTTTTCTGAGTCAGGTTCACCGAATGATGAGAGGGCAGGAGGGAATTTGATAGGAAGAGAAGGAATGGCCTCAAGTTGCACTGCAGGACATTCAGGTTGGCTAGTAGGAAGAACTTCTTGTCAGAGTGGTGAGGTACTGGAACAGGCTGCAAAAGAAGGTGATGGAGTCACCGTCATTGGAGGTGTCCAAGAAATGTTTTGATGTTGTGCTGAGGAACATGGCTTAGCGGGGAAATATCGGTGATACGTGGACAGTTGAATTAGATGATCTTAGAGGTCTTTTCCAACCCTAATGACTCTGATTATGCAGAATTTCAGGTTCTTGGCACCTCATTTCCTGCCCGTTAATACTATTCTGTATTATGCCTTGAATACTTTAATGGAGTTAGGCAGTGAAAGGCCCTTAGCTATACCTTCTGTACAGATGTGAGCCTGTAAGGAGTATTATAAAAATATCAGTACCTGTACAACAGATGATCTTCGCACGTTCTCTGTGCCAGGGAACAGAACACCTACTTGCTGCTATTTTACCCTGTCACTATTTAGTGTAAGGTAGGAATAACCTTGGAATCGTAACAGAGGCTTTCTGCTCTTGCAAATAAGCACGCAAGTACCAGCCCAATGACTAATGAATATCTTTTCCATCTAACAGCATCAGATGGAATGGAAGGCTTGTATACCCAGAATAATGTTAGAGTTTTGTATGACTTTGTCTGGCTAGTATTAGAAGCTATTATTAATTAAGCTTAAGGAGACTTGTCTAGCAATGCTCTACTAAATTATCAGTGAAAAATACTGGCCTTATCAAGCTCTTTTCATCAGTTGAATGTGCAACAGAACTGCAATAGGAATGGGGTGGGCATCTGACTGATAACATCCTTTATTCTTTTTGCTTGTTACTAGTAATTTGAACTTTTTGCATGCAAATGTTACATGGTTACATCTTGTTAGACGTGTTTATCTTTCAAAATGAATGATTTCTCAATGTTCTCTCTGGCATTTGCTGGTTGTATTTTACCGCCCTCAATCACTTTAGTAAGGGAGTCCACATTACATTGGCAATAAAATCAGGAAGTCTTGATCAAAAATTCAGTTTACCAAAAATTCAGGTCAAAGATGGTAAGCATTTTCAATAGCTTAGTGAAATGATATAGGGAAAATGTATTTGCAGCTTAATGCAGATGCATGAAGCCTTATCCTAATCAGTCAGCAGGTTATGGCTAGAAGCTCATTACTGCTTGAAGGCAGCAGAAATGAACACAGGTCTTTGGCTTTCTGGGCAAGTGTTAATATCTGACTGTACAAAAAGGAATAGACAAACCTGATGGGCACACATCACTGGTGCAATTGTATTCGTTTAGACTCTGTTACTTTGAAACCTGTTTTGGCAAGTGTCTCCAGGCGGATAAATATTTTCTTCCGAGAAATGACAGTTTAAATATATAATTCCAAGAACCAGGATTTCATCTACCCCTTCCCTGTAGAATATGCTGAAGATAGCCCAAGGCAGTTTGTTGCTGTTTATATGCTGGCTATTTTTGACTCTCTTGCCAAGGTGCCTAACTCTCAAGCATTAAGTGGAGAGGATAGCTGCCAGACACAGAGCCTGGATTCCACTCTGCTGGATGACTGCTGAAAAAATAGGCTTACAATGGTTAACTGCTAAATGACCAGTTCCTCTTCTTCTTGTTGGTTTTGTTTCCATTTTCCCATGGATTTTTTTTTAGAATGGAGATTCTTCTCTTATTTCACACATGGAGGATACTGTAAAATGACCTGTAATAAAATCCTTTTTTATTAATTCCATGGTAACTGATAACATGGTAAGGTTCCCATTGTATAAGAATGGGGTCCTTATACACTGTGAATAAACCATCCCTGATCCAACAGTGCATCTGTTTAAGTTCTGATTAAGGGAAAGTAATTGCCAATATGATGGCACAAAAGGAATACAATGTGAGGTAACTTTGTAACATGTCAATATGGACAAACAGGAAGGTTTTGCCCTTCTGTCGCAACAACGGATCAATTCTCTACAGGAAAATATTGAGCTAAAAATGTGTTCCAGCCTCAGAAAGAATTCAGATAAGAGAACAGGCAAAAGGGATTTTGGCAGAAGGGACAGAGATGTACGAGATGTTTTGGGTATTCTTGCTCGAAATAACTTCTGATAGGCTGCAATCAGGCAGAAGCAATCCTTCCCCAATTATATTTTGAAGATATGTGATGAAATCCACTGATTGAAGCAGCAGTCTTCATGTTTACTTCTTTAGTTCACTGAGCATCAAAGGCAGTGATGTACCTGAAAAGGCACAAGTGTAGTTTAGGGCAGAAAATGTTTCTTCTCTGTGCCACACCTCAAAGGAGTTCATACTGAGGTTGAAGCACTTGGGCAAGGACAACAAGGAGAAGTTGAGTGTGATTACTGATTACACTGGAAATGGCTGGAGAAACAAGCTGTGGTTGTTGCCATGCTATTGTCTGGGTCAGACTTGTGGGGTCTTAAGTTATACGAGGGGTTTTGTGTGTGTTTTCAGATGGAGGGCAGTACTTATTTTCTCATGATAGGATTTCCTCGTGTAGGAAGTGACAATGCAGTGGGTAAATTTATTGGTGGTGTCATTGCGATTTCAGGTTAATCATTATCTATTGTTACAAAAAGATAGCACCAATTCCACAGGTGTACGAAAAAAGTCTTAGTTTGAAAATACTCTCTAAGAAAAAATAAACTCTTCAATGACTGTAAGGAATTTAATTTTCTTACTAAAAATTGTTAAGACAAAATAACGTAGAAGAATTATTTTTCCATAATTACTTTTTGCACACTGTTTTCTGTTCCCTGTAGAGATAAACATTTTAATATTGAGCAGAAATCACATCCTATGTTTCAGAATAATAGTTTAAAGCAGCCTTTACTGTGTTAACTTAAATACTCTTTTAAATGATTCAGTTCTCTGAAATTCTGAGTAGTAAGTGCACAGAACTTTGTGCCTCTTCCAGGCATAACATTGCTTCTGTTGGAATTCCTGATACTGGCAGTCTGCTGAAACATGAGTTCAGCTACCAAATATAGATGAGTGGGGTAAGAATTACAGTCAGATAGGACAGATGGAACGCACAAGCCACAGTCTTCTCAATGCTTACTGGGGACCAAGCAATCTTCAGAGAATAGCTGGAGCCTGCTTAAATAAAGAAGGAGAGAAACAACGTTACCTGCTATTAATTATACTTGAAACTCCTCCTTCATTATAAGGTCTGTTTTTATGTTTTATGCCAAATCTAATTTAGTAAAGTAAATGTGCAGGGTTTCAAAATCCAGAAGGTAAATATGTACTTTTTAAAAAAATGATGTTATTAGATACATTTCTTTTTTAATATTACTCTGTTGAACAGATTGGCTTTGGGTTGCGTTTCTTTTAGGTAATTTATTTTCATCGCACAGTATCCCTAAATTCAGGATGCTTGTCTTTGTTTTGAATGAGACCTTTGCTTTTCTGTTTTCCCGTGTTTTGTTATTTATTTCTTTAATACCTTAATTTGATGAATCCTTCAAAAGTTTTGTGAGATGGTTATAAACTGGTATGCCCGGTGTTCGGCTACTGACCACATTGCTTCTTACAGCATCTACATTGCTTTGTGAAGGAATATTTAAATGACATGGTATTAAAATGCATGTTTACTGTGAGCCATTTTAAAATACAGAGCAGATAGGAGTACATCAACAGTTCATACTTAATAATGCTGGAGCTATAGCTAAACAATCTCATGCAACACTGTATTTTATGTTTGTTTATGTCTTTAAATGATACAGTATATTGCTTCACACATTACCTAATGAGTGATGATGATGAAAACTGTTATAAATATTCTGTAACGTGGAGGAGATAGAAATAGCATTAGGTATTTCTAATCATCATCTTATATGCAACTTGATAGGGTTCACGATATCACCTCCAGTTTGCTGCAATTACAAGTCACTCTAAAAGAATAGCAGGCTTATGTATTATGTGAATGACAACAAGTCTTTATACACGTAGCGTTCATTCCTTCATTGGAAGGAATACATTAAATCTATTTTTGGACCAGAATTTCCTCACCGAGAACACTAATCAGCACTGGAAATGGCCAATAATGAGCACGTTTAAATTGATCGAGTTAATCTAACTACTCAGCTGTCAATTGATTTACCTGAATTTGAACACTGAGTGATGGAAACTATGACACATGCAGCCAGCAGGTTTTTCTAACGAATCAAAATACAGCATAAAACGGAGTGTTAGGAAATATTAGATAATCATTTCAATCGTTGTGCCAGAGTAGCTAGTAACGGGTGAGATTTTCCATTGACCCATGGAAACGATGGAGCAAATTGGGTCTGGAAGTCTAAGGAGTTTATCTGAATACATAAGGTATCACTTGGAGCTGGAAGCTTGCCAGGAAGCAGTATGACTTAGATTAAAATAAAGATAATGTTTAAGCACAGAAATTCACAATAACTAATTATCCAAGTAGAAAACCAGTATATTTGTTCATTTCAATATGACCTTTTAAAATCTAAGGTCTCCAGGTTTAACTCTTTGTTTGCAGGCATCTGTTAAGCTTATGGCTGAACAGCTGAGACTCTAGACCAACTGTGCTCTTGGCTTCTCAGATTCATTCTTTCAAGCTGCTGTATAGTAATCAAGTGTACTGTACATCCTTTTTTAGATGATGTTAACAATGCATTGGCATGGTTGCTAAATTTCTTGCCCTGTGAACACAGATAAAAAGGAAGAAAGATGTAATCCCATCAAATGAGATGCCATCGAAGAAGACACGTGTCAACATATTCTGCAAAAACACATTTCAAATCCTGAAAAAACCACTTTGCTTTGCTTGTATTTCTTTTATGCATTAAGTTGTAATCTGTTGGCAAGACAAGTAGAGATAGCAAGAGATGCATATGCCAGGCCAAGAATTCCAATAATCTATCAGTCAGTTAATGAATACATGCCGGATAAGCCCCAGGGAAGTGACTAAAGGTTATTGGAGCTTGCACAAGCTGATGTAAAATAGATCTGAGTGCATCTCATGGCTGCCAAGCCACCTGTATTTTGGTGAAACAATGCTTTGGAGCATTAGAAGGGAAAAATGTTTTTATGAATATCTTGTGTAGAATGAATGTCACGTAAACCATCATCAGAAGAGAACTGTCAAGGATAATTAAAAATATCGATGGTGGATTTAATTAAATAGCTTGCAGAAGAAACAGTTACTTTTAAGATCAGATCATCCACATTCTACTGACCAATAGGACGCATGAATTTCAATAAATGGGATTTCATGCTGACCTTTGCCTTGGGAGAACAGTCTTTGCTGGCTTTAATGAAGCAGGCAACTCATCTTCATCCTGAAATCATGTGGAAAAACTGAAAGTAGTTCCATGAAATAAGTAGTGCAGAATGGACCTCATGTGCTCATGTGTGGCAGGACGATATGTGGGTTGTGGAACTCAGTGTTGTGCTCTTAGCACGTGTTTAGAGAAAGGATGCTATGTTTCAATAAAATCTAGCACATTTAAAAATGATAATACAGGAAGTACCACAGTATTAAACGCCTTGTCAGTATTAACAAAAATTGGTAACTTGGAAATTCTGATCCAGACATCCTGAGCACTTGTACACATGTACATTCATGTAATGGTTTTCTATGGGAACTACTGAATCATGAGTCAGCCCTGGGAGCACAGGTGAAGACAATTCTCCTGCCCTACTGGAAGGGGTGGAGCATGGCTCCATCTCTCCTAGACCCCATTTAAGAACTGACTACCAGTGAGGAAGGATCTCTTTTGGAGATTGTTCTTCTTGGGGTCTTCTGAGTGAGCCCAGGACAAGGGCAAGTTTCCATCGGTTCTTCAGTGTGATAACCTGTTTAGCCTAACTTTCCTCTATGTTTTTTAATAATAATGTCTGTATATTCATTGATTACGCACGTTTCAACTAGAATAGTTTGCTCTCAGAATTTGATAGCAGTGGTCTGTGAGAAAAGAAAATAATAACAAAACGCAAGTTATTGTATTTAAACACTGAGTAAGTATAATAGCTTTGTGGTGGCAGAATAAATTGCTCAGGCTGATCTAGCAGAACTTAGCTTGTGCTAATGTACAGAGAGGATGCCTTTGGAGTCCTGAAGAGGACAAAGGAGGAAAAAATGCTCATAGGGGCTTTCATTTCTGCCTAGAAAACTTGTAGTTCTGATTTGTTTGGAATTTTGAAATCTAAATCAAGGTTTATAGAAAGTATTACATACACAACTGCGTTTCCTCTTTTTACCCAGTTTTGAGTCCAGCTTGTAGGGTCCAGAATATATCAGAGTTTTTTATTGACCATTTCAATTGTGTCATTTCTAGTTTTGTTAAACAACTGTTTGTGTCTTCCAGCATGCAAGATGGAAGCTGTGGCCAGTTATTGCCTCTTTCTTTAATGCGGAAGGAGACTTGTGTGGAGAGGGACATCAATCAAGGATATCCTAGAAACATGACAGAAGCTTCGCCGTGCCGAGACATTTTCTACGATTCCCTATCTGGCGTACAGAATGGAGAATTTTCAGATGAACTTTCTGCCTTCCTTACCCAGGAGGAGATATGTAAAAGTCTTGACATAGCTCGGGAATCAATTGCCAGTTCCATGAAGGAGGATCAGAATATAGCACCAGAGTTCACTCATTTCAGTACTTCAGTTTGTTGTGCTTTAGAGCATGCTTCTTATCAGGATACCCAAGTGCACAAGCAAGGTGCTTCACAGAGGTCTCAAGCAAGCAGCCTGACTTCATCTTCAGCAAGTCACATTCCTCCAGTGAATCAGAAAGAGCAATTCACCTCACCGAAAATGGCAAGTAGTTTTGTCACAGTCTCCAGGAAGCAAGAAAGCACCTCACCTTCGCTAGCTGCTAGTCCCAGCTACATTAGGAGCCTGAAACATTCAGAAAAGCATGCTTCAGGTGTGCCCTCCACGAAGTCTGACTCAGCGTCCCAAGGAGAGGTTCCTTTCAGGAACAAGCTGTGTGACAAAGCTGCCACATTCATTGAGGAACTGTCATCTATATTTAGAGAGGCAGCAAAAACAAGGGGCCGAAGTCCTGATGGGGACTCTTCTCCAGACAGTGGGTACCTGTCACCAAAAAAGCAGCAATCCACGTTAAGTGCCTCAAGGAACAAAGACTTCCACAAGCCACATCAAGAGACCGAGCCTGGGCCAAAACTATCTGGGGTTGACCTCAGTGGAGAGCCCTGTTCTGAAAAGGAGAGCACCACACAGAGTGAAATGGTTCTTTGCCACCCTTTCGTCAATGCAGGAGACGATCGGCCTTCACCCCCTCAGTTCACTCAAAAGCTCCGGAGCCAGGAAGTTGCTGAAGGAAATAAAGTATTACTGGAGTGCAGAGTTGCTGGCAACCCAGTCCCTGATGTCAGGTAAGTATATGCCTTTAGCAAAGTCTCTGGCTATCGTATTATAAATGCAGAAGATACCTGAGATGAAGTGTCAGTGGACTTGCTTGGAAGTAATAAATAACATATGAGGAGCGTATCCTTCAGTTCATAAGCTGTAGTAGTAGACCCAGTCCTCTTTAGATCTCTAGAATGTTTAATTGCTTGGGAAATAAGGTTCTACTTGATTCAAGAGTCACATGGCCAAGTTGGAAACCAAGTGACTAACAGTATCCTTTGTGATTTGCTTCCTTAATGTAAGGGGAAGAATTCACCGGTTTCCCCTGAAGTGCGTGTGTCAGTCATAAAAACACACCTCTATTCTCAATTATTAAGAATGGTTCTAAGTTTCATACCAAGGGAATTTGGAGTCTTTGGTATGAGAAAACCTGAAATTTGCTAAATCTAGCCAACTATCATTTCTCTTTTTTTTTTATTTTTTTGAGGAAATTCCAGTAGATGCTTATATGGTCCCCGTTTTGAAATTCCTTTTGATGCTTTGTAGTGAAGTTTATGTGCACATGGTTCTGTTTGATAACAAAGCTCAAAAATAATGAGCCTTGCCAACATCAGGACACTCATCCAAAAATATAATTGTAATTCTCCATCAAGCAATATCATAGGCGTGTCATCTCTCTAATAGTTGTTTAGTATTTTAGTTCTGCTGGGGCTGCAGAAATCTTCCAGATGTTTATTCACCATCAAGACGTTATGAAAGGGTAACTGTAGAAGCAGCACAATTAAGAAAGGCAGGGGATCCTCCTCCCTCTTGTGTTTTTTTTTTTTTTTCTTAGATTCTTCTTTCCACCTCACAAAGACTTTGCAGCCTGCCAGTGGTACTGCTGTATACTTGAGGGCGACAAGAAACATTAACTTTAATGTAATCTTTCCTTGTTGCTGGATTAGATAATGTATTCTTACTAACACTGAGTTATAAGGTAGAGTAATAGCAATGGACACAGATACCTCCTCTGAGAAAAATAATTACAGTTAATTAATAGTAAAAGATTGTTCTACCTAATTTACCTGTGTATGCATTTGGTATTTAACCTGATCAAGTCATCCTAGATTCTGTCTGCAGTCACTGGAGGGAAATGTATCTATTAAGAGTCTCCTACTTCACTTGTTTCCTACAATGGCAAGAGAAAGAAGGCAAATGCTTGTGCGTGAGCATTTTGTTAACAACTGGCTATACAGTAGGTGAGGCAAGTCCCACACATCCTCACTTCTCACTGCTAATAGAAGGCACAGAGAGAGTTTGTTTACCTACTCTTAACCACAGGTAAAGCAACTATAAGAAAAAACAACTGAATTGCCTTTACTTGCAGGTGATATTCCACCTTGATATATAATTGCATAAGAAGAGCTTAGATTTTTTTCTAGTATTTGAATTTGGATAACATCTTCACTTCGGTAACTTGAGCAGCAAACTTATAACATTTCTCACTATGAAAGTGTATGAGTTTCAGGTATTAGTTATCAAGTCATTAGTAAGACTGCTTAAGTTCCATGAGTGGAGGCAATACTTCATTACTAAAAAAAACACTGCTTCTCTTCAGTTGAATGTTGCCACCATAGTTCTGTTATGCTTCAGTAGATACATCAGGCTTAGAGAGTCCTAAAGTGTATTTTGCGAGGCGAAAATGATCTTAGAATGGACTATAAATAAGCATGGAGGATCTTCACAAGTGACAAAAGTGCAAAGGAAATCTAGTAGACAGAGCATTGTGTCAACGGGCATTTATTTTAATAACACAGCAAAAGAAAGTTCTGGTGCAACTCAAATCTTGTGCTCTATTTCCTGCAATTGAGATGAGAGCAGTTCTGTTGAGAAATGATTAGGAGCCATTGATTTCTTTTATGAAATACAAACAGTGGAGTTTATGTGAGTTTGACAGCAACGGTGAAGCTGCAGTTTTGTAAAAGCAAAGACTCTGTTGCCATGTTTTGGTGTCGTCTTTTCTTTATCTGTGTGTCTTCTGTGGTATGACTACAGAGCAGACTAAGGTAGGTAGTTGTGTGTGAGCTGTGATGCTTACTTGCATGAGTATTTTCCAATACTTTTAGATGTGTTTCAAAGACTAAATATAAAGATAGTGACAAGAAACGTTGGAGAAAAGGGATTGGTGTTCTTCGTTTTTTAATGGAAACCTTTCTTTTCTGAACCTTACCTCTTGCAGAATCATTAAATGAGAAGGGAAGTATTAATGCCTGAGAAGAATAAGTCATGGGAAACACCACCAAGTTGATAGAATCAGAGAATGGTTTGGGTTGGAAGGGTCAAAGGTGATCCAGATCATCTTTGATCATCATGGCAGGGTTGCCACCCACAAATCAGGCTTCCCAGAGCCTCATCCAACGTGGCCTTGAACACTTCCAGGCATGGGGCATTCCACACATTCTCTGGGTGACGTGTTCCAGTGCCTCAGCACCCTCTCAATGAGGAATGCCTTACTTATATCTAATCTAGATTTACTTTGCATAAGTTTAAAGCCCTGTCCTGTCACTACCAGACCCTGATCCAGAGTCTCTCGCCGTTTTTCCTGTAGGCACCATTTAAGTACTGGAAATCCACAGTGAGGTCTCTCCAGAGACCTTTCTTCTGCAGGCTGAGCAAGCCCAGCTCTCAGCCTGTCTTCCCAGCAGAGGCAGTTCAGCCCTCTGATCATCTTTTTAGCCTTCTCTATACCCATTCCTCCAGGTCTGTGTCCTTTTGCCGGGGGCACCAGAGCTGAAGGTGAAATAGAGGGGGGAGAATCTTCTCCCTTTCTTGCAGTTCACGCTGCTTTTGATGCAGCTTCCTGAGCTTCAAGCACACGCTGCTGATTTATACGCAGGTAACAGTGCATGGTTTTTAAATCAGTAAGATTTTAAAGTTATGTTTCACATATTGATAATGATGTGTCTTGGCTTGTTTCCTTCTTTGAAAATGATAATTTCTGTTCATAGCTTGCATCATTGCTGACTTGAAACAAATACAATTCGTTTTAATTTCTCAGTATTTTACAAAGCTTCTCGAGAGTTGAATAGTCTTCAACTTTTAACAGTTCAGTAATTATTAATAACTAGCTTACTGATTTGTGAATAGACTTAAAAATGGCATATCTACTATCAAAAAGTAAGAATTGCTTTTCTACCTTGCTCCTGAAAATATGTATTCCTTTAGTTTTATTATCATTATGGTTCTTGTGGCAACCGAATAAAGCTGCCTTAAGGATTCATTGCAGACCACAAAATTCTGCACCTCGACCTTGCAATCACTCTCACTCGGCTGAAGAGGTCTCTCTCACAGCACGGCCAGGCTTCTCACAGCCTGCGTTGCTTTGGAAGCAGAGCAGCGCAAGGGGGCAGCGGGGAGCTCTTCCTTCAACAAGGTTTGTACAAACCTTAGGGCAAAAGGGAAGATTGACCCAGTGCTCATGACGTTGCTCTTAACCGCGGAGGGACAGAGCAAATTCCAAGTATTTGGAATGCAGTGAGATGGATTGGAAAGATTTGAATATCTATGAATTTGATCAGTGGGGGAAAAAAAGGATGTATAGAAGACAGCCACTTCCTTTAATGAAAGCTGCTGGATAGGTAGAAGGCAGGCATGGATATCCATGTCCTTTCCAAAAAAAAATGTTGAACAAGCTGAACAGTTCTGCGAGTCACAATAGCAGATATACAACTTGTTGAAGTGGAGCTGCAGGTAGCACACGAGCCGTAGTCTGCACATCTGCACAGAGCTGTATATTGTGCAGAAACCAGGCTTCAGCTATTAGATTCTTCCCAGAAAAGCTAGCTTGGATAACATAGCCACTGCCAATAACATTTCTGGGATCCTTTCTGTGGGAAGGAAACAACCAAGAGCTATAGTATTGATGGTAATGATTCTTAACTTTTTAATAAAGCTTGAGTAGTGTGCTTTAATAGCATGTTTAACAAGACATTTGACAACACTAAGTACCCTTAATTCAGAGAAGTCCTTGGGTGTGTTTCTCACGTATTTCTTTAAGGTTTTTAATAGTCGAACTTCGGAACTGTTACTTTACCATTTGTACATCTTATCTACACAGATTAGTGTTCAGAACAACTTATCCAGGCGGTTCAGGTCCTACTTTTCAAATTTTTCAAGGTATTTGAAATGCTTAAATTTCAGGTATCTGAATTAATTGAAATGCATGTTTATACTGTTCAAGTTGGAAACATTAGTTTTGATTGAGACAAATTTCAGAACATGTGGATAAGCAAATATTCTGCGTCACTGAGGTTTTTTGGTCTATTGTCTACAACTAGAGAGGACAGCATTTCTGCTGAGCATCTCAGGAAGCAGGCTCTTTCCCAGGTGAAGTAACCTTGCCACGTCCAGATAATGGTAACAAGATAATCTGGGGAAGCTTCACAAAGCAAACAGTTTGCTTATTCAAGCATAGCTTAGGCTGGGAAGTGCACTGATGCTACAAAATCAATGTTAAGGGGACTGCAAATGGTGAATGGGTGGGAGTGTTGGCAGGGCAATATTTTGGGCATTTCTCCATTTATCTTGTGGGTTGGGTTTTTTTTTTTTTCAATCATTTATTATATAATCATTTATTATATTATGACATATAATATTATTATTAAATAATATTTATTTTAAATAACCCTCAAAATAGATGAAAATTTGAGAGCACAGATTAAATTGATATTATACTTGAAGAAAATATGAGAAACTTCAAGTAAACTACTGAAAATTACTCTTCTAATATGAGGAATGTGCTCTTATCTGCAGAAAAATAGCCATATACATGGCTTTAGACTTTTATTTACATAGGAATTGAATGAGACTTGGATGAATGACAAAGGAAGAAAGCACTGTATGTCTTCTGAAAGCTTTCACTAACTTTGTCCATGCTAAATGTATGTAGTTTGTGGTGTTTTTTGAGGTTGCTTTTTTTTTTTTTTTAAGATTTAAAAAAAAGAGTAGAACTAATTATCACATAAAGACTTCCAACTAGAATGGCACAAAAGCAGTGCTAGAGGCAATATTCCCAAAAGCTGCTTCTACTTCATATTTCAGCATTTATTTTTATAAACCCTATGTATTGTCTCTGGACTTTGCTTTTGTGCGAAGCCTCAACAGCCAATGAAGCTTGACAGTGAGGAAATAAATTAGTAATTTCCTTAGTAATTTACAGACTGATTGAAAGCACTGATCTGTGAAAAGTACAACTGAATTTGGAGGCTGAGTAGAATAGAGGTGGGAATGTACTCACATTTTAGGAGTGGACGACTTCCTTTTGTACTGAAATGAGAAGAGAAATGGAGTAGAGAGGCTTTTCATAAAGAGAAGTGTTTGCAGTTGATGCTTTTGGTTTATTTACCTATCAAAGTTCAACAGGTACGCAGTACTATTGCAAATCTCATTGAAATGGTTCTGCTTAATATACTTTGACATGTTTGCTCATTTGCCTAAAGGCAATACCACTTCTTGGGTTAAGATTCTTAAGGTTAATTAAAGCAGTTTAATAATGCTATTTGAACAGGACGTACTTTGGTTAGATACAGTGTATTTCTTTACAAATGGAGTAAATACAATTACCACTTTGCGTTGTAACGCTTCAAAAATTCTTTCATAATGCAGAATTTGAATGGTATCTGGAACATGCTTGGTAAATGCCTTCTTGTCAATGTGAAAGCTAAGTTGAGAGATCTTGCTGATGACATCAAACAAAGCTTTTCTGCAAACATCACTGATGAAGAGAAGTATTGAAGTTCATTCAATTAGGGCTGACTTGACCTTGGAGAAGATGGGAAATGCTGCTGGCTTTTCAAATATAATAGACAAAGCATAGAAGAAATACTGTTAAACAGGAGCAGAAAATGAGCTTATTTTATCAGTTCTAGAACCTATTTGATGTAGTAAAGCACTGCATATTGAAGTGCTTACTATGGAACAGGCAACAATAACCTTATTTTCTTTACGTAATATGCTACAGTTACTGTGCAGTGTAGAGTGTAAACTCAAGAACAGTAGTGTGAACTTGAACGCATTCGACTTCCTATGGGAAAGGGCAGTAAGTTAAAAGAGCCTGAGAATTTAATGTAATTATCAGGTAGAATCACTTATACTACTCCTGTCTTCCCCTCAGCTACCTACAAGTGAAAGCAAGTAGAGGATTAACTTTTTTGTGTGACAAAGCCAACAAGAAGTTGTTTCATTTAGTCTAACAGTAACACGACTCTTCAAATAATTGGTTTTATTGTTCCACCATGCTAATAATATATTGCACAGCATATATGCATTAATTTCATTGACAAGATTACTTTATGTATTTCAGTGGAGTTTCAGTGCTTTATAAAAAGCCTACATAACGTATGAGCCTCTTTCACTTATTTCCTCTTATTTCATAAGGCTGTGCTTTTCAGATGGCCGAGGGAAAAAGATTTGACATAGTGTTAATCCTTTGTTTATGTTGCAACTGACAGGTAATGCGGCCAACTGGAGTCTTTTAATGTTACAAGAGATTTAGCCCAGCAGTAGATCATTGCCTATGAGAAGACCTCTTGAGTGTTTGCCCTGTGAGTAGCTGAGGCTAAATATATGTGACTGTATAAGCCTAGGCTGAGGGCTTCATGCTTCTATAAAGTAATCTTGACAAGTCTGAATTGATAACAAGCTTCATAGAAGACGGCTGAACATTCGGACACAATCTGAAATCCTTAGCAGTTTGTTCTTCCAGTATCTTTTTTTCCCCCGTGATGTTACGCTTTATCCATTCTTCTGAAAATGCACTGAAAATTAGAGGCCAGCTATGGTTTCAAATGCTGGCAGAATCTCTTCTCTGTGGTATATGGCTTTCCAGATAGTCTGAACGTGAAGGTCAGTGGTCTTGGTCAAATGTGACTTAGTATGTTATGAGAGCTTTGTTACACAGAGCAGTGCTGTTCTCTCAAAAATCAGCTAAATCAGTAACAAAAACTCCTGTTCTATCATATAGGCTCATGTTCTTGTTCATTGTTGAGCTAGAGAACACTGCAAAAATAAGTGTTGAAGTTATCAGTCACATAAATGCTTTCAGTGCCTAAGACAAGAAAACGCCGTATTTTATATGTGGTGAAGAAGAGAGGCTCTATTTTCATTAGCTGGTTTTGGGATGTTTTGCTTCGTGGGTTTTTTTTTTTTTAAAGGTAGAATGGTAACTCCCTGCTGTAATTATATATTCTACATGCCTTATGTTGAATTGTAAATGCCGTTATGAGTTGGCCTACAGGTAACTCTTAGTAATGCCATACTTAAGCCCAAAGATCAAATGGAAACACGGATCTCATGATGACTATAATCCGTATTTAAAGCTTTGAATTTGAACTGAGTTGGCTTAAATAACTTGATTGGGTTTTTTATTTGTTTTTGCCTAGGGATCTAGAAGGAAATTAACATGTAATTTGCTTAGTTTTAAGTGAGTAACGAGTTGCTTATTTTCAATTTAAGCATCATCTGCAAGAAAAAAAGTAATGCAATACTCATAGTTTGAGTTATTTAAGTCAATATTTGTAAATTTTAAGGTGTTAGAGAAGTGTACTTTACTTATTGTCTATGATAGGCAGGTTAAAAATGATGCTGGGTTACAATTCTCCTAGGATCGAATATCCCATCCCTATTTCATGGAATGTGAAGGTCAGATTTTTTTTTTGGTCTTTTGTACTTTTCCTGCAAGCGTGTTCCTCTTAGAATTCTGAATGTAAATACAAGCTGATCCAATTAGTTTAGAAATTAATAGACACAGTTATGTAGATAACTAAGTTAACAGATGCAATGTATGTTTTACTTTCCTTACTTTAAATAAAATCAACTTCTTTCTCTTAGCTGCTTTTATTGGCAAAAGTCATTCTTCATTCCAGTTAAATTCCCTTATTCAGATTTTCCTACTTTTTAAACCATCAAGACTTACATTCAGGTAACTGACACATCTACATAGCAAGTAGCTTGTTTACAAGCAACATGAACAAAAACTTTTATAACTTGCAGTGAGCAGTTATGGGCCTGAACCAGACAAAAGCTAGTGTTCACATTTCAGTGTTGCTGTTTTTTTTAAATGGGGAAAAAAAATCTTCCAGGGAAATCCTTACGCAGAATTGCGAATACTACTAAGAAGGGCTGAAGTGCGTTTTTAAGGATCTGCCCTAGTTCTGAATAATCAGTCTGCAGAGAAGTAATTCTAGCAGTTGTCCTGTAGAGAGTTCTCATTCCCATAATCAGTCAGTAAGATGTACTTTCCCAAATTCTTTCAGTTCTCTCATGCAACAAGCTGAGGCATCTAATTTCAGTACTATGTGATAGAACATGGTTGAAGATTACTGTCTTCTAAACGGATTTTTTTTTAAAGGAAGTTGCGAGACTACACATGTATTCACTTCGTAAGCCTTTTTAATTAAATATCAATTTTATGTCTCCTAAACTGTAATGATTTTTAACTGATCATCACTGAAGCAAATGAGGAAAGGAAGATACTTCTCCATATCACTGTATTACTTGACTCAAGCTTGGAATCAGTGCTGCTAGAAGGAATTCTTTTGCAGGCGTTAGAAACTTAGAACATGCTGATTTGGAAAGGACTCAAAAGAACCATCAAGTCCAACCCTTGGCACCACACAGGACCATGCAAGCTTCAAACCCTGCATCCAACGCTCTAATCCAAACTCTTTCTCAACTCCAGCAGCTTGGGGCTGTGCCCGCTGCTATGAGGAGCCTATTGCAGTGTCTGACCACTCTCTAATGCCTAACTTTTTCTTAATATCCAACTTTATCCTCCCCAATGCAGCCCCATCCGGTCTTGTTGCTCAGTGCTGCCCCTCTGCTTCCCTGGGAAGAGGTAGAAGGCCATGAGGCCTCCCCTCAACCTCCTCTGCTTTGGGTGAACAAACAAACAGCTACCTTGCTTCCAGACCCCTCATTATCTTTGTAGTCCTCCTTTGGATTCTCTCTAGTAGTTTCATGCTATTCTTACATGTTGGCAACCAAAGCTGCCCATGGTGCTCAATGGGAGGCTACGCAGAGCAGAGCGGGGCGACCCATTCCCTCTGGTGGCAGTGCTGGCTCTGATGGCCCTTTTTGTTGTCAGCACACGCACTGTGGGTTTAGATAGAGCTTGGAGTTATAACTAACAAGCAGTATAATATAATCCAAACTGGAATGCTGAATTTAATTTTTTTTGCATCTTTCCCATACACTGCATACAGCATGTTACAGTCTTTTTAAATCAATATTGAGAAGATTGCTTGAGATGTTGCTACAGTCTTTTTTTGTAGTGAAAAGTAAGGGAAAATGCCTGTAGCGATACAGAGGTAGATGTTACGGTCTGCTTTCTGCCTTTTTTTCTCTGCCTCTTTTTTCAAAGCTGTATTGCCACTAGTGATGGCTTTCAAGTTTAATTATGGAAGGTAGGAACAAGGGAAGACTTGATTGTCTGAGCTTCCTCAGGCTTGCCATATGGCTAGAAGGAATCTAAAAAGCCTATTTTCCACAAATCCCCTGAGATGTAATTTAGGTCGACTTCACCTACAAAGGAAGTAGGTGGGGACAGTGATTTGCAGTTCACTGAGGAATTGTTATAGTTGCCAAGAACTGCAATTCTGGAACATGCTACTGACTGTAAATTCAGTGGATGGTGACTCAGAGTTATAGACTAGCACGTCTCCTCAATTCTCAGAGGATACCTCAATCACTGATTAAAACGATCTTTTTAACAATTACAATGCAGCCTAAGCAAGATTAAGTTAATCTCTTGTTGTGTAGAGGAAACACCTCTCTTGCTCTAGTCTGGGTGACAACATGAAGATTTGATGCATATGAGTTTATGTAGTGTAACGGTACGGCAGAAGCTGCTCCAAAACATAGGAGTGGCATAAGAGTCATGGCAAATGCCTATATGAACTGATAAAGAAGTTGGCTTTGAATTAAGGCCTTCTCTAATTTAATGATTATGCAGGCTCACTATATTGCTCCTCATAGCTTTGTTCCTCAGAAGAACTATTTTTAAGCAACGTGAAGATAAAATTATGTATTTTGGGTTGAAAAGGAGGACACAGTGCTGAAGTTTCCATGGCTGGAAGGTGTTGTGTGAATAATCTTCAGCAGAACGCAGTAACAATTCTAAGCGTGCTATCTTACTTTGCCTCCTGCTTATTTGAAAGGTGGCTGTAGTATCTCAGCCTTTGGCATAAGGACTGCCCTTTTAACCACAGCTTGACTTCAGTAATTATTGCTCCAATTAATCACACAGTCTACTCTGCTCATTTCCGTGTACTACCATTTGACTGAATAAAAGGTACTGCAGTGTTTGTGTGCAGCTTCTATTTTGTGTTTTACTCGATATCGTATATTTTTATGCTGCTTTTTTATGTGATATCTAGAAATGTCCAACTGCAACAAAAATATGGCATGTGTGTATGGCCATGTTGGTTTCTAAAGATGATCCTGATTTGCTGCATGTCTGTTTATCCATGGTGTGACCGCTGTGTTCAACTTTCTCTTGTTCTGGCAAACTCAAAAGTTAACTTTCCAACCTATAAATTAAATGCTGTTTTCTAAATACAGAATAGGGAAGAAATTAAATGTTGATGCAAAACTGGATATCAACCAAGTGTCTCAAGATTAAATTTATGTAGTGCTATCCTTGACTTTTAGGCTTCCAGAAAGACCATTGTAACATATCCATAGAATAGTTTGGGCTGGAAGGAACCTTAAAGATCATCTAGCTCCAATCCCTCTGCCATAAAGAAGGACACCATTCACCAGATCAGGATGCCCCGTTATATAGGATTAAATTTTAGACCTTTTGGAAAACCAACCAGGGCATTTTGTAATAACCCCTCAACTTAGAAAGAAATTGCATGAGATTCTTTGTGATTTATTCAGAATCCAGAGCAGTTCTGTGAGTCTGAAGTGGAAGTAAAGCTGTTGACTGACAAATTTACTGCTTCAGTGCAGTTCTCTGGATCTTAGAAGAAATATCCAAGTTCTCACCTTTTTACAGAAAAACGTGGGTGAAATTGATACCTGGGTTGATAGATCCTCAAATATTGACCAACCCAGTGGCTTCTGCCAAGTGCTTCTGTCAGTGCTTAAATGTTCCACCACCTATTCCTTTCAGCATAGTTTTTAACAAACCATCGTATTGTTCAGTTTTACCAGAAGCTGGTGCATGATAGAGAATAGGATAAATCCACTCGATGCCATGATCTTGGGTTCAAGTATTTACAAGGGAATTTTTGAAATGAGTCCCATTATCTGATTGAATTCTTTCTGGAGCGATGCCCTCAGTTGCTCCCTGTAAGGCATATTCTCCAAGCCCTTCCCCAGCCCTGTTGCTTTTCTCTGGACCTGCTGCAGCACCTCCATGTCCTTTCTGTACTGAGGTGCCCAAAACTGAACACAGCACTCGAGGTGAGGCCTCACCAGTGCTGAGTACAGGGCAGGATGACTTCCCTGGTCCTGCTCACCACTCCATTCCTGATCCAAGCCAGGATGCCTTTGGCCTTCTTGGCCACCTGGGCACACTGCTGGCTCATATTCAGCCCACTGTCCAGCAGCACACCAAGGTCCCTTTCTGTCAGAAAATGACAGAAAGCCAAGACATTCTGTAAATTAACAGCACAAGAAAACTACAGTACATGCAACTATACTATTTATAGGTGGAATAAAAGAACTGAAGAAATCGCAACTATTTGGGAGGGTTGAAGATGCCCTTAGTTACTGTGCTTTTTTCCCCCAGTTCAGAACAGTTTTGACAATTCTTTAAAGACTCAGTGTTGCAGACTCCTGCTTGTAAGTGATGGAACTGAGGTCAGAGCTTCCCAAAAGCAGGCTTAGAAGGAATATGACAATCTGAATGCTTTTGTGCCAACCGCATGCTTGTATTCTTTACTAGTTCTGTTTATTAAAGTAGAGGTAAAATACTATAGGGAAGATGTGATGATCATCACACAACAGAGACATGAAGTTTCCTCTTTATCTGTTTTACAAATGGGCAAGTCTGGTTTAAAAAATAATAATTCACCTAAAAAAGAATTCAAGGAATAACTTGGTTTGTGCAAGAATATTCAGCTCTACTATCCATGCCTGTTCCCTTTTCACAAATCCTGTACAGGTATAGAATTTTCTTTTCATAGAAGAGTGTATGGGCACTGCTGAGCCACGGCCTGAACCTCTGATTGACCACCTGAGGCGAGCCGTGAGTCAGCCAGAGGAGCACAGGTGAAGGCAATTCAGCTGTGCTGCAGGAAGGGGTGGAGCCTGGCTGCACCCCTCCTAGCCCTATTTAAGAGCTGGCTACCAATGTGGAAGGTTCTCTTCTGGAGATCTGTTCTGCTGGAGTTTTGTGAGTGAGCCCAGGGCAGGGGTAAGCCTTCTGTTTATTCTCTTTTGTTATCTTAATCTACTTTGCCAAACTCTCTTGTTTATTTTGTGATTATAACAGCCTAATAGTTCTTGATTATACAAAGAGCAAGTATTTTCTTGAGAATTTGTTTAACTTTACCACTAAATATCTTATATTTTTTTATCAGGAGTTCATCATCTTTTCTTTTCTATCCTTCAGTTATTCAGTAAACTTCATCTTTGTCATCATGCAATAATTTATCATCCTAGCCACATATGACATTCAGAAGGTAAATCTGGTTTGTTTGTTTAATTGTTTTTCCCCACAGTCTGGTTTTCAATTGTGTTTTGCAAATGAGAGCAGACTATGAAAACTCAGCTGCAGGAGTGTCAATTAGAGTAGGCAAGTTTTTCAATGTGTTGCTGGATTATTTCCCCAAGTTGTTTATTCCTTTTGCATTAGAATGCAAGTACGAATTTTAGCTTTTTGTACTTTTTCTTTATCCTACCCTTTTGTTGTCTGTATTTTATTTTAAAACTTAGGACACCTATCTCAGCTAGTTTGTTTAGTCACATTTACACTGGGGCTGTATTGAACTTCCATGTTGCTCCATGAGATTTCTTGCCTTCACACAAACAGGACGTTTCAAAGCACCCCTTATCAAAAGGCAGGAAATTGGAAGACTGATTTCAAGAGCCTGATTAATGTACTTTCTACTTATTTCGCAGTTCTTAAACCCTCATATTAGGAAATGGGCATCAGTGTGAAGTAACTTAGAGGTAAAAGAAGTTAACTGGATAGAAAAGAGTGTGGCCTTCTATCTGATGTGACCAGGTTACAGAACTAAAATACTGTTTAGTGCAGTGGTTCTCAGGAAGTTCTTGGCAACTCACTCTCCTCGTTCAACATGGAGTTAACCCAAGATGCAACCGAAGCAAAAATATTTCAGAAATGCAAGTCCAAGGCAGAGTTAAGCAGATGGAGCTCTACAAATATGATTTTGCTTGCTGCAAACTTACAAGAGATTTGCAGTTGTCACTGGACTTGAGTTTTATTGTGTTCTG
This sequence comes from Centrocercus urophasianus, assembly GCF_019232065.1. Classification (NCBI taxonomy): domain Eukaryota; kingdom Metazoa; phylum Chordata; class Aves; order Galliformes; family Phasianidae; genus Centrocercus; species Centrocercus urophasianus. The sequence goes on along the minus strand of NW_024884889.1, from coordinate 5,299,243 downwards.
TAGCTGCACTGCATTGCAGCCCTGGACATCTCTCACAAGTGGTGAGTATTTCTTCCAGGGTGCACCACTAAACTTCCCAAGGGCCAGCAAGGCCTATAGAGATATATTTTGAAAAGGGAGTTTTGATAAGTTGTTTGTGCTTCTCCACAGAAATCTGGAGAGGGATTTGAAGTGAGGAGAGAGAAAAGCAAATGATGTTTGGAAGTTTTGTAAATGTGTCTTCATGCTGAGTTTAGATATTTTATGTATTACTTCTATGTGATGATACTATTCCTACAGATGTTTGTTTGGGGCTGTGTATGGGAGCTGCGGAGTCAAGGCCTGAACCACTGATTGATCACCTGAGGCAAGGGCTGAGTCAGCCCTGGGAGCACAGCTGAAGGTTGTAGCCCCCATTTCAGGGCTGACTGCCACTAGGAAGGCTCTCTTTCTGGAGAACCCTCTTTTTTGGAGCCTTTCTTGTGAACAGGGTATCTTTAGATAGAGGTGAGCATTCCTTCCCTGTTTGTGTCTTTTCCCATTTCCACCGTGATAATCTTTCCAGCTGTAACACTGTAACAGGCTGAGAAATATAAAATGATTGTTTTTTGTGTTTTCTATTTTGCAATTTTCTGTTTCATGGTATTTTATACCTTGAGAACCCTTTGAGGGTAGTCATCACAGTTCTAACAGAATACTTCTGATTTTTGTCACAGCATGAAGGCGAAATGAAGAAATGTTGGGATCTGAAAATGTTTTTCTTCAGAGTAGCTACTTAAAAATACCAATGGAAAAATGTTGACCTGTTTTAGGGCCAAATGTTGGTTAGAAAGGAAGTATTTTGATTACATTGTAATAACATGAAATATAGCCTAGATAATGAAAGTCAAGAGGATATTGTCTCTTACTATATAATCTTCTTGGTCATCAGCCAGAGCAGGAAATTTTCTGTGTGAGAGTGAAGGTATCAAGTAACTTAAAGTAATGTATTTTTAGAGACACTAGCTTCATTTCACGCTGTTTTCTAGAATTAGATTGTCACCTCAAAGAACAGTCTTACTATTTGAAAAGCAGTCTGTAGTTTCTTTCCTTTTCAAATACACTTCAGTTAGACAAGGAGAGAGAGAGAGAAAAAAGGTACAGAACATATAATTGGTTTAGGAAGGACTTGCGTACCATGGTGTGCTGGAATAAATACTAGAGAACAGTGTGCTCTGTAGTTCATGACTCTGTAGAACAAATATCTGCAAGGCAAGCATAAAAACAATATATTTGTGATATTGCCTGTAATAGACAGTGAGTGCAATCCATGTCAGTAAGGAATCTTGAAATGTATAGTGATTGCTCCTCTAATTATATTCTGCTTACACTGTTTTTTCGCTCCAAGTCTGTTAATTCTTTTAAGTATTTGTGGAGATCTGTGGATTGTATAGAACCACGGGTCAGAGAAAGGGGAGGCCCTAGATGACTGAAAAGCTTAGAAATACTTTAATCTTGAAAGCATTTTGGTTGCTTCAAAGTATGTTTTATTTATTGTACAGAAAATGGTGTCCTTTTGAAAACAGAAATATGAACATTGAAATATGTTCTTACTGAAGACTACAGTTATTGTCCTCCATGCTTTTTATTTGGGCCAAACTATCACAAGCACATACTAACTTCTACATTAGAGAGTGCACTTCAGTTTATAAGGCTTTGAAATGTCAGTACCTTTACTGTGTGTACCATCACTTTACTTTACTGTGTGTACCATCACCAACACACAACCATACTTCTTGTTGAAGTGAATGACTCAACTGTCAGAAATATTCACGAAACTTTAAGAGGCAACTGTAGGATTCAGAGGGATGTGGGGCAGTAAAGAGTCAGGCCCATCACCATTCTCTTCCATCAAGCCAGTCTGATCTCACCTCTTGTTGAGGTTGGGTGGATGCTGCAACAGAAGGTATCACTGATGGGACTGTGGGTTCCATGTCAGTCTCATGCAGAGATGCAACCACGAACAGGATGGGAGAACCAGCATCTAGTCATGTTAGTACAGTGTGCGTTGTGATTCACAATGCCAGATTCTGTAATGACATCATATTGTAACTTTTTCCATTGGGAGCACACTTAATTGTTCCTACCTTCTGAAAACATGCTAACTATAGTGACATTATCTCTTTAACTTGAAACATTTCAACCAATTAAAAGGTTTTGAGAAGGATTATGTGACAGTTAAGGATGTGAGGTAGGTTTCTGGGTTTTTTTTTGTTGGTTTTTTTTTTTTTTTTTTTTGAGAGAGAGAGAGGAATGAGAGAAAATTAGTGTTTGGTTTGCTGAAATTCAAAGGAAACTGTTCCCAATAATGTATGCATTATCCTGCCAGTTCTTGAGGGCATGGTTTGAAATTTGATACAGGGCAACCTTTGTGCTAGAGATGAGCCTATTGCCACACCTATGAAAATCCATCCAGACCTAGCCAAGTTGCAACCTGCAGTTCTTTCTCCTTTTATATGTGGTTCCATGATTGAGGAATTTTGCCCTAAAGCAAAGATAATGTTTTTCAGCTGCAACTGAGTACAATAGAAATGCTGTCTTAAATATGTAATGCATTAAGTATTTGCTGAAAAAATAGCTCCTCGATGTTTCAAATTCAAATTGCAATCCCATTTTCAAGGAAACTATAGCACCTTTTAATTCACAGTATTAATTCAGAAGTTACGTATGAAAAACTTGTGTGAAAGAAACAAGACAATAAAAAGGCCATGAGATATCAATAATTCAATAATAATATGTAAAAAAAAACTTGTAGTGACATTGTATACTAAGGAAGTCTGAATGTGTTTTTGATGAAGCCAAAGTTGTGGAAGAGATAGAGCTGAAACAGAAGGGCTGTATCAAGCTGAGGGCGAACAGACCTTTTCACACTCCCACACCCTCACTCTTGCCCATCGGATGGCATTAGTCAGTAGGTTAATAACTGAAACCTGCTAGCAGCCCCATTCTTTCTTCCCCCAAACATTGTTACTGTCTCAGTGAACTCTATTAAGCATAGATGTTTGCTGTTTGCTATTTCCTAATGTGAGTGCTTAACTTCTTAGCAATGCTTTTTAGTGTACTATTGTATTAGTATTTTTTTATGTAATGTCTTTTATTTCCAAATATAGTACCAGAAGTTAAGAATACTAAATCATCATTGATGAAAGCTATAAAATCAGCTTGTCACACACAGCTGCTCCAGCTGACCAAAAAAAAAAATCATAAATTGTAAAACTATCTGAGAACATATATTTAATCTGTGAGTTAAATTATAAAAATATTCATTTTTTGTACCCTTTGAAATAAATGAGAAATCATTCTTCCAAATCTGCCAAAAAAAAAAAGCAAACCCAAAGACAACAAAGATCATAAGCAAATTAGCAAAAAGTTCTCTGAAATGGTTGGAAGGCATGAATTTGACATTCTTCAGCCATGTAAATGTCCTGATGAGGAAAATGAGACTTTACAGTAAAATTTAAGTGTTTGTAAGCATTGGAATACTTGAATTTACTTTATTTGAACCTCTTGTCTAAAGTGAATGCTTCTCTTAGGTTTTGTCTTCTTTTGTGTTGAGTTTATTGACATTATTCTATTCTGTTTTATTGTGCTTTTTTCCCAGGATTTTCTAACATTATTACATATCCAAAAATGCTTAAGTTTATACCAACTCTTACTTTACATGTTTTCTAAAGAACATAAACGTTCATACATAAAATCAAAGAGGAAGTTTTTCACAGAGGGTTGAGTGGCTCTGGAACAGGTTGCCAAGGAGGCTGTGGATGCCCCATCCCTGGAGGCATTCAAGGCCAGGCTGGATGTGGCTCTGGGCAGCCTGGTCTGGTGGCTGGTGACCTGCACATAGAGGGGGTTGGAATTAGATTGTGGTCCTTTTCAACCCAGGCTGTTCTATGATTCTATGAAAATTGTATCATTTTACATTGGGTCTGTACATGTTTGTTCTTGAACTTTCTGCAGAACAGTCACGGGTATTCGAGCCCTGAACTTCATAGTTTGTTATGGAAACAAACTGAGTTGTATCATTTTAATTAACATTTATAATCTAAGATTTCCACGTCTTGATGACAGATTAACATATCAACAGAGTGAGAAAATGAAATTAAGAGGTAGAAAATCTGTAGTTATTAAGTCTTGATGTTACAGAAGAAGACAGGAATTTGATCGTGGAATGTTGCTAGATTAAGAATCTTATTAAGGAACTTCCGTGGTCTTTCTCTTAAGTTAATCATAATTTACCTTGTATGCGATTAATGACTTGCTACAAAGGTTGAAATCAGAAACCAGAAGATTCATTGCACAACTGGACATTTCTACTGAAACCTTTTTTGGTTAATGAAAATGATTTCATTTGTTTTTCATAAGCTTCAAAAGCATGAATACAGCTTGAAGCACTGCATGGTAACAATTGAGCGTTTATTTGCTTTATGAATAGGTAGTTAACAATTGTAAATCATCATCTCCCCAGGCATGGTTGACAGATTTTGGGAAGGTGTATCTGTTTGACATTGTTGTACAAACGTTGTCTTCTTTCCAAGAAAAATTTCATAGCAGTTTGTTTCACTCTTTGTTTATTTTAATGTTGCTTTTTTTTTAGTCAATAAAACTAATTACAAATCATGCAGTAGCATCTCAGACTAAGTGTTAATAATGTTAGGGACTAATTCATCCAAGTTAATTACAAACATAAACACTGCATACATGAAGCAACCTTGTTTTTTTTGAACATATGGGTGGGTGTTTTGGTAATTTGAACATGTGTAATTTCTGCCATAGTTAAAAATATAGGGCAAGCAGTGCTTGAAATTGAAAGAGAATTGATCGATAGCTGTTATTATTTCTGGATGTCCTCTCTTAGTAACGGGAGTAGCAGGTGCTAGTGAGCTTTACTCTTAGAAGGTGATTTGAAGGGACTGAAATGTAGCCTCTGTGCTTTCGGTGTCCAGAATAAGAGAATACTTCTGTTTAATATGGTACTCCAGGTATTTGTTGCCTCAGATTTAGAAACAAGAAAACAAAGGCCTTCCTGTGGGGAGAAGTACAAGTAAACTTGTGAAATAACCTGGAATTCAGGTATAAGCATGATGTCATTACACTGGGTGGAACAGATGGTACATGAGGTGGAGAAAATTTACTCTTTTATATTCGTTCTTATTCCTATTTGGATTTAGAAACCGACTGAAAGATGAAAAATAAAAATCTGTTGGAGGCAAAGCAGCAGAGATTCCAGTGTCAATACAAGCGTCTTTGTAGGATGAGGTCTGTGACATGAGGGAGATGTAAGGCCTCAGCTGGAATGGTAGTGTTTGTGGGTGCTCAATAGGGCATTGCTTCTGATCTTGTGTTCTGTATATACGTAGAAAATTTGTGGAAGTCCTTATTCAGTAAGCTTTCTAATTATTATAACTGGTAACCTGCTCTTGAAGCTTCTTCCGTTGCGGTTCTTGTGCACGCGTGATATTTTACGACCAGTTTCTGTCATATCTACTAATTACATAAGAGTTCTTCCTAGTTAACTTTTTCAAACTACAAATACATTCCAGAAATACATGCTTTTCCAGAGGAATATGGAAGTCCCATTGCCAAGCTGGGTGTGAGGGACCCTTTAAAGCTTGAATGGTAACCTTAGGACCAAAGGCAAGCAGAGAAAATTTCCCTTCAGAGGGCTGCCAAGGAGGAAAAACTACGACAGGTTGTGTGGGAGTACAAGGAATAAGGGACAGTGTTAACTTGGTAAGCAGGTATTGGCTAGGAGTTGCTTACTTTAGCAAAATGTGTTAAACTGGGTGCTCCAATGTATGGATGTAAGTGTAGTTTTGCCCGTTGAGCAGCTTTTAGTACAATAAATGGTGAGATTGATTGGCTGTTATATTCCTGGTCACACCCAGGTAATACAGGCTGGAAGCTTTTCCAAAACAGATTGCCCAGACTGGCAGAGAAAGTATCAGTAAGTAGTAATTATATTGGTAAGATCATAAAAACCAGGTTTTGTTTCATTTTCACCAGTGCTATTATACGGTGATACATGTAGTATTGCACTGGAATCCTCTCAAGGTGAAAGAGGCGGTAGGGATATGGAATTATGAACAATGGAATTGACTTCTGTAGAGAATTATAACAAAATATAAGACTGCACGAGAGAGGATGAGGTGTGAATGTAAATGTATGTGGAAGCAGGAGAATAAGAGTTAGAAATTAGGTCTGAAATGATATTAGTGATCTTCACTCCCCATGGATCAAACTGAAGACTTGCTTCTATGAAACCCAAAAGGCACGTGCTTTGGCTGGTCCATGCATTGTGTCAGTGGAATACTATGACTTGTGTTCATTTGATGCCCTTCCTTCTGCAGTTATGATCTTACAGTAAAGGCTAAACTCAGTTATTTCTCAAAGACTTTGAGGTAAGATACATCAATATATACAGCTACTATTGAAAAACCTTAGCTAACCAGTTCTTGGTATCATTAAACAGAATGTGTGACCATGTCTTCAGTGTTACGGAGATGTGTGTGCTGACTGAATTTCTCACTGACAACAGAAAGGCAAAGCAGGAATCAACTGCTCTATGTCTTCTGTGAATTAACGAGGGATGTGTATTCCCCGGTGTTCATATTTAATTTATGAGAATGGGAAATAATATTAATCATTAGCTGTAAACTGAAGTTCTTCTGGGCAGACCGTAGAAAAAGTCACATTGATGTAACTAACAGGTCCAGATCTGGCAAAATGTGTTTGAAACAGTAGTTTATATTTTATTTGTTATCATTCTTGATGCCACTTCCCATGCTTCTCACAAGAGTATGTGAAGGTATCTGTCACAGACTTTTGATTTAAGTCTCCTTTTACATGGAGGTGGTAGGTGATGCTTCAGGAGTGGTGACGGTGGGTCGCTTTTGCAGGTGCAGATTTTTACAGGTGCAGCATGCAGGCTCTTGTTAATTGCCAGTGAAAAAGCATAGCTAGAAGTGGTGACTTGGAGAAAGTGTTTTGAAAGCTGAATATTTGCACTAGCAAGTATTGTTACTGTGCTCGCTGTATCAGTTGTTGTTTCAGTGGTAATCAATAGCAGCCATTACAGATTTCCAAAGAGTTAAGTTTTTTCTCTCTTTTTCTTCCAGGTATTCTTTGTACCTCAAAGAGGTATTTGAGAAAATCTTATTTTGTAAAGACAATTATATGAAGGAAAAATCAGCTTGTGGGGTTAGCATCTGTGGTGTAAGGAAAGTTGGTAACTTAGATAGCATGCTTATTTAGTGCCACATATTTCATTTACGTGCATCTCAAGAGGCATCTTTAGTTGATTGTACATAAATACTAACAGGCCCTAAAGGGCAATTCATTTCTGAACAAAAGAACATCAGTTTCAGGGAGTATTTCTAGACTGATAAAACATAAGGACTAAAATGCTCACTGTTAACTGGTATGTGTAGGCTCCAACATGTTGACTTGAGGAGAAAAGCAGAGTATGTGTAATATAGAACATAAATACATTTGATGTGACAGTGTGATACATGATGTGGTTTTCCTTTTAGCTAAGGCAGTGTCAGCCCGTTTCCCTTTTGGTGATCAGAAAACAGTGTTCTAATATCTATATTTGTCATTGCAATTTGCTCACATTATGACCAGTACGCATAGCACATGGAACCATGGAACCATGGAACCATGGAACCATGGAACCATGGAA
>NW_024884889.1:5103809-5291534 GCF_019232065.1 Centrocercus urophasianus | reverse complement strand
CATGGAACCATGGAACCATGGAACCATGGAACCATGGAACCATGGAACCATGACTAATTTTGGAAGAGACCTAAAAGCTCATCCAGTCCAACTGTTCACCTATTCCCAATAGCTCCCACTAAACCATGTCCCTCAACACAACATCCAGCCTTTCCTTGAACACCCCCAGGGTCGGTGACTCCACCACCTCCCTGGGCATCCATTCCAGTGCCTGACCACCCTTTCTGAAAAGTAATACTTCCTCATGTCCAGCCTGAATCTCCCCTGCCGTAGCTTGAAGCCATTCCCCCTGGTCCTATCACTAATGACACGAGAGAAGAGGCCGACCCCCAGCTCACTACAACCTCCCTTCAGGAAGTTATAGAGAGCAATGAGGTCTCCCCTGAGCCTCCTCTTCTCCAGGCTGAACATTCCCAGCTCCTTCAGCCTCCCCTCATATGGCCTGTGTTCCAGACCCCTCACCAGCTTTGTTGCCCTCCTTTTGAACACGCTCCAGGGCCTCAATGTCGTTCTTGCAGTGAGGTGCATCTCTCAGAAAGGAAAGGTATGTGGTGCACATACCTTAAAGGAAAGGAGAAGTATGTGCAGGTGTTCTGTGTATTGAGTGTAACTCAATTTCTTACTTTCATCTGCCTGTGCTAGATTATATTCATGAAGAAAACAAAGTGTCAGATTAGATTCTTAGTCCAAAGATGTCTTAACTTGGATGCTTAGATAAAAAAATGTATGTTTTCAGCAGAAAGGTTCTCAGCCCCTTCTGTTTTGCTTACATTCCTTGTAATCTTGATTTTTCTGTATTCTGTAGTTGTCTGTAGACATGCGGAGTTTACATTGTTTGTACTTTATCTCTGTCTCTTTTCTTTTTACATTTCATTTGCTATCAGAAAATCCACCACTGCCCACTTAACTTTTCTCCAGTTCCAGGAATACATCAGAGTCTTGTTGATAGCATTTTGTCAGTTTAAAGGTGTTACGCCGCAGGTCCTTCGTATTCAGCGGGGGCATAAACACCCGCTGTGATGTCTATGTATTGTAGTTTAGTGTATGGGCTGAGTAGTTTCACCTGCCTGTTTTATGGAAATTCTGGTTATTTTTGTTTCTTTATATAGGTAATTACGAATATCAAAGCAAAATATTGCAATGGGGTTTTAGTGAATTTCACTACATTATCTGAAACTTCAAACTGCCTGTTTTCAATGTTATGCTGATGCTTTTAGGAAACTAAAGCTGCTATTCAGAATTAGCCACTTGGAAGTAGAGTTCTTACATTTACATGGTAAAATAGTTAGGTGGATCTGACATTTGAGTGGCCTATCTCTACATTTCTTTGACTGGAGAATTGTGCCAGCTGTACTGCTAGATGCTCTGCAGCAATATCAATGGGGAGTCATCCAGGAAAAAAATTGCTTAAGAATCCGTATTAAAATGGGGTGTAAAAATCTATTAGAACACTGTAGAATGTGATGGAGGCAGGCTTACTTGTGCCTGCAGTCTGTATGTGTCAATGCACATTATGAAAAGCTATCCAGAATGTAAGTAGCTATTTAAAAATGAAACTAGAAAGTTATCCCTGTCTTTTCTCTAGTGGTCTCTTCCCTAGTGGGCACCTAAGAACACTTTTATTTCTTTACTTATTTCTAAAGTAACAAAGTGGGATTGCAAAGGCAAAAAAAAAATTGAATGTCTACATCAGCAGTAGAAGTTATTGTGCTGTTTCTGATAATGTGAACAGAAAGCTAATAATTTCTATTTCATATAAATGCTTCGTGTTAAATATTTTGTGCAGTTTCACAAGGCTTCCATGTATTTAAAGGAGGAATCTTCCCTGTTTTAAGAAAGAGCACAGCAGTAACTATGATGAGTCCATTGGGTTTTTTTAATGTGTATTTCCGGAGAGGTATGCGATATATTAGTTGATAGTTCAATGCTTGCAGAATGGAGATGGTGCAGTTGGAGATACTCTACATGGATCATGCCATTAGCTCTAAGTGGTCAAAGGTTCTCCAGTCATCTGTCCAGTGCTTCAGCTCTATGTGAATCTACTCAGATCATTCTTGTTCAGTCAATAGCTTATGTTGAAACAAAAAGCTTATTTATATTAAAATGCATTGCAACATGTAGTAGCAATTTTTATAAAAATATTTTTGTTCAAACTTGTGTACATTGACCTACTTTTCCTTTTAATTAGAATACTACTTCACATCCCCAGTTATTTTAATCTGCAGCGTATTTCAGTGGACGCTCCATGTCATTCAGCAGCTTGCTGCTTTTCTGAAGAGTAATGTGAGTAACATGAGAGGAAATAGAAAGTGATTGTCTAGAAACGTTCTTAATCTGGACAGGGTTATTGCCTTTTCCCCGATTAGAAGTGTGAATGAAGTTCAGCAAGCCGTGAGCTTGACAGAATGTTGTTGTCTTTAAAATGGTCAGGCTTCCTTCCCCTGACGCTTCTGTTGAAAGGCAGTTCCTGTGCTAGTCCTCCTGCAGGTAATCCATGAAGTAAGGCAGGTAATGTTTGCAGAAGGCTGACCTTGGAACTGGGAAGCTCTTGCTGGAACTGGGATGGTGCAGACAGACTTAAATCCAGTTATGTGCACTTTTTGGCTTTGTTTTTAGCTACTGCACAAAGAAGGTAAACTGCCTGCAGAGAATGGAGTACTACTACCTTACAGGCTTTAATGTTCTTGTAAGGCTGAAGAGCGTCAGTATCCTGCTGCCTCCACTGAGTCCAGGGCCCCACTGTTTGCAATTGTATAAATACACAGTGAAGTTAAATTTTTCTGTTTCCACATACTGAGGTGCTGCGAGAAGTAGTAGTAAGTCAGTATTAATTAGATCAAATAGAGGAGAAGGCAGAAAGCAAGAGAAGGGAGAGATAAGTATTGCATTAATTTGCTACATGTATAAAATATCTTCCATTTTAAAGAAGGAGGTGGCATTTCCAAGCAGTATCCTAAAGGGAGGCTCTAAAAGAATTTTGGCAAATGCAGATGCTCTGTCCTGAGAGCCCTGCCTGGCATGTAGTAGAGGGATGTTCTGGCACTGTGTGATCTTGATGAACTGCTGAGTCCCTGGCATACCAAATCTGCGTAGCAAAGAGCTGTGAAGACATCAAGGACTTGGCAGCATTATATGTGTCTTAGCAACACAAGCTTCAATTTGCCAACAGGTATTGCTGCACGAGTTCATTCACTGAATGCAGAAACAAAAGCCAGCTTTTCAGTGAGTGAGGGGGGGGGGGAAAAAAGATCGTGCCAGCTGTGTTACTCATTAGTCCTCTTAACCTAGCTTAACCCTTTTATGCACAGTGAAGCTGCGAGGAAGCATGGAGCGTTTGAATGCTTTGTGGATGCTTTCTGCATTTGTTCATCAACTGTTAGAAAGCAGCTGGCTATGCTGCAGAAGTGAAACTTTAGGAATGTGTTTCCAGATCTATGTGGGCAGCTTGCCCTACGGTTTGTGAGACTATAGTTTAAGGTATGCAAAGATCAGGGGTATATCACTGGAGAGCAGCAGGATGTCTGGTTAAGGTATTTGGGATAGCGTATGCATGGAGTATCAATTTTTTCACAATAAATCCCATTTACCATGCAGTTAGCACAGAGTTTGCTTTGCAGAGTGATGTGAAAGTGATCAGGGTCTACCATGGAGCACACACATATTCTCTGTGCTTTCATTTCATACGGTGGTTACTGTTGCTCCTTCTATTCTGAGGTATTTTGACAAATGGACAGGGTGCGACTTCTCTTTTAAATAATACAGAACTGAAGGAAGATGAGAGGTTGACAGCACTTCATCCTCTACTGCAAACCAAAAGCAGCTGGGAGGTTGTAAACTAGATTTAAAGAGCAGATGGCATCCTCAAGAAAAGTATCTCAGTTCCTCCTGGATGGTTCTCAGGCTGCCAGAAGCACACTTTATCTCTCTCTCTCTATCTGGGTGTCTACCAGGACTGAAGATAAATGTTTAGGCAGAAAGTATTACCTACAGATTGCTCAAGACCATCTCACTGGTGAGCGAATGTGAGCAGGCAAGAAGGACTCAGTGTTCTGATGTTTTTGCGACTCATGCTATCTACCACAAAGAGAGAGCAGGGGATAAGGCAGAGGTGAGGTTTGTGCCTCAGGCATAACAAATTAGAGGTAAGGCATCACAGTTTCTCTCATCTAATGTTCTCCTGCGTAGCCCTTGCTATGTCTGTGGCTGACCTATAAAAGTGCTCCTAAGGAATGGCTCTCTGTGGGTGAAAATGATCCTCAGGTTAAAGCTTCATTCGAGATGCTCCTCTAGTGTATTGATTACCCATATATACATAACAACTTCACCTAGTCTTCTCTACATGTCCTGATGTTTTCTTCCGTGTGAAACTGCAAATTCAGCTTTGTCACAGAGATAGTTTATGTAGAGTGAAATTAAGAAAGCTTATTTTTTACGACAAAGACTTGTGTGACGCTTACTCTGTCACTGATTTTTTTGCTTGTTCTTTCATCTTCCCACCACCAAATATAAACAAATCTAAGCGAAAAGCCTCAGTTGAAAGAGCATGGGATTTCAAAGAGCTTGGGGAAAGAGAGGGGAAAAAAAAAAAGGGAAACCCACCATATGTATGCTAGCTCAAAGTGATTAAAACAGTGTGTGGAGAAGCCTTTTTGCATAGATGAAAATGCTCTTAGAGTATTCCGAAGTGTTAGTGTAAGCTTTTTTTTCTGGATGCAGCTCGACAGCTTTTGCAAGTGATCTCCTTGGTGTGACCACACACACACTCTGCTTGCCCTTAAACTGAATGTTTCTGCCTCTTTCTATCACAGTTATTTTTGAACTAGATGCCACTTTCTTAAAACATTTCTCAGAAGTAGTGTCTTCAAATTAAATGATTTGAAAGTTCCACTGAGATAAATCGAACTGCATGCACCTGCTGAGTTCCTGTTAGTATGGCTTATTAGGCAAAATTACTGTTTTGTTCATCCAGCTGCTGCTGAGTCAGCTACTAGATACCAGACCGAAAGTATTCATGTCAATACAGTGTGTGTTGTTCAGAAGGGGTGTAGAAGGGACAGTAAGGTGCAAATTTGAGGATTCACACTGATGATAGTAAAGAGAAGAGAGAGAAATTAGTCTAACAGGCAACTTTGTAAAATACTACGGGAATGTAGATCCTGCATATCTGTAAGAAATCTTCCCTGAAGAATAGCCTGAGTTTTACTGCTCGTAAAATGAAAAATTTGTATGCATTAGATAGATGAGAGATAATAAAAAATCATTACTTGAATTGGCCCAAAAGAACCAGCAGTGTTTAGAGAATACTTATATAGAAGTCTTCTGTATCACAGTGAGCAAAGCATATCTGAGGGAAAACTATGTCCTGGCTTTATGGTAACTTAGATTTCCAGAGAAGCAAACCTTCTTATGTGAGAGGTCTAAAAAAAGAAAAATGTCCAGCCTTTAGCACATCAGGAGTGGGGTTAACAGCACTATAAACAGGGCCACCATTATTGCTGACAGTGAGCTGATGTTCCTGAGGAAAGGCAGCGTGCTTTTCAAGAAGGGGCAGCATGGATACATATTTCTTAAACTGCATATCAGGTGTTCTTTGAGATAGAATCATAGAGTCATTCAGGTTGGAAAAGACCTCAAAGATCAAGTCCACCCCCAGCCTAACTATACTACCCTTATCTATCAACCATCTGCTAAATCATGTCCCTGAGCACCACATCCAAATGGAGATGATGGCTTGGAAACCAGATATAACTTCTAAATGACTAAAATGATCTGCTACAGAAATACTTGTTTTGAACATTACACCCAAGAAGCAATTGTGTTCCCTAATCATCCCAGTCCAATCTGGGAGGATTGGTTATTAAAGGAGCATGTATATTTAATAAGAAGGCATGCTGATGCAGTGAGTTCTTTCCTAAATTCTCTAAGGACTGTAGGAAATAGCCAGATTTTTCCAAAATGCTTGAATCTTTCATATATCCAAAATCTTGTGTTGGTGAGCAGAGTCTGTTGTATATTTGGTAATATCGGACATCTTAGGGTGTACAGGAAAACCGTAATTATCAAATGCCATTAGAGAAAGTGAAAATAAATCTCAGTCATAGCTTCAGCTACTGCTAGCTGCAAGCACTCCCAAATGCATATATCACTAGGCACATAAGCTACCTCTCATAGCCCCTTTCTTCTACGTTTCAACCATGCTTCAGAAGGAGAGTAGCATTTTCTGTTTAGCATGACTTTCTGTTTTTTATTTTATTCGTTTTTTTTATTTTACTGTTTAATCTACCTATGAGGTAATTTCCTGAACTGATTTTCTTCTGCATTCAGGAATAGAAATATGTGGTTTACCTCAAGTTACTTTTGAAGAATTACTGCTGCACTGTTAATCCGCCTGAATAGCATTTTTAAGATTTTTTCAAATGATGAAAAGGGGTTTGTCCCAGAAGTAGGTGAAGCGAAGCAGCCTGGTAAAACTCAGCCTCCACTCCACAGCTATCCAAACAGCCAAAGCAAGCTTGCTTCTATATAAAAAACATTGATTGATGTTCAAGAGAGGCCTATTTCAGGCAGTGCGTGAACTGGGACCCCCTTATGGTCCAGTCAGCAGTCTCTGCTAGGTGATCTATTGGGAGCTTTCCCCCACTTGGCCTAATCCTCACTGCTTGTGCCAAAAACATATTTTGTGGAAGTCATTCTTAGGGACATTACATACTTAAAAATAAAAAAAAACAGTATGACTCCAAAGTGGGTTGATGTAAGGAAGGAGTACACAAATGAGTAAGATTTCACCTAAAACATGGCGGAAATTATATATGCTTTTGGAAGTTCTTCAGATTTAGCTTTTATTTCTTTTTCTGCTGATAACAAGAATTCCTGGAGGACAAGTGGTAATTCCTAAGTTATTTCTAGTCCCTACCCTCTATATCTAAATACAGTATTTTTTGGTTTCGCTGATAATGAAAAATAGTTTTAAACTTCAAGAAAAATCCCACTTGCTTATTTAATGTGGTATATCTCAAAATTTGATGTTGGAAATATTTGAGAAGGAAAAATTCCCAGCACTGAAACTTGTTTACAGTGGGTAAACATCAACAGGGTTAGAGAGGATCTCTTTTTAAGTAAGTAGATACTTGTAATATGTCTTAGAGAGATGTGAGTTTGTACGGTCTTTAGCCTTTGGAAATGCTACTGTCATCTCGCGTAAGGCCATGTGTGCCCACAGTTTGTATTTTCCATTTGTAGTAAATCAAAGAATCAAGGGTCAGTTTTAGTTTTGTTTGTTGAAAATTAACGAGTCTTGTTGTCATGGCTGTAATATCTCCTTAAATACTAGTGAATCTAGCTTTGGAATCCGACACAAAGCGTTTGTTTCTTCAGCTTAGCTACTTTCTTTATGAGATTTTACAAATGCTGGCTATCAACTCTGCTGAATGCTTCTACTGCTTAGTAAGCACATCCTGAAAAATATGCAGTGATTTTGACTAGGCTTAAACCAATTGCTCTGTTTCATTAAAAGAAAGTTGCTGCTCTCACTTTACAGCAGCGCTAGTTGTTCTCAGTCTGCTCTTCACTGTGGATAGAGGGTTGCTGGAGTGATGAGATGAGCAGAATGGTTGCAGTTCTGTACGGTTTTGTTGTAGTTAATGCAACTTTTTAGTAACTGTTGAATACCTTTCAGAGGGTGCCTTGCTATCAATTGCAAGCTTGATCACAGATAACCTTTAGGATACAGTTAAAAATATGTAAATGAGGGTTTCCTTCCCACTTTAGCTACGCTTTCTTTTTTTTGGAAATATCTGATTCTATTTTAAAATACGCTTTTATTTTACCAAAAAAATAACTAGTAGCTCAATTGCTTCACTTTAATCTGCTTTCACTAATAGAGACTTCAGGAACACATTCCTTCGCTCTCGAAATCGTTACTAAAAGCTAAAAGGAGCTAAGTGCATTTTAAAACAAAATGCCTACCGATATTCTGGTCTGTATGAGGGCCGAAGGGTTTTGGTGCAGCTTTGGGATAGAGGTTACACCTAGCTCTTGTTATATTGCTCCATTTTATTAGTAAGTTCCTGTTAATTGTTAGATTGTAGCATAAAGGCTTTGACAAAGCCCATGTTAATGTAACACATGCTCTAACCTAAGAACAAGGTTCTCAGACTGCGTTCTTCACAAATTCTTAAAACTGCAACTAAATTATATACATATATATGCATATAATGCAGAAAACATATCGCACAGAATTTCATGTTTATTTTGTTACTTTCTGGAAACTATGGGAAGAAAATGGTTTATGAGCTTCTACTGATTCTACTCTGATATCTTGTTTCTTGGCTAAAATGGGTTTGGTGGTCAGTTAGCAGTAGGGTCACTTGCAGTCTGCCTGGGCACAAATTTGCTTAGAAAAGGAGATAAAGATAATGAAATACCAGTGCTGCTGTATTGGCAATAGAGCCTGGTCTCTTGCCCCAGGCTTTTACCTTCTTTCATGTGAAAGAGAAGTAGCTGAACTAGCGTGGTTCCTGCTGCATTGGAAAGGCAACTGTGGACATCTCATGCTGTGCTCAAGCTACATCTTCTTTTTAGCACTCCTCAAGAATTTTCTGTAGTAACTATTACCAGATAATGGCATGAAATAAGGTTAAGAATTTCTTGTTTTTTTAATGAGTAAGATACAATAAGGGCTGAGCTAGGTGGTCTTCAATCTGGTAACTGTTTTAAGAGTTGCAACCAGTTAGAGGTCTGCTCTGTTATTTTCACAAACTCAACAGCTTTCTTTAGCATTGAACTGGATTTATACTTTCTTTTAGAAGAAGGTATGTAATATTCTACACCATCTTTTGGTTGTTAATTTGTGGAGTCTTTGATTGTGACTGAGAATACGTGCATGTTTTGGAAGAGACTACTTGGGTTTGTTTTTTGTGACAACAGCTAATAGAGAATCATTACCTGTTTACACACTCCAGTCTTGTTTGCCCCCTCAGCGTGAGAATGCAAGTGACCTAAACCTGCAGATATACAGAAGCATTAGAGAAGGCACGAGATTGTCATTTACTGTTAATCAAGAGTAGTTCCTATGAGCTACAGCCTCAAGCAAATACAGCCGCTGTATGAACCATACGGACAATGCGTGAATTGAATGAGTCAATGTGGTGGCTCGTAGAAATGCCTTCATGTCCACCCTACCACTATCACAGTTCAGGTATCCTTTTTGAGTGCTTTTCCTTTAATCACTCAGCAACTTACATGGAACCTATTTCAGAACTGATTAGTATATGCTTACTTCAACATGACAATGGATTTAAAAAGCAAGTGAAAGAAACAGGAGATTTTATAACTTCAAACAAATAAATCAGTCATTTGACTTGTTTGGGTTTGGGGTGCGTGTACGTACCCCCACACAGGAAACAAACTGACCGAAATGAGACGTAGTAACTGATTTGGAAAGGAACAGTTATTAAAATTCTTCTTGGGTGTATGAGCCTTTGGGGAATTCCTGCTGTCATCGAAGTGAAAGAGATCTGTATTTAACAGCTTTCCTACATTTGATTGACTTTAAGGTTTAAGTCCAAATGATGGGAATTTTTTATTGATATACTTACAACAAAATGATGTATTTCTATCAGTTTATGCTAAAATGCAGCAATATGACATTGGGAGAATGAAACCCATCTGCATGCATATTGTCAGCATGATGCAGAAACTGACTTTGGGGGCATCCTGGTTGAGGCTGTAGCTTGTAGACGCTTCACTTTCACAGGCACCGAGTTTGAGAAGCTTGTGATTTGTTTGAACTTTCACTTGAGGAATGATACTAATTCTGACTTGCATTGTGTGGAAGAAATCTCACTAATTATCACATTCTGAGATGTTTGAACATATCCCTTCATATGCGTACGTGGCTGTTTCTTATACCTTGTACTTGTGCATCTCTACTGCTTATGTGTGAGAAAATTGTTGTTAAACAGCAGTATTAGAGACTTGTCTTAAGTAGTGTTGTGTATATTCTTTTCTCTTTCTATGCAGAAAGCTTTGATGTAATGAGAGGTTTTTTTTTTTTTGTTTTTAAACTTACTCTGATTTAGATCATATTTGTTCTAAGGGTTTATTCAAGTATATTTGTCAGGGGAAAATATATTTCTCTCAAGTAACGTGCTTATTCCTCGAAGAGGGGGCTTTGGAAATTCAGAGTTAAATCTTCCGAAAATGTCTAAGCATTCTTTAGCCCCTTTGAAAATGCCATTTTTACATCAAAATAATTTCATAGGAAAAAACAAAATCCTTCCTAAGCATCTACCTCAGAAGGACTTCCCCTTGTTACATGAAAACACATCTCAAGAAGTAATGAGGATTATGGAGATCAGAAGAAATCATAATCAGAAGTTAAAGGGGCTGTACAGATATTAAGAAACAAACTTTTAAATCGTTCCTAATCAAAGGTGAGCTCAGAATAGATCATTAACTTAGGTAGATACTAAACTAAGGTACTCAGATACTAAAAAGGAATTACTTGAGTAATATATACAGACTGACCTCAGCTTTCCACCTTTTTCACCACTCTTGCTTCTTTTATTAGATTATAGTTCTGGTCATGAGAGTGCTCCCTACATTTAAACACCCTGTGACCTTTACTGATGAATGTCAAATTTACATATGCTATATTGGGAACACATTTGTGCGTACAAAGTACAAGACTCTGAATTTATAAAGTGGTCCAGTTTACCAGAGCTTGTGTCTAGGAAGTCATCAGAATAAGTGAGTAAAATTGAATTTTTTGCCCTTAATATGTGGTTGTTATTTTATACTGCACTAATATTCTGGGGAGAGAAAAAGTAGAAATAGAGTTACAGACTTTTTCTTTATGGAAACAGTCGTGGAGAGTAATCTCTCTGGATAGACCCTATGAGATAGCAATAAGAGAAGACCTTGCTTTACAGAGGCTACCAGGATTGACATGAGTTACAACACTTTGATTGCAGTTGAGCAGTCTGTGAAATCTGGATTGTGTTTTGCTTGTTGTGGTTTCTGATCCATGCTTCCAATGCTTTAGAAAGTTCTGTAGTCACTTGGTCCAAGGAACAATCAATTTATGATGGCTTATCTTACTAGACAAAGCACTACTCTCACCTGTCTCACTTCTATATATAATGAAAACTAACTTTCAGTGAAAGAAATTACAATATGTATTTACCCCCTTATTTTTGTTTCTAATCTAAGATTAGCAATAACTGAAAAGCAAACTGAAATCTGAGAAATGTTCATCCAAAATTGAAACTTTCAGCTGAAACGTTTGTAATGAAGAAAATAAGGCATTACTTCTAGATGTACAGATGCCATCGTTTTCTTAACCGCAGTAGGATCACAGGATATTGGAGGAAAATATCAGTACTAGTGGAATGGTTTTTTTTTTTGCAACATGAAGAATAAAGTACTTTGCAATTTACACAATAACAAGTCATTCTAGATATTTTTCTGCTGCATGCTGTCTGTGTAGGTTTCTGACAGTAACAAGAACGTAATGCCTAATTTGATGGACGGAGTTGTGCAATACCAATCACTGAAGTACTCAGTTGATTTTATTTTACTTGAGTTATTGTTTGAGTTTGGAATTCTCCAGAAAACTTTGGTGTTATTGGGTCTCTGGTAATGACAGCAAGGCAGAGGCAAGTGCGTGACTGCTTCACAGTACTTTTTCATTTGCTTGCTATTTTGTGTTTACGTTGTAATTTTATACTTTCTCTGAATTCGTATTCTTCCAGGCTGTTGTTATTCCATTAGTAGTCAGCGGAACAAACTCAAATGTCTGGACCAAGGTTTTGGACTAAAATCTTTCTTCTGGAGACTCAATTGCAATGAAACAAGATACGGGCCTATTGTAGTCCACTCAAAGCATACGGTTTTTTCATGTTAAAACTCTAATTAGCCAGGTCAGCAAATTCAGTGCAGCTGAAGTTCAAGATGGGATGAGGTGTGCGCTAAAAGCCCTCAGGTGATCTTATCTGTTCTTCATCTTCCATTGCATGTAAAGTTTGTCAAGTTGAATTTGGGCTGGCGAATCTTGATACAGGAAAGGAAGCCAAGTTTTGTAATGCGTACCAGGGAGTAGAAGTACCAAGAGAAAAGTACATTACAGGAGGGCTCAGGGAACCTCCTGATACAGAACTAGGATTTACTGTAACTTTTTATGGCCTTAAAATATATTGAAATTCATTCTCTAGTGAATATGCAGGAAGGCAAACTAAATCATCATCACTTCCTTTCATTCCAGATGGTTTCTCTAGGCTTCTGAGACTTAACTTTGACATAAAGTGTATTTGTAATTTTAAAATGTATCATAACAATTCTTTTTGCTATTAGCTTTGGAAAAGCACTATAGTTTCTTTAACGAAGGTGGAGTGTAGGCAGGATTATTATACGGGTTCTAGGAAACCTAAGCTCCTTAGCCAGAGCTCCAGTCATTTTACTAACAGGTTAAAAAAAAAAAAAAAAAGACTCTGGGTAAGAAAGTCTCAATGTCTGTTAACTGATCTATGCTGTCTTGTGCATTAAGGAAAAAAGTCTTGTGCAAACAGGTGGCTCTTCTAATCTATCATTGTCAAAGCTGGCATACTACAGTTCAATTTCCAGTTCCTCCTTTCCCACTTTTACTTCAGCTTTGAGAAGTGCTGCTGAAATTCATTGCTGAAAGTGACCTGTGTGCCTCTTCGGAAGAACTAGTACCATATTGCTGCGCTCAGAAACTTCGGTTCAATTATTCTATGAGATGAAATTAAATCCAAGACTGCTTTGTCCTTTCTTTATATTGTCAAGCTTTAATTAACCCTTTCAGAAATAATGCTAATCGCTTCTGAGGAAGTGGTGTGATAAAAATATAGACTGTGTTATGTTTGTAATATCTCAAGAACACCTGCTTGAGTGAAAGCCTTACCTGATGGAGTAATGGTTCTTCAGAAATACTAAGTAATCACAGAGATTGTTTCTAGACACGCAGATTGTTTGAGTGGTTCTCAAATTAATGTGACATAGTGCAGATTAAATGAACCAACTGGAGAAATATGAGGCATCACTAATGACTTAATTTTCTTTCCTATATTTTTTTTCAGTTAAGACGACCATTTTTAAGATTGTAAAAGCCCAGAAGTATTATTGGAACCAATATTCTAAAGCTTTTTACTGCTGATAATAGATTATATCACTATAGATTGCTGATTAAACAGGAAAGAGCAACTCGTTGTTATTTGTTCTGTGGTGCCTTCTTTCTTTATCTTTAATTGACATGGCTTTCTTTTGCTTCCTATTGTGAAGTTGATTTTTTTTTTTTTTCTTTCTTTCGATGAAATACTTGCCTGACTATGGAATTAATTTATAAGAAACAACTGATGAAAAAGTAGGGGAAAATCAAACAATATGGAGATATGATGCAGAAATAGAGTTATAATTATACTGTAAATTCACTGTATTTTTTTTTTTTTTTTTTTTTTTTTGAGAAATCACCATGAAGCAGTATCTAGAAAAACCTAGGTCTGGAATTTATGAACTTGTGTAAAGGCAAATGCATTACTGCTTTTTTTTTCTAACAGATGAAATTCAACAGTAATTGTTTATTTCACTCTGGTTTACAAACAAATGAAGACATGTGGTGTGAAATGCACTTTGGCTTCAGTATCATCATGCATGCTACTAAATCATGCTTGTGTTGTGCCCTCTTAATCATGGAACACCTGAGTTACAGTTTAATAGCACAACCAAATGACTCGCGAGTCACACTGGAGTACTTTCTTTACCCACACTTGAGATCAGTATCTTAGAGTAGAGGTACTCACCATACATGTGATAAGAGGACAGAATTAGGGGAGAGGGATCGCCACATTACTTCCTTCATGTTATTTTTGGATATGACTAGCATTCCCTCCCCTTACACACACCCCCTTTTTTCCCAGCCCCCACCTCTTGCTTGCATTACAAGCTCATACAACCGCTCTCACGTACACGAAGCAAAAGCGAGAGAGCAACAGCTGGACTGAAGCCACAGGACTTAAACTCTGCTCCCTCACTGCCAGCAGGCTTTGTTCTTTGGAATCACTCAGAACTGAGGAGAACGTCTTCATTGCTGACTGTGAGTGGCTGGAATTTTTGGCAACTCAGCTCTCCATTAATTTTTTCTGTGCTCTTGTGCAAACTAGGCTGATTTTAGAGCAGCGAAGCAAAGAGCTGGGACTAGTCAAGAAATAAAGAATCCAGAGACGGTCAGCCATCACCTTCCTTGTGGGGGGTAGGGGTCCCTCTGTGCCACCACGGTAAGT
The DNA here is from genome assembly GCF_019232065.1 of Centrocercus urophasianus. Taxonomy (NCBI): domain Eukaryota; kingdom Metazoa; phylum Chordata; class Aves; order Galliformes; family Phasianidae; genus Centrocercus; species Centrocercus urophasianus. The sequence goes on along the minus strand of NW_024884889.1, from coordinate 5,277,237 downwards.
GCCAGCATTAAACGTGTGTAAAGATGCAAGAAAGAAAGTAGTTGTTTTACTACGGCAGGGGAGGGGAAAAAAGTGCGTGAATCATTCACACTGGGTGTCTGCAGTTACAGCGGTGTCAGAGCAGTGCCTAGCAGGAAACTTTTCCTCATTGCTCATTTTTTGAAAAGCTGTACGAGAAAGTATTTATTTCAGCCAAATGCCTGAACACCTGTACAACTGCAAAGCTTTCCAAATTGTTTCAGTATTGGGTTTTTTGCGTGTCTGCTTTGTTTTGTATTGCGTAAAACAGAGTGACTTGAACTTGTGGGATAACCCCTTTCTTTTAAGAACAAAGCTGAGCCTGGGCAGTGAAGATCTTCCATCGTGTAGGGTGCATTGAGAACTGAAGTTCAGGGAACAGAGGGAGTGAAAAAGGATAAGAGACTTCCTAAGCCTATCTATCTTACAGGGACTGGAAATAGACTCATTTCAAATGACTGGCATTCATTCAGTAGGTCGTCCCTTTGTCGTGTGTCGTCCCCCCCTCTGGCCCCCCTGCCCTTAGGAGCTGAGTGAAACTGATTTTAAAAGCAAAAAGTTTGGGGGCCTTCTGGCTTAGAGCATGAAGTAACAGCTAATGTAGTGTCGAAGAGAAAATGTGCTTGGATAAATGACTGTCATAGAAAGGACAAGAACTTGCAGAAACAAATCTGGTTGCTTTTCCAATAAGCCAAGTGATTTAGCTGTCCTTGATTTATTTAAAAGCTTTCCTACTGCTGTCTTCAAAGTTTGCTAGCAGAATCAATTGCTTTGTAACTAAGATGTTTTGTTTTTATTTTAATATTCTCTATATTTATTTTGTCTTCCAGAAAAATTTTATAACAGTCAGTACAGCATCAGGTTAATCCAAATGCCTTGCTTTCAGTAATGCTATCTAGCTGTCAAAGTAAATTTGCTTATCTGTAAAGCTACTGGTAACGCTGCTATGAGTACACTGTTTAGTCTTGCTGTGTGGGTTATCTTTAAGTGATATATAAGAAACTCTCAAAATCCAAATGTTAAAATATGTAGTAAATGTCGGGAAGGGGAGAAGATGAGGTGGTGGAATGTATTTAAGTACATTAAAAATAGAAAAATAAACATACACGTGACCGAGGCAACTGACCTGGAAAGATGGAAGCTTTTCTTTCCTTTCTTTTTGCTCAACTCTGGCTCCATTAAGTACTTCAAGTAGTTAATTCCCTATTTTAGAGGAAAGCAGTCCCTTTCCTCTACCGCCTCATTTTCCACCGGTTCCTTAGAAACTTGTGGAGGTGAATCAAGTCACATGAAACAGATGCTGAATGTGCAAATGGGTGCTTGTGCAAAGTAGGGGAGGCATTGACAATTACCTACTTGTTCTGGGGTCTGTAACTTCTGGTTGTTTTCCAATTCAGAACCAGGTAACCTATGATCACCCATTCTGACCTACATACTTGTGTTTAGTGTGGTAATTTGTTTAAAAAAATCTGCTAAAATCTATTTCTTTCAAATAATTGCTCAGTAGTGCTCAGAAGAATAGTTTCCATTGTGTTACAGTATTGGTGAAGCTTAGTACAGATTTCATCTGCTGTGGACTAAGGCATTTCTTTCTATGGCAGTTACTAGCTTTATTTTTGGCAAGTTATTCACTGAACTGGAATTGCAAAGCAGAACTAGCAAAGATTCTTTTTCGGAGCTAAAAATGGAATAGGGTTTTCCAGCACTGGGCTCCCCCCTGCTGATGGCACTACGTCAGGTTTTCTCAGCAGTTGCTTTCATTTTCACAGTTTACTTGGGTGCTATAATGACTTCATTTTTCTTTTTTTTTTTTTTTTTTTTTTTTCCCATTGATGTAGTGGAAGAATGTGACATCTTTATGTTGTTTTTCCTGCTTTGATGTGTTAATGCATAGTTTCTACTGACTGTGAGGTTTGGCAGTGAGGGAATTCAGAGATGGGCCTTAACCAAAACCCCTGGATTCTACCCTGTCTGCAATATGAGAAGGTTAATATCTGGATCCAAACCTCTTGGCTCTGGTCTATTCCTGTTGTAATTGCACTTCACTTTGGCCACAGTTTCAATTGCTTTTTGTGGTGATTTAAGACACAAAAAAATCTTTCAGGCTGTAGGCAGACTTTAAAAGAGGAAGTGACATTTAAGAATCTTGCAGTTAGTTAAGCAAGGCTTGCTTATTTGCTCCTTAAATTTGACTTTTAGAAGCCCCCAGGGAATCACATTCCCCTTCCTCTATTATAATTGTAGAAGTAAGTAAGAAGTAAGTTTTGGAACTCCTTCAATGAGCTCCTGAGAAAGCGAAGGTGCTTAGCTCCACCTCACAGGCTGTGTTTATCCAGGTTACTCAAGTACCTCACCGGCTTTGTTTCACCCTAAGTGATCAGTCTGCAAGCTTTTAATGAAGCACCACATAAATTATTATCCGTGCCAAGAGCTGTGGCAGCCCACGTTAAGCAATGCTGCAGTGCTCTGTGAAGGGACGCACAGATTGTTACTGAAATCACGATTATTCTGCTTTCTTAATTGATCAACTTCTCTGAGTCTGGCTAGCTTAATGAATTCAATGCTTCTCCGAATTCAATTACCCATGTCCCTGCCAGCTGCTTGTGGTATCTCTGCTTCAGCAAGAAAAGCTGTTCTGTGGCTGCGTTGGCTCGCTGTGGCTTACAGCTCTGATTTATTAGGCAGTAGTTGCATTTTTTCCTTTTTTCCTTGAATGATTCAATTGTGATGTCACTTTTTTTGTCTTGGCTTTCACCTTTTAAAGCATGTTTGTGTTGTTTTTTGTTGGTTATTTTTTTTGCTGCAGACAGTTCTTGTAACGCTAGGGAAGTGGGAGATGTCCCAGCGCAGCTCTGTCTACCCCAGCACATTCCAGGGCCACCGAATCATTTGTGGTGAGAGTGATTCAGATCTGGTTAGGATGATTTAAAGGAGAGGTTATAGGCATACTGCAGTTCTGCATTTACGAACGTAACAGGGAGTTTTTTACTGCCTGATTGAGACCACATGGCTCCAACTTAGACTTTTTTTTTTTAACGTGGAAATTGTTGGCTGAATGTACTCAAACAGTTTTTTTTCTTAATTGCCTGGAGGCTGAGACTTGGGATCATGGCATTCAATGGTAAGGTCAGGGTTAAAACAGTTTATAGTGTTCCTTGGACTAAAAGGAGAGATGGCTTCTTTGAATATTTTGCATAGAACACAAACATGCCTCTCTCCTATGTTACAGCAAATGTACCCCAGGAATTCTTTCAGACGCTACAGGGACCTGATTTGAAAGAGGCAGGGAGAAGGACAGAAATGAGGGAAGATACCTATCATAGGTCACACTAAATGTGTTCTGTTCCAAATATTTATGGAAGGTATGAAAATAAAAATGAAAGACAATGATCCTTTTGATTGTGTGTGGATTAATTACTTGTTCTCAAAGCCATCATTTTGGACTGCTCTGAAAAGGAACTAGACATTTAATGTACTTGCATGTATGTCCAAAATAACATAATTTAGTTTTCCATTCATTCGGAAACATGACATATATAAAACACCAGAGATGAATTGCAAGAAAAAATGCTTTTGTTGTGGCTACGGATAGCCTGAATTAAACATACCAGTCTTGCTTACATTCCTAAAACAAACAAACAAACAAAAAAAACCCATAAACCACCAAGACCTTTTCTATGTCTTAATTCCAAAATTCCTGTTCTGAGGATATGGATATCTTAAGGAAAATTCTGACATAATGAATTTTACTAAGTGGCTTTAGTGTAATTATTTGAGGTAAAATGTGTCCACAATCTAAAGGATGAGATTGTAACATCTACATTGATGTACCTCATACCATTGCACTCTTCTTAGGCGTGTTATTTATTTGAAATACTCTCATTGCCTTGTATTTCCCCCAGTGCTCTTTTCTGTTAAGTCCCATCAGGTGATGCGTAGCACTTCATACAAGGCTTTCCTTGCCCAAGGAGACCCTCTGGCAGAATGCTATTGCTTTTAAGCTCCTGTGTTCAGTGCTGCCTGCCTTTGAGGCATTGCAATGTTCCAGTATCTGCCTGCTGCACTCTGCCAATGGAGTCGCTGCTTTTCTGAGTCTTTGCACGTTTCCTATAACTGTGACTGTTACAAATCTCTGTAGGATCTGACTTGGAGATGATGAATGCATTTTTTTATACTGACACTTGATAATTGAGAAGTTTCTAATTTGAAACAATAGTACTGTTAACATAAAAAAGAAAACTTTTCTCTGGTTGTAAAATGAAGTAAATATGAAGAGGATTTCTTAAATAGTCTAGGAACAGTATGCAACTTTTACTCTGCAAGAGCGAGTGCGATAAAGAATTACAAGATTTTTGCTGTGTTTAGGTACTGGGGTAGTAAATTTAGCTGGCTGAGAGTGGAGAAAGACTATAACCCTTCATGCAGTTGTGTACTGCCTTTTGAACTAGTTTCTTAATATGACTTTTCTCTAGTTTCCATGTGTGCTTCTTTGTTAAGTTGAAAAAAAATTGGGAAAAACTGAAGGGGGGGAGGGGGGAGAAGAAAAGCCAGCATTAACCTTTAACCCATGTTGACAAATCCCTGCATTGGTAATTTCTGCCTTACGTCAACTGCAATATAAATGTTTAAAAAGTAATTTATGAATAATAGATTGACCTTGATAAGAGGTGAAATTGGTCCCTGATGTGTTACTGTGTTCTTCCTGTGTTGCGTTATACTGTATTAATGCATGTGGAAGTCATATAAATGAATTGTTTATAGACCTGACAATTATAGCAAAGATAAAACAATGCAGCTTTTATACCAGAGAAAAAAGAGACTCAAAAAAAAAAAAAAAAAACCAAACAAACAAAAAAAAGAAAGGGGAGCACCTCAGTGAGAAGCTGGGAGGGTGAAACAGAGCTGTGCAGCGTTTCAAGGTCAGCATTGATAGAGCTGCTAAGAGTTAGTAGATAAGGATGTGTAACTTGTCTTTCTTGCCAAACGTATGACTACTTGAATGTGTTTTCTGACTGTAGGGCAATCATAAGCAAAATAGATCCCCTCTCTTTCTAGAGTTATTTTTAAACAGTGAAGAGAAGCATAATGGAAAAGGGCTGGAAACAAGGGTCAAGGAATTTTAGGATTTATTTGGGCCATAGAAAGCATATGTAAATATTAGTCATTGCAGTAAAGTGTGCACCTTTAAGGCAGACTGGAGCACTGCCCACCAACGTGTTGGATTCCTGTGGAATTTTCAGTTTTCCACTGAAAGTGGCTTTTGATACTATTTGATATTTCATTTTGCTTAATGGTGGTGAAAAATACATGTTGTGCTTTGAAATGTGGCTGGCTGGGCCAGTGCGTGTCGGTATGTGGGAGAAATGTTGGATGCGAGGAAAGTATGGTGCAAGGAGGCCGTGGCCATAGCAGCCCACAGAGCGACTCAAGCTCATGACATGTATGTGTGTGCTTCTGAATTGTCACTTGTGGCAGCTGGCAGCCATGGATATCCATCTAGAAGGATGGAAACCAAAGTGTTAAGTGAGAGCTATGCTGCATCTTGCAGCTTGTGACGGTGCTTTAACTGTACACAGTAAATGCTGAATAGGCAGCATCAGTTAATCACTGTTAATTAGGTAAATGGGATGCTTAGGATACCTAGTCCTCAGGTCTGGTTTAGATAATAAACGTTGTCTTCCCTGTAGTAGTCTTGTATGTTTTGAAGTGCACAGTAATGCAGGGGTTAACCTTAATGACAAGTATCTGTCTGCCCAGTAAAGCCAGTAAGTCAGTCACGTCTTGCCTGTGCTTTGTATTTTCTGTAAGAGGATGCTGTGCATAAGGAAGGTTGCTGAGGAAATGGTGGCATAGGTTGTGCTGCTCTGGGAGAACCGTGGCTCCAAAGACAGCTTTCCTTCCCCGCCCTTTCCTTCCTCTCATCTGCTGTCTCAACTAGTCCCTTTCATTTGGCTCATGCTGGATTTACCCTAGGACTCCCCAGATGTTATCTGCAAAGTTATGAGTCCTGCTTTAGCTCCTGATGGGTGACTTTTGGCTATGTCTCTCACTGTACCTACCTCTGAGATAGAATATAAGGAAATAGCGTATCCAAGGGAAGTACAGTTCGCAAGATGACAGCTGCCACATACAGGTTAAGCCTTCTTTTCACCAGGAACTGTGAAAAATGTATTTTTGCTAATAATACATTATGTATCAGTAATCAGTATTGCTGATGTATTTCTTTTTGCTAGTTAATGTTGGAAACGTTAGTTCAGAAAGTTGCTGGTTTCAGTCCAGACCAGTAGGCTTAGAAATGGTTTATGTTACAAATGCAAGTTTGCTAAGTGTCAGAACTGATCTGGCTCATCTGGATTCTCCTCTGTTATTGAAAAGATAGTTGATATTTAGGTTATGATGTAATACAATTATATGTGTGACCTCAGCTCTGGCTTTAAAAATGTCCTCTTCTCAGTTTCTCCTTAAATAGTTTTCTCACAGTTCCAGTTGGCATTATATAAAGCAAGCAGTCAGTGCTATTGAATCTGAATTACAAATTAAAGAATGCATTAATTATAACAGGAGTTGGCTGTTCAGATGAAGAGTAGCTTATTTAAGAATTATTGCATCTGTAAGTTGAAGACTAAATTTGACAAAAATGTTAACTGGTTTCAAGAAAGTGCAAATTAGCTGCATTTTTGCTGTGTCTTTACTAGGTAGTTCCTGTTGACGTGTGGGTTGGCAAGCAAATGTGAAAACAACATGAAAGTTCAATATATATCGAACTCGAAAAAACAGTAGATAAAGTTTTTAGACTAAAACTGAACTGGAATAATCAGAATTCTTTTGCTCACTGTTTCAGGCCTTACTAGTGAAAAGCATTCAAAGTGAAAAACTGTCACAACAGCAGAATGGTATTTGTGTACAGAGTTATGGTTTTGTTTGTGAACAACAATAAAAAGAAGTTGGAAATTGTTGATTTAAAACAAAAACCAAGCAGTGGAGTGGAAGTAGTTACTGTTGATGTATTTTTTTTAAATACACCAAGACATTCGCATTATTTTTCTTTCTGCAATTTAGTTTGTGTATGTTGTTAGATATGTCACACAAGCCCTCAAAAAACGCTTTTATTTTTCCAAATAGTTCTGAGGGCGCTTGAATGAGGACTTTGTTTAAAGGCTTAGTGATCATCAAAGCTTTGATCTCCTAAAAGAAATTATTGCACTGGTCTCCAAGTCACATGCCCCTGACTTCAGCCAAGCCATCTGTTCTAATTGCATGATTGCTGCTTTTGTTATCTGTAAATACATGAAACAGATTCAGTCGTGCTTTAGCTGCGTAGTTACAATCAAGATACGAGTAAATACATCAGTGTTCTCTTCTGCCTTCATTCATTAATGTATAATGTTCTTTATGAATTATCATCCACGTTCCTGCAACGGTCTGGGAATACACATCATCATAATCTTGAAGGTTTCAGTCTTAGTAGTTTCAGGTTGGCACCCGAGACCTGCTGTTACTGCAGGTGGTGCTCAGTGAGAGCTGAGGTGCTGTTCTGCAGGACGGTGCCCATCTCAGTAGCCTGAGTCTCACTGAGTGGCTGTTGTCAGGCTTCATGCAAGGCGTTGACAAAACTGTTGACAGCTTTCTTCCTTTGATCTCAACTGCTGCGTTACTGACCTGACTCACACAAATTAAGTGTTTTATCTTTGAATCAACCAAGTGTATTTACTGTCCCTAGCTTGGAATTACGTACCACAAAGAGAGAGTTGATGGTAGGAATAGCACCCGTGTAAAACAGTTTTGTATTTAATCTGGTACAGTTTAGCTAATGTTCCAGATGAAAATAAAAAGGCTTACCTGTTCAGCTGCAATAATGCAGGTAATTCTTTAGGGGTCACTTAATCGTGCAGTTAAAAAGCACGGAGACTGCAATACATGTCATAGTTGATACAGTAATTTTCTACCTTTCATAACTGCTGCAAGGTTTTGGCCACACCTGAAGGTAAACCTGCAAATGCCACCGTTGCCATTTGCATTTTCAGACTACTGGATGAAGGTTTCTTTTTGTCTTATTGTTGACCTGCAAACTGTTACCATGTCCTTAATCACAGTTTTTGCTGTTGTTGGTTTTTTTTTTTTTTTTCTACTTTTTTCTTTTTTATGAATAAAAATGATTGATCTAAAACTTTTCTTGGCTTTTTTTTTTTTTTTAACTATTATGGTTTTGAGAAGTATTACTGCTTCTTGTAAAGACTATATGGCTAGCCATGAACTCGCCACTAACTAACTCACCACGATCCTATTAAATGCCATGTACCTCACGTGTAGAATTTAAACTGTGTAAATGCAATTTCACCCTCTTTCTCTACTCTCTTTACTCCTGAACTCTTTGCAGTCCTTCCCTTGAAGTCCAAAATAGTACCCTGGAAGATTATTAGGCCTGGCTGTTATGTAAGAGGTTCCGTTCGGCTTGTGGCAGAGTAACTACGGAATGATAGTTCCAAATCCTTTCCTGTTCAAAGAAGTGTACAAAGAGCAGAGTTTCAGTTACAAACAATATGCATTCCATTTTAGTTAGACATGTAATTGTGTTAATCCCACAAGCCTCAACAGTTCTTTGGGACTGAAAAATGTTCAGTATTGTACATGTGGTTGTTCAGTATTTAGTCTTTCTAACCTCCTGTAACTGCTTATAATTTTCGTTTTGTTCTTCTCAAGTTCTTCTCATATTGAGTACAAGTGTTGATGCTTATTACTTGATGTAAATCCAGGTCTACATAATCCAAGAGATGGCATGTGCTATGTACATGAAGGTAGCTCTGGTTATTTGACATGCAATCTGAAGACTCAGGTACGTAGCTGCCATCAGCGTTAAGGGAAGTTGTCTACACCAAACCCTTCCCCATAACAAGCGAAGAGACCCCTAAGAATTAAGCTCCAGTATTTCACTGTCTTGCAATGATTTGTAATAATATACATCAGCCTATTCATTCCAAGCTGTAGATTTTTTGAGGAGTGAACAGTAATTTCATGGCTAATCTCCAGTCGTGCAAGGTCAGAATTAGTTCTTATTCTAGAGACCTAATGAGTGTGTGGAAGGTGGTCTTAAACTGCAAAAACACTTGAGCCATCATTTCAGAGACAGCACTTAATCTCAGAAGCCACCTGATGTGAATTTTAGTAACTCAAAAATCAAGGCTTTGTTTCTAAGCCTCTGTCCTCCGTGTGCTAATGCATGTTGTATGCTTTGAAAGCAGTTCCACCTGCAGTGATGCCCTTTTCCTGAGGTGAGTTGTAAGCTAGAGCACTACCCATACATGTGTCAGGAAATCAACCTCTGTCAGGCAGAAGGTTGTATAATAGATCCTCCCAAAACCTGATGATCTCCAAAGCAAAACAATGCCAATGAACTGCCTAACAAAGGCATTTGGATGGGATATTTTCACATGAAATATTGCTAACCACTCGCTCTACAGTGAGTTAGAACTGAAGAAAATGACTGCTATAAAGAGTCTCATTAAATTAACCTGCAGTACCGTATTGCTTACCTGATGCATGCAGGAGTTCTCAAAAATGTCTCTAACAGCTAAAACCCTGGAAACATTCTTAACTTAAATTTTCTAAAAATCACGCCTGTTTTTAATATCTACATGATCACCTTCCTTTTCCAACACGCCTTCATGCTTTTCATTTAGTTACAGAAACAGAAAAGAAATTGAGTTTCTATGCACGGAAATAATAATGTATAATTGGTCACTAATTTGCACATTACTTTTTCTCTTTCTTGATCTGATGATTAACCACATCCAGGAGGAACTGAATTGTCTATCCACGTCCATTTGTCAGTTTAATACTGCTGCTTTGCCTGAAAGCAGAAAAAATTCTGTGTGAGCTTTCTGAAACTGTGTGAAATCTGTCTGATACCTACAGCTGGTCAGTGCCTTTGTCTTAGTTTTAAAAAAGAAAGACAACCATGCAATTAAGATCAAGAGTAATACATCCCTTTGTGTGTTGGTGATGAAGAGAAATAAGCAAAGATCAGTCTTGTAGGCAAAGGATGGAGGTAAGATCTAATGTGGGGTAGGGCTCCAACTTTGTCTTTCAGAAATGAAAAAGGTGTTATTTAGCAGACATTCAGTAATTTCCTTCATGAAGGCTGACTGCAGTCTATGCTGCTGTTTGCCTTTTAGAAGTTGCTATATAGGCCTAAGATATTTGTTCACAATGATTGTAAAAGAAAACCTACAGACTTTTTCTTAATATTGACTACTTTTATTTGCCTGTTAAAGGAAGACTGTCTCTGGGCTTTGTTCTTACTGAATAATTGAAGTTGTGCACATACCTGAGTGGTGCATGATCAAGCAGGATTACTTGAAGTATAGTATCTCTTTTGGATGCTGTTAAATGCTTTTGTGAAATACTGTTTGTCCCAATGCCTGAGACCCATGAACGATAAGAATTGCTACCCTTGATTCTTTGCCTTTACAATACTTCAAAGCCACTTGAAAATCAAGTTGCTAGGTACTTTTCATTGCTTCTCTATTAGATTTTTAAATATTTTGCATTGTAATCAGTTAAAAAAAGAAAAAAAGTAACATATCCAGTTTTTGTAAAAGCTACTCCTGCAAGAAGTGAGTGGTCTGTAGTGAAGAATACATCAGCCTCTTGCTCAGCCTGCAATGACAAATGTTTATTAATCACAAATAGTTTTGGGTAACGTATCCAAATAATTTGCACATAGATAGTATCTTTCTCCATGTGTGATAAATTCTCTGCTGTTTCTATAAAGAAAAGAATAGTGTTCAACTTGTCCATGATAGGCACAGAATGTAATTTAATTTTGTTTTCTGAATCTCCCCACTTTTTCCTTTACATAGCAGTATGCTGTTACCACATCACATCTTGCCTATCTTCTCTGCATTGATAAGAATGCAGTCTTAACTCAGACATCCAATTTTACTCAGGTTTTTTTTTTACTGAATTAGAATGGTTCTGTACTGTTTAACTCATACTTCTTTGTAGTTTTCCATAGTAGAGTCAAATCAAATTAATTATGTTTAAAATTAAGTTTTATCTATTTAAATTACTGGTTGTAGTTTTCCCACAGCAAAGCCCCATCTCATAGACTTCAGTAGGGAAGGAAATGTATAATCCAAGCAGGTCTGTAACCATTCCCTTGAAAGTAAAAAGTCCCCAAGCCAAGGACCAAAACAAATGAAGAATTTTCAAGGGATGCAGTCCTAGTTCTAAATATTTTTACTGATTTAATTTATATTCAAGTATGCACAATTGTTTTGACTAGGTTGCTCAGTTAAAAATAGCTTGTAAAAATAGCAGAAAGGCCTTAGGAAGTAGGAGGTCTGCCAGATGGGGTGAATTTGACTGAGTTTAGTAACTTCAGAATAGTGCATGTGGGGAGCAATCATTTACATTCTGCATAAAAATAGCTTAGCAGTACCAGGTCTGAAATGAGTGGCAGTGAGTGAGAAATGCAAAATAAGGAAAAATAGCAAGCAAAAATATTGGGAAGACAGTAACTTAAAATCCTTCTGATTTTTTGGATTGTAAGAAAAAAAATGTTTTCTTAAAGGCTTGGTCTAAGTTAGCAAGTTAACTAGGATTATGAATCTTGCTTTCCTTCCTATAGGGTACAGTTCCTACACCTTTTAGCACCGCTGTTGTGTTTTCTTCCGTAGCTCAATTATTTGTTCAATTAACAACTTAAAGCATAAACATACATATTTTTAAAACACTGTAAAACTCAAAAGAACAACAAAAGTTGCAGACAGGGTCTCTGCTGTTATGTCTTGTCTGGACCTTGTCTTGTCAAATCTCAAACTAACCTCTCCAAAGTCACCAGCTAAAATAATGTATGAAGGATAGCAGAATCCTTGCGACACAGGTAAAGCTAACGGAGACTGAGAACTTCCACAAACAGGGAGGAAAATAATTTCTTAATGCCAGGAGAAGCTATAAATACCTAAATAAATGTTGGGAGTTACTGCAGCCTGCAAATGGTGACAGAGGCTGTTGGCTGCTCTTCTTGGGAGATTTGTAGCCCATGACCCAGCTGGTCACACCTGTACTTTCTCTCTTAACCTCTCTCTGCATCCTTGGAGGAAGGGTGGTGGAAAGCTTGACTTCAGAGAAAGCAAAATTAACTGGTAAGAAATGGCAGGCTGCAATACTGAAAAGTGTCTTGGAAATGTGGCTGTTTTTGGTATAATTTCCTATTTTATATGTTTCTGAGAAGACAGTATTGGTCCCTAGGTGTCTAATCATTCAGTTTTCTCAGCTGTACTTGAAGTCCTCATTAAAATTAAAGCTTGGAGAACACTGTGCAGTACCTGAAGAATCAGTTAGATTCTGAATAAGTAACAGACCAGTTTATTATACTACTTATTTTAATAATTGGCATCTGTGGCTTATAGTATGTAGGGCCATTTCTTAAGCTACTTTACAGTGCATTCAAGCACAGCACCAGCTTTTTGTATCTGTATTCAGATCTTCAAAGATTACCAAGTGTGAATGTTTCAAATATGTGCACTGTTATTAGTTATTCATGCATTGGCTGTACAAATAATGGAATTACATGTAAGGCTTGGAAATACTGCTTTACATATAGAGCAGAAAATGAGCCGTGTGGAAATAGCAAGCCTTAGAAATAATCACGCTACACACTGGACTCTAAACCTTATGTGGCAAATTTGATTATATGTTTCACTGAATTATAGGGGTTGAATGGGACCTGGAGGATGTTCTAGCTGAAACCTCTGCTAATGCAGGTTGCATAGGAAAGTGTCCAGGTGAGTTTTGAATACCTCCTGGTAATGAAACTCCACAACCTCCCTGGGCAGCCTGTCGCAGCACTCTGCCATTCTCAAGGTGAAGCTCTTCCTCGTTTGTATGGAGCTTCCCAAATTGCAGTTGTTGCTTGTTGCTCCTTGTTCTGTCGGTGTGCACTACTGAAATGAGTCTGGCTTTTAAAGTAGTTGGACTCTTACGTAGTGATATTTGACAGTCTGGAAGTTTGGAGGACTCAACTTGAATGGAGAAAGTAGAAGTTAAACAGTGTAGTGATGGAAACATTACCATTCACCATTCAGTATTGGAATGTTAATGTATTTCGTTTTAGCTTTTTTTGCTGGACGTGCTGAACACCACTGATATAAACTTTTTAATTTGCAACTTCTCTCTCAATTTTTTCTAGTGGTCAGAGTTCCCTCCTATTATTCCTCCCTAAGGCTGTATCATAAAGTTTTTCTTGAGCTGCCATTTTAAATTAACTGTGAAGAGTATGCAGAAAGGAAAATTTCTCTGTTCCTCTGTGACTTTCAAAAAACACAAGTTCCAACAGGATTATGCATTAGAGAAAACCCTGAGCTGTTTTTCTTAGGGCCCTGGTGTTCACTCAGTCAGTGTTCTGTTCAACTCTGTTTATGTTTTCTTCGTAGTCATTACAATCCCAGATACACGTGTTTGTATGTATTTCCATACATGGAGAGTTGTGAGGGCATAAGGAAAAGAAGAATGAAAACAAAAGTCATACTATGTAAATTGCTGCTTGATGTTGTGTGCATGAACTGCCACCCACCTGGCATCTAGATTTCTTTGGTTGGCTGTCCTCGATTTGCTGTCATACAATAGCATAGACAGTGGAAAGGCAAAGTAGGCCTTGGAGAAGGAAAAGCAAGTGTTTCAAGCGTTGTTCACCTACTGCCAAAATGCCTCCCATTTGCTTCCTTGGAGAACTGACTTTCTAGTCTGCTGATCGTGTCTCAGTGCGTGCAGTAAGTACTTAATTGCTATCATTTTAACGTGTAGTAAATACAGCGTAGTTGAAAAGTAAAATCTGCAGAAAAGGAAAGGTGGCGAGCAGTACAGTGGAAATGCAGGCAGGAAGAGAAATTGAGAGAAGAGAATGAAGAAGAAAGGAGTAAGGAACAGAGAAATTAAGTATTATTTGAAATTTAGTAATATTTAGTGACAGAACAGATTCCATTCTGTTCACATTACTTCCATTTGATACTTTTGCCTTTCTCTGGCATTATTACAATTTTTACTACTATTTTTCAAGACTATTTCTCTTTGCAGTGTTTCGTGGAGGCTTGCATGGCCTACAGGAGCAAACCCAGGATGCAAGCTTGAGTTCTTAATCTAAGAACTGATGTATATACATGTATGTAAAACATATGCATTGCTTCTATTTGCACACTTTATTTAGCATTGAGTACCCACAACAAAGGGATTGGGAAAAAGAGTAAATGATTTTTTTTATCCAGAGCATGTGATACATCTTTAACTCCACGTCCTCTATAGAGAGAAACATCTTACTTGTAAAGCATCTGCAGTGGATTTGTTCCTCTGTGACTTCTGATGTCTTCTGTTTTTGGTATGAACTGGGGCTTTTGGCTTTTTGAAAGCATTATTGTTGCCCTCTCACACCTAGACAGTAATTCTCTTATCCCTGCAAGGCTCAGCAGACTGCAATAGACTGGATGTAAGTTAATGCTGTGCTAGTTAGCATGAGCTTGGAATTTAAAGTGACTGCTTTTCTGTGTCTAGCCATCAGTCCTACAGGTTGCTCCAGCACAGTCTTCCATTGGTAGGGATTTGTTGATTGCTTTGGTGATCCCTTTCCAGAAGGAGAGAATGCTCCCAAGAGTTGATTTTGAGTACTTTTCAGTTTAAAGGAGCAGAAAATCTTAACTTGGCTAAACTGTGCATAATGGTGGCAGGGCTGATGGAGCCTCTCACTAGGCCTGTGTTTCTTAATGCCCCATACTGCTTAGAGATAAGAATGTAAAAATCAGTCAGTAATTGGCCAGGAAATGCTTCATGTAGTTTTTAGTTCATTCATAAGCTTTGTTGAACTGAAATGACAACTAGTAAGTTATTGCAGGATTGAGTATGTTTTGTTCGCTTAATTTTCATGTAATCTCTATATGAAATTCCCATCAATTAATCTTATCCTGTACAATTAGAAAAGCAGATAAAATATAATAGAATATAATTAAATCTGTTCCAATATTCCGTGGCGTTGCCCGTCATGAATGTGGATTGTTCTTCCCACGGTAAACAGCGTAGCCAAACGTCAGGCCTGTTTCCCAATTCATCAAGCATCACCTTAAAGAGGGCTGAGAAAGCTTTGTGTTGAGCTGCATAGTTCTGTGTTTGTCTCATG
Organism: Centrocercus urophasianus; assembly: GCF_019232065.1. Classification (NCBI taxonomy): domain Eukaryota; kingdom Metazoa; phylum Chordata; class Aves; order Galliformes; family Phasianidae; genus Centrocercus; species Centrocercus urophasianus. The sequence goes on along the minus strand of NW_024884889.1, from coordinate 5,262,053 downwards.
ACAGCCAGCATGTCATGTAGCACGTCGGGACTCGCTGCCAGTGCTGTCACTGGTGTGATGCAATGGGTCTCAGTCCTCAGAGCTGAAGTGTAGCTCCCACTGCTCAAGGCTGACTGTGTGCATGCAAAGAGCAAGGAGTGGTGTAGAACTTGCCCTCCTAAGAAAACAGTTTGCTTACTGAACATCATCTGGCAAAAATACAGACATCACCTTTTCACTTTAGGCTTAAGTGCTTATCACAGTTCCTTATACATTCTGTAAGCACAGAATTTGGGAAGTAGTGCAAAGCCTTTACAAGTTGCATGAAACTAAGATGGGACTGATCTGCGAAAATAATTAAGCTGGAGGAGAGGTTTTTCTTTGCAGGATGTTTCTGGAAAGGAAAGAAAAATAGAGCTAGTGGTTAAGCGGAGCCTCGTATTACAGACTCGTCTGTGATTGTCTAGAAATTGAATTAAGCTCTCTCCTGTGCATATCGTTTAAAATGCAGAGGCTGCCCAGAGGTTAGGGCTCCGATGGTCTGCTGAGCAGAAATAGTAGCAGAGGTCCTCACACCAGGAGGAGGGAGGACTCGTGTCAAGTAGAGGAAAGGAGGGGAAGAGAAATGTTAATTTTGGCAGTGGAGCTGACAGAATAAATTTGTCTCCAAGCCCAACAGTTGTGAAAGTAGGCCAGAGGGGTCTACTGAGTAAACAAATGGAAGTTTGTTAGTTCCTTCCAAAAAAGATACTTTTGTGCACTTTCCGGGCACAACAGAAGACAGAAAAGGAACTTACTGGGCTTTTAATTACGGAAGAGAATTACATATGGTTTTACTGCCACTACTAATATATTCTTTAGCCTTCAGGAATAACAGGTTGTTGATAAACACGGAGGGCTTGCCCAGATTTCTGAGCCATTAAAGGGAACTGTTTTACGTGCTGGTACCTCCTGGGCAGCAGGGAAGGACTTGCTCTTAGACAGCGTGCCCTGCCAAATGTTCCATCAGCCCAACATAAACAAAAGAGGCTGTGCTTTACGTAGCAATAGCTTACCCTAGGTTAATAGGCACTTTTGTTGGGGAGTAACTTTTTTGATAAAGCAACACATGCTGATTGTGTATGTATGTGTGTATCACAGGCTACAACAGCTTACGCTCCTGTTCTGAGGCAGGACTTAGAAATTCAGCATTACAGGAACCACTGGGTAACGTTAGATCAAGTGGATGTGATCTAAAGAAAAAAATCAAACACCTTGTGTGGAGAATCAGCAAGTTTCAGAAAGAAGGAAAGTTTACTCGAAATGGGTTAGACTGTGCTCGAATCAAGCCAGTACATAAGATATGGAGAAAGCATTAATACTACGTGTATAGAACAGGGAATAGATTTAATTTTTAGGTGTGTACAGTTATCTCAAAATAAGAAACGTCTCACTGCCTCTTTAAGAGATTTTATGCCACCAAGTTATTTCTTTGCAAATGCCATTAAACACTTCAAAGCACAATGTGCTGCTTTCAACAGCAATTTAGTTTTTTGCAGCAGCCGAAATATCTTCTTGTGTGATGAGCCTGAACCAGTATTTAAAGTTCTTTTTCTCCTTTGCCTTTCTAAATGTGTGTGGGCTACAGATGGTTCTGTGAAGGAAAAGAGCTCCAGAACTCCCCTGACATTCAAATCCGTTCTGGAAGTGGAGGACTTCATTCACTAATTATAGCAGAAGCCTTTGAAGACGATACAGGGCGCTATACTTGTCTGGCTTCAAATTCCCTCGGTTCAGATAGGACGTCAGCTGAAATATTCATTGAAGGTAAGAGGGGAAAAGAACAGGTTCTTGACTCAGACGTGAAAGATAACTAAGCTGAAGTTCACTTTTAGATCTTATTTGCTCAGTAATAATTGTATGGTGTTCCTCAGCTTCCTTTCAAAGCAGTATATTCTGACAATGGCACTGTATTAATTCTGATGTTTCAGTGGATATTCCAGGGTTCACTGGCTGGATTGCTGTTTATTTGAGGCAAAAAGAAGATCGAAAATGGAAAAGGAGGGACAAGTAGAGCTTTTTGTGAGCGGGTTTTAAGAAGCTCCTGCAAATAAAAACTTAACTGCTTCTACTGATTTTCAGAATAGCAGTAATTCCTGTGACATTTCTCAACCTCCTTCCAGTGCAATTAAAGGTGACTGTTCCAAATAAGTCCTCCTCAGTCATGGGCAAACTGCTTTAATTCTTCATATTTTACACCCTAACTTTAAGTCATATTGTATGTAAGTCAGTCATACTAGTTTTGTCCACAATCAACTGACTGTATTTTATATGTGGTACTATTAACTACAAAAGCACATTAATTGCATAAGTCCTATTTTTACTTCGGTGAATTTATCCTTCAAGCACCTCAGTAAGTTCTTTTCTTTACTGGTTTTGTAACTCTTGAACATGCATTTAGTAATTAGTTGAAAACAAATTAATACAACGAAAACTTGTAAATGAGAATAATATTATAGTAAAATTCTTAAATTTATCTTGATTAACAAAACAATTATTTTTTCACCGTAATTTAGCTGAATCATAGCAAGGAGCATTATTTATAAGGTTTCTCTTGTAATATTTCTATGCTCAAATCTGTGTTCTTGGGATGTAATAGCAAAATCACCAAGACCTTTTCTGGATTTTAAGGGTTCTGTAAGGTTTTCCTTTGCAGAAGGGAGTATGATTGCAGAAATACTCAGATGAAGTACAAATTTACAATTCTACAGGAAGTTATAACAGTGGAAGCAGCACTGAAAACAGATAGACTCATGAGAAATATTTACACGTAGACCCACTTTACTCACCGACATTGCTTCTCTTTTCTTACCCTTTTGTGCCTCTTACAGCTTTGACTTTTGTAGCCCGTACTTAGTAAATAAATAGGGTTCTTGAATCCCTCAGTTAAAGTTCTGTCTCGCTCTAAGTCAATCTATGTAATACTGTGTATGCTGAATATGTTTTCTCCATTATCTGTAATACAAATTCAGCTATGCATATATGTACAAATCCTTGGAGGAGCTATCCACACTGCATAAATATCTAGAATAACTATTGCTTACAGAGCCAGTAAGTATTATAAAAAAAATGAAGACAGTGAGGAAAATAAATACTTTCCCATCTTTTCTTCAATTGGGTTCAGGGTATTTCCAAATACATAGATTATACCCAGATTTGCACTGGGAAGATACATTACTATGTAAATGTCATGTGTAGATTGATAGAAATAGTCTGAAATGTGGAAATAGTGGGTAAAAAGTTTAGTCTGGAAATGCATTCCTACACTGAGTGCTCTTAATTATGGTTGAAGATTTATTATCTGTATATAAGACGTGTTTCACTGAGATTTAAGTTTTAACATTGAAGTAAATACATTTATATGTTTCCAGTAGAGCAGTAGTCATCAGCAATTTTTTTGTCATACTTGCTTCAGTACAGAGGAATAAAGCTAAGATCCTAGGAGGGCCATGAAGATAATCAGAGGGCTGGAGCACCTCCTTTACAAAGGCAAGCTGAGGGAGCTGGGCTCGTTCAGCCTTGAGAAGAAGAGGCTGCAAGGAGACTTAATTGCAGCCTTCCAGTATTGAAAAGGGTATTATAAGCAAGAAAGGAATCAACTTTTACGAAGGTAGACAGTGATAGGAGAGGGGGGAATGGTTTGAAGCTCAAGGAGGGAAGGTTCAGATTGGATGTCAGGGGGCAGTTCTATACTATGAAAGTGGGGAAGTGCTGGACCAGCTGCCCAGAGAGGCCGTGGATGCCCCGTCCCTCCCTGGAGGTGTTCAAGGCCAGGTTGGATGTGGCCCTGGGCAGCCTGGGCTGGTATTAAATGGGGAGGTTGGTGGCCCTGCGTGTGGCAGGGGGTTGGAGATTCATTTTCCTCAAGGTCCCTTCCAACCCTGGCCATTCTAAGATTATATGAAAGCAGTTTGAAATTAAATGGGCATGGACATGATTTTTGATAACTGTCTCAACTATGTAGTTACAGTGTCTTAGCAAATAGGCTACTGCTGATTTTCATATTACAGAAAATTCTCAACACTTGGAATGTCTTAGAGTCTATATTACAAGTCACTTAAAGCGTAATGCAGAAGTAGCAAAGTTTTTCCTTAGGAGTTTGAACTTCAAAGATACCAGTAAAAGACTAATTAATATGCTTTGTTTTCCAGGTGCCAGTTCCACAGATTCGGAGAGTGAAAGCTTAATTTTCAAATCAAAATCTGGAGCTATGCCACAGTAAGTGGGTGAAATAGAAGTAACGATATTCAAATTTTCTTAATGAGGCACCCTGGAAAATCTTTAGCAGTTTTAGAATTGAATAAGCATCTCGGATGTGTCTGTGTATGCCTTGTCCTTGTGTCTTCTCCTTCTTTCATGTGATAAAAATGTGCGGAGTATAGATTTAATGAATGTGCTTATCCTGTGTCTACCCCTACTTAACAATACTTCAGTAGTTATCAACTTTTCATATTTAGGAGTAACTTTTGGTTAGTCAAATCTTTGTTTGTAATTTCCTAGCCATGCGCTTCCAGGAAAATATGCAGTCGTCTGGAATATACACGTATATTTAGAGAGACAGAGTTTGACTCTTACAAGACTACTATTTACTAGGCTAGCAAAGCAGAAATTAGTCCAAGATTGCACTCCAGTCAAGCTTCCTCCCCAGTTGAGCTTTCCACTTGTAACGGTATGTATAATGGTTTTATAGCCAAAATGAAAACGTAAGATGGTTATGCAGGTATGAGCATGTAAGGAACACCAGTTGAGTAAAAATATTGGAGATATGGAAAGTACAAGGTGGCTTATTAGTTGCAAATGAACATATTCTGGTTTCATGTTTTATAAACTGTTGTAATTCTTCTTTCTTAGGGCCCAAAAGAAAACCACCTCTGTTTCCCTGACAATAGGATCTTCTTCACCAAAATCTGGAGTCACCACAGCTGTAATTCAGCCCATCTCTGTGCCCAGTCAGCAGGTATTTCCATTTTTAAGTTAGTATAAGTATTTTAAAATTCATTCCAAAATGTTTAAGTCCTGAAAAACTTTGTCATTTGAGGCATTATATTAATGGACTATAAGCTTATGTTGTTAAGAACGATGACTTGAAAAATTAGGTGGTTGTCTAGCAAATGAAGTGTGTCAGTAAATATACATACGGATTCTTACAGTGTGTATTTCCTCAGCATGTGAGCAGTTGACATCATGACAATGAAAATTACAGAGGATATTACTTAACAGTAATAAAAAAAAAAAAAAAAGCAGGTCGAAGGAGGTGATCCTCCCCCTCTACTCTGCCCTGGTAAGACCTCATCTGGAGTACTGTGTCCAGTTCTGGGCTCCCCAGTACAAAAAAGACAAGGATCTCTTGGAAAGAGTCCAGCGGAGGGCCACGAAGATGGTGAAGGGCCTGGAGCATCTCTGCTATGAGGAAAGGCTGAGTGAACTGGGTCTGTTCAGCCTTGAGAAAAGAAGACTGAGAGGGGACCTGATCCAGGTCTATAAATATCTAAGGTGTGGGGGGCAGAATGGCGAGGACGGACTCTTTTCAGTGGTGAGTGGAGACAGGACAAGGGGAAACGGCGGGAAACTGCAGCACAGGAAGTTCTGCACAAATATGCCTAATAACTTCTTCACAGTGAGGTTGACAGAGCACTGGAACAGGCTGCCCAGGGAGGTGGTGGAGTCTCCTTCTCTAGAGGTGTTCAAGACCTGCCTGGATGCCTACCTGTGCGACCTGCTGTAGGAACCTGCTTTGGCAGGGGGGTTGGACTCGATGATCTCTGGAGATCCTTTCCAACCCCTACAATTCTGTGATTCTGTGAACAGCAACTTGTTCTAACTCTAAAAGAATGTAATTTTGTTAAATTAAGTGCCTACCATAGTTTCTCTGTTCACTTTACTTGATAAGAGGTAAATATAGAAAATCATTATTCTTTAGTTTATAGCAAGTTCTAAGGGTGCTGTGGGTGACTTAGAGTTTACATATAAATCATGAAATGCAAAAAAAAAATCTCTTAAGTTGTACATGGTAAATTACTTTCCCTTTGTTTCATCTGGATAAATTTTAGATACTTATTTATTTCAAGATCAATCAAGGGATATAATAATGAAAGATGCAAAACTGCTTTTGTGGAAAGGGCTTACTTGAATGATACTACAAGTGTTGAACAGAAAATATTTCAAGGCAGGTGCTTGGGTATGAAGTTCTCATGGGAAGCGTAGAAGATGTTTGTTGTCAGAAGTACAACCGAGTGAAATAGTGATGTCACTCCGGTGTGCTATAATGAGAATAGCAGATTGGAATCATTCATTTTTGAATTTGTGTTACTGAATATGTTTGTACAGCAGATGTTATTCAAACACCATATTCTTTGCATTTCATAGTGTTGTTGCAATACTTTGCAGGTCCAAAGCCCTCCTTCATACCTACACCATCTGGATGGATCTAAGCCTATCAATTCTGCACTCATTTTTACTAAGGTATGGTTTATCCGTTATGATTTTTATGCAGTATTCACTTAGTCCAGAAGGAAGTATCAAGAACTTACTATCATAAAGCAGGAGTCTTTGATTGGATAAAAAAAAAAAAAATGAAGATTTTATTAGGTGGGTCCTTTTCTGTATAAAGACATTGTAAGGTAATACTTATCCACTGACACAATTATGTTCTTATGCCTTCTACCCTGTTAATATCATAGAGGAATTACGTGCATATTCCAGGTGTGGCAGATGGCAGCGGAGGGGCAGTCTGACAAATTGGTGTCTGACGTGGACGTCTGTATGAAGCAAAGCTGTGCCACTGAATTCTTCCATATGGGAAAAAAAAAATGGCACCCACTGACATTATTGATACTTGCTGAATGTTTATGGAGACCAAACGGTGGATGTGAGCACAGTGAGGTGGTGGGTGGTGCATTTCAGCAGTAGTTGATAACTGCAGGACAAGGGGAAATGCTTTGAAGTTGAGGGAGGATTTAGGTTGGATGTCAGGGGGAGTTTCTCTACATTGAGTAGTGAGGTGCTGGAACAGCTGCCCAGAGAGGCTGTGGATGCCCCGTCCATCCTTGGAGGTGTTCAAGGCCAGGCTGGATGGGGCCCTGGGCAGCCTGGCCTGGTATTAAATGGGGAAGTTGGTGGGCCCTGTGTGTGGCAGGGGGTGCAGATTAATGATCCTTGAGGTGCCTTCCAACCCTGGCCGTTCTGTGACAGTGACAGTGGGGTCACTTCTGCTGGCCTAGATTTTTACAAGTGTAACATGCAGCACTTGCTCATTGCTGGCAAAAATACATAGTTAACGATGGTGACTATGTTGATAAGTTGTGCTTTGTAGCTGGTTATTTATTTTATCAAATAGTGCTGTTGTGCTCTTTGTATCCGCTGTAGTTTCCATGGCGATAAATAGGAGGCATTACTTTTGGAGCAACCTTCTGTTAATTACTTCATGAAACAATCTGACTAAAAAGATGCTACAGAACAGCAACTAGTCCTTCGTGTAAAAAAAAAAAAAAAAAAAAAAAAAAAAAAACAAGAAAAAAAAGAAAAAACCCTGTTCTCCTCAATTGTATATCTTCACTTCAGCATAATCATTTTTCAAGCTAGAAGAGGTCTGATTCTATTCATTGGAATTCTGCACTCCTACTGCTGTTACCACAGCAGGATGAATAAAGAAGGCTCAAGGAATGAGAGAATACAATGCTGTAAGGTAGGGAGCCAGGCAATAGGAGGAGGAGGAAATACGAGAAGCCCAGCTCAGACACTCAGAAATCACCAAAATCCCACTGTTACCTTCAGGTCCTCATCTCTCTTGTTCCTGAAATCCACTACTAACTGGTTTAAGCCAGCTGGCATATACCAAACAAAATCCAGTTTAATTACAGAAAGAATGAAGCACTTAGAAAGAACAACAACAAAGCTCATGCAGCTTTCTTACACCAACTTATTTGTAAGTAAAATTTAGGCAACAAATCTAAGATTTTTAGGTTTCCATATTATAAAATTTCTATTAATCTGATTAAAAAGAGACCTAAAAATAGTAAGTAGGGGTAACACTGAGCTTCTAAGTTCACATGTGATGTTGCATCAATTCTTAAAACTTTATCAAAACTTTACTAGTAATGGGAAAGGGAATGAGACAGCCAGTACAGTAAAGAAGGCTCTTTGCTTCATAACCTTCGGATGGATTAGAAAGGCAAACATAGTGACTTGATCCTGTCAGCTCTGTTACATGAAGTACTGAGCTTCTCCTCTCCTCTTGAGGTCTTTATTAAAGGTCTCTCATATGTATGCAGCAATTGAATGCAGCCATAATACTGCCTCAGAAGCTATCCAACGCATGCTAATACATCCTAATCTATCATTTACTTTTGCTTGGATGTTCATAACTGGCTCGGAAAAGAAAGCAATTACACCTTTTAGAGATGGACCTGAAAGCAGCACAGCTGTTTTCTCAAGACCGTGTCAACCATTGTGTACCAAGTTGCAGATTTTCATTCTGCCTTGTGGAAGTAGGAGGAATGCTGAGACCACAACTATCCAGTTCTTGTGGTCTAAGAAATGAAATACTTCTACAGCATAGTATGCATTATTTGGATTTAGTCCTTTTCAGGTGATACATTAAATGTAATCAGAGTGAAAATAACATTCACAGAACAGGGCTGTTGAAAAAAGTATACGAGATGGTAACATAAAGACACTTCTTAGAATGTGAACTGCTCCTGGTTCCTTTGAGTTGTGATTGCTTTATTTCAGGAACTACAAAACTCCACAGCATCTGAGGGACAAGTAGTGGTCTTGGAATGCAGGGTGAGAGGACCCCCTCCCATTCACGTCAAGTGGTTTCGACAGGGTGTTGAAATTCAAGATTCTCCAGACTTCAGAATTCTCCAAAAAAGTAAGGCAATGACTGAAGTCTTCTAAATGACTTCTGATATGGGGCACGCTGGGGAGGGTGGAATAATCATGAAATTTATTTTGGGTGGAGTCCACTCTTCCTCACATTTCATTGATTGTACTGGCTAAGCAAAGATTCTGTTGTGTTTACAACATTTGCATGTGTTCAGTCAGTAAACTGTTGTTTATTAGCATAATCTCTAACATCATTTTTCTTGTTTGTTTCCCCTTTTTGTAATGCGACGCTCAGAGCCACGATCTGCAACTGAACCTGGTAAGAATCACATTAAAAATATCTCTCGATTCACTAGCTCTTTGAGTTCATACAGAAGCTGTAGGTGTAAGAAGATTTCTGCTGAGCTTTGGTAACATGAAACCCCCTTAAAGACAATGTTTCTTTATCACACCTTCCATACTCCACACTGGGCTTTCCTTCAATTCCTTTTTTTAAGTTAAACAGTAAATTCCATTTAGACCAGTAAGGAGAGCCTCACAGCCAAAACTTTGAAGCAAGTTTTATTCTCAGAGAATCAGTAATTTGCATGCTGGAAAGGATGAAAAAAAGCCCACAAAACTCTATGACACCAATTGTAAGTGTTCCACAACACCCAACCACTAAATGCTAGTTTTGCCAGTGTAGGTTGACAGATGTTAGCTGTTGTTCTTTTACCAAAAGAAAGGCACATGGAGTTTTCTAGCTTTTTTATGAGACAAAAGTTCTATGTTTCAGCAAGAAAGCAAAAAGTGTTCTTCTAAATACTGGTTTTTTCTGGCTGCTTCCTTTGCCTTTACATATTGTTGTAGTTCCTTGAATAACAGAGATGCGAAAAGGCTGAGAGTGTTCCATCTTAATATGAACTTTTGTATGACTTAGTATTCCTAATTGATCAGCAGGTAGAAGAAGAGCAGTGGTGCAGTCTGAATACACCACTTGATTTGAGAGGGTGACTGGTTGTGCTTAAATATGCATGGATAGAGATTTACTAACAGAGTAGAAAGGTAAAACAGAGTATTTTCATATGTGGATATTCCCTAAGAGTGTCTTTGTTCTGAAGGACATAAGCTATGTGTGTGTGTTCTGAACTTTGAGGAGTTGAGCTGGCAGTGCCGAGTGCTTAGGGAACAAACTTGCCAATGATGTTTGCAAAGTAGCAGTACTGCTGTTGAGGGTATGGACTAAGGAAAAGCAGTGAAGGGTTAATTCTAGAATAAATGAAGAATTTCTCTAAGTGTTTCGATAAGTATTCATGGAATAAAAACTTGATCAGTTATTCACTGATTATCTTATTGCTCCTCAAAATTATTTCCTTGTAGTACCTAATGTTATTTGATGATTGGCACATTTACACGTGTACAGTCTGTTCTGACAGTGCTATGAATTGTGTTCTGTCACCACCTGTATTAACAGCTGATGCCCAAAGTACATGTGAAGGAATGATGTGATTTGATGGACACTTGAAATGTGAGATGTGAGATGCAAGAAAATCAAATTAACTTCCATGAGGAATTTAAGCATATCTTAATGCTAACTGTTGGTAGCTTATAGTCTGAACTCCAAATTTCAGGTTAAAAATCGTGAGTTTCAGTACAACTCTCTTCTAGGAGAGTTTCAATATTCTATCAAGCGTTTGGGTATGAACAGAAATGAGAAGAACAGATTTGTGCTGCAGTAGGTTCAATTCTGTGTCATTCTTGGAACATTCTCCCATAACATATATAATGAAATAAGCCTCCAAGTAAGCTCTTTAACTTAATAAATAAATGGGATTCATTCTTTTCTCCTTCCCAGATAAACTTAGTTCTGGTTCAAATGATGGCATCTCTGGGATCCCCTTTTCTAGGTTTAATCTACTGATGCTATGAGACTAGAACCTGGTTAACCTAGCTCACTGCTAACACTAGGAGCTTATTCTCTGCACCTTCAATTGGACAGCATTCACACCCTCCTTTAAAACAACAGAAAACTATCCGAAAGGATTTCCACTTAAAGCAAGTTTCTGTGAAGTCTACTGGCATATCTTTTGTATTTATTTTATTAAATGTCTATTTTGAAACTATTTTGATAGACATTAACAACGTTAGCTTATTTTTGGTAATTTTTCTTTACCCTCAACCTTTTTCAAACATTATAATGAGTGGAGTACTGGATGATCTAAGTGTTGTAGAGTAGGAATGCAGTGTTAACTAGTGCAGAGAACAAGCACATGTTTGCCTAAGACAATAGGCTCAAATTCCTTTGTGTGGATAGTTGAATACAAGGGAAATTACATTTTGTCTCTTACTAGAATATTTTTGAAGGTCAACTAAGTAATTTTCACTGCTGTTAGTTGCATTATTTCTATGGCCTATTGGAGATTACTGTGAAACAAGTGAGAACGTTCAGGACAGCTCACACAGCTAATAATATAGCAACTAACTGAAACAGAATAGAAGGTGGAATTCAGACTACAAAAAAGATCGTAAGCTTCCTAGCCCTTTCGTATGCATAATGTTCATTTTGCTGAATGGTGCCTGGCTTGCAGACTCTGGGAGAGGATAACTCATAGTTTGAAGTCTTGTAGCATATAAACGACTTTTAGCTATCTGAAATGTATGGATTTCAGTTTGGTGTTTTGTTTTCCCTGGATTCATTGAGCTCACAAGTAAACTTACATTTTTTGTCTGTGTGGATAGTTCCTAGCAAGCCCATCTAATACCGTGCAGTGTCTTGCATTTCATTAAAATCAATAACAGCACACTTGCCAGCTTCTTTGTATAGAAGTCGATTCCTCTTGCACGGGGGATGCAAATTAATAAAATGGGCAAAATGTTTCCTTCGGATGTAAATGAAAAGCAGAGTCGTAAGGATAATATTAGCAGTAAGTTACATTATTGTTTAGGATGTCATCAAGAGTCTTGAAATTTAAGCAGCAGGAAGTTGGGTTTCAGAAACACAGTAGGTTTTCATGCTGGTACAACACTGGTTTATAATGCAATTTGTATTCTAAGAAGCCAGACAAAATAATATCAGCAGAGGAAATTCCTCATAAGCAAACACACTACTACTTTGTACAGATGGTGAGGATGTGTGCAAGACTGAGTAGAGATCAACATGCCTATGCTAGAAGAGGATTGATAATTTTGAGACATTGGTATGGTTTTTAAGTTATTTCCAAGCATACATCTTTTGTTGACTTGTGCACAAATGATAAGTTGCAGTGTGACATTGTCAGTTGTGAACTGAAGTCCAGATGTCAATAAATACAATGTTAAAAAGCATTGGTTACCCTTTCTTAGGTTGGTGTTAACGATTTTAGAGAATTTTTCCGTGAGCTCTCACAAATAAGACATTAGGAAGCAAGAGGGTTTTCTATTCTGTGGGTTTTTGGAGTTTTTTAGGGTGGATTTTTTCTTTTGTTATTTTTTGCTACATTCTATCTACCCTAATGTATTTTACACTCTTCGTTCTGTCTAGACAGAAATCAGTTTGCATCACAAATCCTTGCAGACTGCTTTGTGAATCAATAGTTAGTCAGATTACTTAAAGCCAACATTGCAGTTGGTCTCATTACCTGCTCTGTACTCTTTTCTTTGACATTTTGACTTCATACTGATTGAATCCTCCAAAGAACTGGCTGCCTGAGAAAGAAATATCCCATGGAATCATTTGCCAGCTGTTGATATTTTGACCATTACTCAGCCGTCTGGAGTCAGCCGCAAACTGTATTGAATTGCATTTAAAACAATGGTCTGATGGCATGTGAGAAGAAAACTATGTGAAGTAATTTTTCTTCAGCTGCCAGGGAATTGTCACATACACATGGTGTTTTGTTTGTTTTTATTTTTCTGAGACGGTTCCTGATGTGTTCACCAAAAGCATCTCAAAAACCACTCATGGTTTCTTTTGGATGGTGCTGCTGTGGTTGTGTCTGGCTGCTGCATCCCAAAATTCCACCTCTAATAACTCGCTCCCTTAGAAATCCCCCTTTGATTCTTACACGATGTTTGAAACTCTATATGTAAATATTTCAGAACTCCTTCTCCCAGGAAAATCAGCTTTCTGATAGCTGATGGAATTCAGCGCACGGAAGCTTGGGTAGATCAGCATACGCATACAACCCTTGCTTGGTTTAGAGAACTGTGGATCTGTGAAGTTCAATCTTAACAAAGAATATTCTTCTTCACAGATTCACAAACCGTTAAAGGATTACTCTGTAAAACCTAATCTTCCTGAGCAACTGACAAAAGAGTCGAGTGCTTGCATGTGTAAACATTTGGCATGTTTCAGTGCACCGACTGCTTTTGTATTAGTGTAGTCAAGTGTTAAATATGTTTTAAGGCCCTGAGAACAGCATTTCAGAGCTGCTTTCTGGAACCCATTTTGGTGATGAAATTACTTGTCAGTTGATGATTTCCGGGAAGGAAAACAGGCATCTTCGGATCATCAGATGCTACTTAGCTCAGCAACAGAAAAACTGATTATATAAGTCAGGATCTAAAACAAAAAAAAGTACTCAGTGCATTATGTATCCATACAAAATACTGGTTTGACATCAAAATTTTGTAGCATTATTTCTACCTTTTCCACAACGTAAGCCTTTTAGCAAGGTCAGCAATTCTTGATTTGGGCTTGATGGCAAAACGACTAAAGAAAATAGTCTTGTGGTGCTCCCACAATCTTTTAGCCTAATCCATCTTTGAATTACTTCTCTCCCTTTTTCTTCTTTTTTCTTTCCTTTTCTTAATTTTTTTAAATATGTTATTTTAATTGGTTTTCTCGTGATTGAGCAGAAAACATATTTTAGCTTGCTCATCCAGCTAGGTGGGCTGAGTTTTAAGCTTCCATTGTTTTCATTGCAAGTTTGATTTCATTTTGTCTTGCAGGCATTACTGCAGTTTACTTTGCATAATTTTCCAGTATACTGCTTCAGTAAACAAGCCATGTCACAGTTGCATCCATTAGAATTCTTTTATCACTGAAGAGTAAAGATCTGCTCATCTCACATGGTCATACTTGCAAAATTGAAAGGACAGCATGAATTAGCTATGCTGTGCGGAAAATGGAAATTGCACTGGTTGTTACATTTTGTAGTACCTTTGCCCTCATTAAATAGCAGTTCTTAGCATGGTGAAAATGATTTTCTTTGACCCAGCTTTCAGAATTCTATTGTTCATTTAACAGGAAACTAGAAGGCTGCACGTATCAGATTGCATCCCCAGAGCCGCTTCAATCCAGGATTATGCACGTGTGCTTCAACTGCTTGGGACACACTGAGACTAAAAAAAGCTGATCTCAGTAGTTCAAAAACTAGCTTGTGTTACTCATTACTTTCTTGATAAGAGCTTTCATGAGTCATTTAATCTTCATCTAGGTCAGATAAGATACAGCATGCTACAGTATTACCATACACGCTTCTTACAGCTATACAGAAGGACTGGTTTGTGTAGCCAAAAAAAAAAATCACCACCGCGTTCTGTTGTCTGAAAATCAGCTCTGTGCCAAGTCTTCAGTTAGTCATTCATTTTTAGGCCATTTCCAGTACACCAAGTTCATGGATACACTGTCATTTATAACTGGAAAATATTCCCTAATTTTTTTGTTAACTTGCTAAATGAGACCGAGGTTTGCCTGTCGACAGTGACAACTAGGAAAAAGAGGGGGGGAAAAAAACAACCCAACAAAAAAACAACTCTAATAACAAGAACAAAAAAAAGCTAGAAAAAGTTATCATTGTTTAAAGGAAATGAGGCTTTTCTTACTGAATATCTTGTACAGTATAATTTTCATCTGAAAACTAATGGAGTCTGAAGCATTTTACTGCGCTCTTCAGTCTGTTTTTATTAGCTGTACTCCACTGATTATTTTACTGTTTTATAATATCTGGGATTCCATCTCAATGTCTTCAAAACACTTTTTTTTTTTTTTTTTTTTAATGAAATAGAGTTTTGTTAAACTTTGAAGCATGTTTTTAATCAAGTGCATTTTTTGTGATTGGTTTTGAGACTGGAAAATGAGCTTAATCGAAAGAAAATCATGGTTAATTAACAAAACATAACTTAAAAGTGTCCAAGATTAAAGTTAGGTAGGCATGTTGTGTAAATTCTGAGGTTATTTAGATTAGCTACACTGTGAGCCTTTTTAAGGTTGGCATACACTTAAAATTACAGATAAAATGAAGTGACTTCTCTGAAGGATCTGGAAAAACATATGTAGGTAATTAAATATGTTCATAATAAGAGCATGGAATGGATTTAGTTAGGAAATATTACCTTGAGACTCAACCTGAAATAGGAATAGCCCAGCTTTTGTGAAGTTTTCTGAACAGAGCTCTGGTGTAATCCAGACAGGAAGCATATGAGATGATGGTGTATCAGAGCAGAACAAACAGATTTTCAACTGTTGCAGAGTATGTCCTTGTCTCTTCTGCAGAAATGGAAATCATCCTTTCGTACTCTACCTAAGGGGCATACCTTGTGCATGCAGAGTTGTTAATTCTGGTCAGTTTACATAGGAAGTTCAATTGGAAGTGATGACAAAGTAATTTCTGCATTAACTGGGAATGTGATTTGAGCTGAACTGTTTCATAAAATAAGATAATTTAAGGGAAAGAAGCAATGATGTGATACTCATGCTAGTATCACACTACCTACATTTATGTAGGTAGATTCAATAAGAGCTTACAAGTTTCAATTGTATATAGAAAACTATTACATTGATTGGTATGAATTAGTACCTGTTCTGCATAAAAAAACATTCCATGTGTAAAATAGCTTTGGAGACTGGTAATTGCAAAATTATTTTTCAAGACATGTTCTTTTTGAAGCCCAGCATTTATATGAGGAGCGCTTCATGATGTTCTTCCAACATGCAGTGCGAAACATCCCATGGTTCCTTAAGCAGCTCATAATGTGGTTTATTTTTCTGTTTATTTCCAGAAGAGATATGTACTCTCGTAATTGCAGAAACTTTTCCTGAAGATTCAGGACTTTTCACGTGCACAGCAACAAATGAATATGGCTCAGTAACAAGCAGTGCACAGCTAACTGTTTGCTCAGGTATGTGACAAAAGGAAAGACGAGGCTTGAATCCTGGGTCTTAGATAAGCAGTTCATCTGTGGTGTCCATTTCATTTGTAGAAAAGGATTGCCATAGTACAGGGGTTCCTTTTTCAGATCTGCATCCCACTCTCTGAATATTCCCACAGCACTGCCTGATATAATTTGAATATATAGAAGTAGCAGTTGGATGAGGGATGGATGAATGTGATTTTATTCATTCTCAGATAGCATGAGAGTCATTCCTAGAGATTTATTCCAGAAGTTGAACTACCGAAACAGTGAAGCATCATCTCAGCACTGGAAAGAAAATGCCATATAATAACTCCAGCAGATAAAAGGAAACCTCATGTAAATGCATGAAACTGGCTTTTTTTTTTGGTCTGTCCTAGACTTGCTATTCAGACAACAGAAACCATTTGAGTCATGTAATTATTAAGACCTTGACCTTTCCTAGTGCTGCTACTGGTGCATGCTATCAGCCAAGAATAATCTGACACCTCCTTCTAAGTTACATTGCTACCTATCAATGTTTATATGAATATTTATAAATCACACTGTCAGCTCGGATCGTTCAAACTGAGTTTCTATATTGACTCACTTCTTAGTTTAGTTTTTTAATTCATGCAAAATGCATTTTAAAAGTGCCTGCTACAATCCTGGCAGATGTTTAAGCATTAGGCTTCTGGGACTAGATGGCAGCAAAGGCAAAATCAAAACAGATGAAATTTCACTACCGAAGGTGGCATGTGCCTTTTGTAAAACACAGAACTTTGCTGACGTTATGTTTACTTTTGTACTATGTTTGCATACAGACTGCACTAACCCAGCTGCCATTGTCACTGTGCTGTGTATAAATACATCCTTCAGAGTTTCAAAATAATTTGTTTTAAAATTCTAAGACTCCAGGAAGAGGGAATGCTATTTCAGCTGTTGTTGCTCCATAGGCCATGTCAGTTAGTGACTGAACTTATGGAAAAGATTATGGAATATCTACAAGGTTCCTTATTTGGGAAGGCCAAAAATGAACAGCCAGTCACCTATCTAATTCAGGATAAGTTATCAACAGTTCCGGAGAAGTATCTCCACAAAAGCTAAGTGATGTCACTTAGAACAAGCTCGCTGTACAGCATGTCCGTACCATCTATTTAATTCATGACTTGTCAGAGAGATATTCTTTTTGATCTCTTTTAGCCAACTCAGAAAACTCTACTCACGATTCGCTGACAAGAAAATCCAGCAGTGATGATTTCCACCATTTCTCACCACCTCCTCCAGCTGAATTTAGCTCTCTTGAGCTTTCTCCTAAGAAATACGTAGAGACCCACCAAACAAATAACACTGAATTAAGATCTGGAGTGACAGCCCTTCAATTAGATCTCACTTCATCTGAGGAGAAAACAAATGGGATCCATTCCGTTCATGGAGTAAATGGAATGATTAACAGCAAGCCAAATGGTGATAAACCCATCTCATCTCCAGCTGTCTTGCTTTCACCTGCTAAGGAGCCACCACCTGTGCTTGCCAAACCAAAGCTGTGAGTATTCTGCTTTGCTTTCTTTTCTTGTAAACTTGTCATCTGTTGGAAGTCAATTTTTGCTAGGAGTAAAATAGTATTAGGCAAATAGTGGAAAATAACTAAGCCTTTCTCTTGAATGATCTCACCACTTATTGCTGTAATATATGTCCCAAAGATCTGAGTATATAGTTTTTTTTCCTAGCACTACATGAAAGGGAAATGCATTGTTCTAAACACCAGGTTCCATATGAAGTCACTAAAACAGCAATAAGCATTAGTGTCTGTTCTGCTCCTTTTCCTTAGTCACTGAGCCCAGATGTCACAGTGGCCTGAGATTCTTGTATGCTATTCCTTTTTCAACACTGTTTGGCCATGATGAATGAATATTCTTTTCTTTTTTTTTTTTTTTTTTTTGCCAATGGCTTTTCAGGTGTGTATTGGCTGTGTAATTTCTTCAATTATGTTTAGCATCCAACTGATTCTGCTGTCTACTGTAACTGAAAATGGAAAGCCCAAGGAAGGGAGTAAAGAAAAAAAATCAACGTATCAAAATATTCATGAAAAATATGGATATTGAAATGATGTGCTGGTCTGTTGGCTGTTAATGGCAGCCTCATCAGAGAGTAGAGTGCCATTTTTGTTTCCGTTCCTAGGGGTGACTGTGGTGAGAACCTAACAACATCTAGGAACTTAAAATTGAAATTGTACATGTAAATGATGAATCCATTTTTGTGCTGCTTTCTGTTACTTCAATTGCTTGTTTAAGACGGAAGAATAACACGATCTAATAATGATAGCAGTTATTGCTGAGAAATTTCCTTTTTGCCAGTATCTTTATTAACATACTGTTAAGGAGTAGTGAACAAACTTGAAGCTAACTAAAATCTGCAGCAATACAGTTCTGAAACGCTTTTGTGATACTCGACAACCACAACAAGAAAGATAGAAGGTAGGTGAGAAATAAGTTCATAAGCTCTTTTCTTTCTTGTCCTGGCAATGATGCTTCCTGACCCTTAATAAATGGAGAGAACTAACGAGACATCCTGCTTATATAAACACTAATCAGTGTTTTAACAGGAAGAGTCAAACATCTTTGAACAAGTTATAAAACATGAGCATTCAGCGTACGCCCCTCCAAAACTGTGCACACAGGACTTCTGTGTTTTTCAGGTTCATTTATTTTAGCATTGAAAATAATTGAGGCTGTAGGATAAGCAAGGAAATGGAGGAAAATTAACGCAGGTCTAGCCACTGGTTTGTGTGTGGGCATTTTGAAGTTGTTAGTCAAACACATGCTGCAAGCATGTAAATGATGAGAGCCTTCAAAAGGTGGTCTCCTATTCTTTTCTGCCTTGCTGTGGCTTTATTCCTCTGTTGCCTCCTTCATACCTTTGTTGCCGAAGTATTCCAATTCTAGTTTCTTCCAAGATGTCAAAACCAAGCTTTCATTTCTAAGCAGCAAACAGAAGCTCAGCTTAAGCGTTAACAACTTGCTTCATTTGCAGTTGGTGCTGAAAGTGTGTGGAATGTGGGTACACAAATAACCAGATGCTGTTGGAGAATAAAGATAGCAAAGGTCAGAAGGCAGGGACTCTGTGCAATTAGGTTTGTTTGCTTTTTTCTGTAGCAAGGTTTAGCTCAGTATGAAAGGGGTTTATGATGCACCTTTGAACAATAAAATACAGGAGGAAGTGTACCATCTGTCTGCAGGAACAGCTTATGGTAGTCTTACAATAGCCTTGGACTGAAAACATTGAAATGAAGCATACTGACTTTTGAAACTTCTGTTATTTTCTTTGTCCCTAACTGAGATTGGATGGATTTAACATTTGGAAATGACTGAGCAAATCAAGTCTAACCACTCATAATATGTAATGTTTTCTGTGAGGTTCTCGGTTTGCTTTTTAACAGGAAGCTCCTGCAGGGGGTGTTCATGGATTCTCTCATTAGTGCAGGATTTATTTACTTGTTTACTTCAAGCTCATAAAATGTTAAAATGCATTCTAACTCATTCTAACTCTTACAGAGTTAACATAATGTGTACCTACTTCATATTTACATGGCTTTGAAAATACTGTGCAAAATTTGCTTTGGTATTGTTAAATCACTGACCTCATAACTATCCACTTCTTAAGCTGTACGGATTTGGTACTTTTCATCAGGCTCTTTGAGTATGAAATGGATCAAGAATCCATTGGAATGAAAGAAAAAGAACAGAGATAAATCTAAAAGACTGAGAGAGGTATTGGCTGAAGTTTTCAGTAGAACTAAATTAGGAAGGTGAGCTGGCACACTGAAGCAAATGCTAGTGTCACTGCTCAGGACATGTCTGACAAATGAAAGCATGATCCAAAACTGGCACATACTGATTTTACTGTCCATGTCCTGCATGAAGTGATGTCAGTGTTGAAAGTGATGATTTTGTGGAAGGGGTCTGGAAATTAAACAACAAATAAATTAAAAATATGAGCAAGGAGGCAGAGAATTATTTTTAAATAAATGCTCAAAAATTTAGAATTGTGGAATCACAGAATCGCTCAGGTTGTAAAAGACCTTAAAGATCATCGAGTCCAACTGCAACGTAACGATTCTACCCTAACTCTAACAACCCTCTGCTAAATCATGTCCCTGAGCACCAATCCAAAAGATTTAAGAACAAGGAAGTTACGTAGTGTTGTTCTTAGCCAGTTATAAATAAGGGAAGAGCAAACGAGACATTTCAATATGCTTGGAGTATTAGGGTAGATTCTGGGAACTGCTTGACAGCTCTTGTATGAAGCATTTTTGGTTTTGAGTACAGTTTACATAACTAAAATGATGACATTTGTTTATAGGATTTTTGTATGTAACACTCAGAACTTTGTCTTTTGAGTAAAGTTTGGTTTCATAGGTAGGATTTGCTGTGTCCTCAAATACGGAAAAAGGCTGGTGAAAACCTTGGTAGGTGAGAATTCTTCACCCGGGTAGGAGGAAAGGCTGTGTGTGCTAATAATAATTTAGTGTTGAGCTGAATTCTTTAATCTGGACTTGTTGAGGGGAAAAAAGGTAACAAACCTTGAGAAAGACTTGAATGTAAGAAGATAGTTCAGCAAACAGGCAATTTCTATTTATGTCCTACTGAAGGGACCTTCTGCGATGCTCCCAGGCTGTCTTAGACAGCTGTGTTAGGCAGCTACCATCATATGCTTAATCTCAATAGAATTCCAGTGTATTTAAAGCAACAAAAAAGCCCCAATAAAACATTATAATATAGTAGTTTATATATATATGTAATACTACAATAATTCAAGTATCTTGACTAACGAGATTAGTCAGTGAAACAGCTTTCCTATGAATCTGACTGAGTTTAAAAACAGTTGTTTTCAGGGGGAAATTGTTATTTATACTTTAAAGGAAAACATTAGTCCTGTGCATTGGTAGTTGTGGAAAAGTCATAGTGCTCATTTCCTCACGTCCCTAAACAAGAAAATTCTTGCACCACAGAAAATATTATTTAGTCATGAAAAAAGCAAGAAGCTTTTAAGAAAAACAGTTAAAATGTAATTGAGCCTTTTCTTGCATCAAGTTGAACTCTTTCAAAGAGGTACACCTGGTTTTCATGAACTCAAGAGGAGAGCGTTGGCATCTTCCGCCAGGGTTAGTTCTAGAAAATACTTGGAAAACAAGTTCAGTAGAGTCACTGTAGATAAGGTCACTGTAGGTAAGTGTACACACGTTAAGTTCTCTTTGGTAATGCTTTTTTTTGTGTAAAATATGTGTATTCAGAAAAATAGCAAAGCTAATAACATCTGCTGTTGTTCATCTGCTGGCTACTGTCAGAGTTCCAGTACCTGCTGTTAGGGTGTCCTTGTTGTTTAACAAACTTATTGCTTGTACTCACCCAGTTGCAGAAATATCTGACTACCTGCAGTTGATCCTACCAGTCTATCGGCAGGTCTTTACCCATGCTTTTAAAAACTTTTCTGGAAAACTAGGAGCTTGCACTTGGGCAGATAATTACCTGACAGAATACAACAGCTTATCAAGTTAGATCGTAACATTGCAGTTACGTACCTACTTGTTTTTATCATTCCTCTGCTACCTCGTGACGAAAGCCAGATTTTTTTATTGCAGTGATTTAATTGGCAAATGCTTTCCAATCTTTTTCCAACTGTCATTACACAGCAAAGCTTTGTTGTTTCATTCCTTGTCCTCAGGTTCATCTTCCGTTATATTTTGCATTTACTTACATTAGTTGTGTTTTTCACACTCTGCCCCATGTTAGGAAATGTCCTCTGGTAAGAAAAACAGGAGGTTCCAGTTCAATTGTGCTCATTTCTCTCTTATTCAGTATGCTTGCTATAAATCACTGCGTGAAGAATATCTTTGTGCTAAACGATAACCATATGCAGAGTCATTTAAAGGTACTGTGGTTTAAAAATACTGGTCTGCCAGACAATTAAAGCCATGTTCTTAGTTACCAATTCAAGCAGATGCCCAGACTAAATAGATCATAGGCCTAAGAGCTGAGCAAGAGAAGCAGGTCCTGTTCTGCTAGCCTTAATAGATGCTGCTTTATGCCATAAACAGCCTTTTTGCTGTCACAGGGACTTCAGTGGAGGTAACAATAGGAAAGGCTTATCCAGTGGAGGGAGCTGTGTTGCTTGGGTAAATAGATGTCTGTTCAGGAGTGAATTTTACTCTTCTAGAAAGCAATCGATGGTGAGAACCAGGGGTACAGATCACTTTGAGTGAACTTTATCATGCACTAGCAGCAGTAATACCAAGGGGGAGATATGACTCCACTGTTTGGTTATGGAAGGCAAGCTGAATTATTAAAACTAATAGTAAGGATGGTAGAAAAGACGGTGCTCAGGGCATGACACTAGCAATGTTTACACAACATTTCAAAGGGTAGTGTAAAAATTTCTCCAGGGGATTCTTGCGTTGTCTGCAGAACAGTTGTTTACTGAAGACATAATCACCTTGACAGTGCATAATACATAGTGTGTGTATATATATATTTGTGTGTGCATGCAAAGATATATAAAATATAAAATCAGCACTTGAGAATACTTCATGTTAGCTTGTGTCAAGCTTTAAGTATCCTCACCAATTGGCCTGGTGTATTTAGTCAGGAAAGCAACTAGCATATGTGAAGCTAATGGAATCAGCACCCTAGTAAACCTCTAAAATTTTTGGAAGGTAGAATGTAGGCAACAGTCACATGACCTCTGCAAGGCACTACATTTATCTTTCAGCTACTTTCCTGTTATTACTCAATAAAAATTTATTAAAACAAATCTGTTTGATATGCACATGCTGTAGAAAATAACATTCTTCTTCCCAGGAGTGTGAAGCATCAACTCACTGCAATCTGAAACCCGGGGTTTTATCTTTACTCCACATGTCTTTACATGGGCAAATTACTAGTTTGTTGCATTTTCTTTGAGATGAGCGTTTCGTACCACGAGGTTTTTAAATCCAATTAAGATAATGCTTTATGTTTTCATACTCTAAGATCAAAGCTAGTGGAGTTCAGGCTCAGCAATGAAAGGCTGGATAGTACACAAGTGTGGAAGTGTGGAAGATTCAGATGTTAGCCTATGATTCATTCTAGTGAAGGTATGGGATCAGTCACCGTCTGTGCTTGTAAAAATTATCAGGTGCTCTCCTTTTACTCGTATTTCTGGCACAGCCAGAAGCTAATCAGCATGAAGTGGACTTACAGGGCCACCAAAATAAGATTCATTCCCAAATTATGCAATCTCATTGTTTTTGTGTCTTTTCAGAATGGTGTCTGGCTCTTGGTAGTGCATGATATATGGACTCTTGACTTTGCAGAAGAAGCAGAGGCTCTTATGTCAGGGTTCACAATAAATCTAAAAATTGTCTGTAGGACTATTGCCAAGGAAATTATGTGAAATGTGGTAGGGAAAATAACGAGTCAGATGAGGAAAAGATGTCTGCAAATGAAAGTACGCTCAAAATGACCTTTGATTTTTTGACTCCTTAGTCTTCAGTTCTCTGTCTCACTCTACTGAGGGCCTGTGTTTTTGTCTACTTGATACAGTTGATAAACATCAATCCATGTGAGGAATGCTGATTTGACTTGCAGAGGATGATAGCAGCAGCTGAAAAATATATTGAAGTAAATGGGCTGAATGCTGTTAAGATCTGGTTAACATTTTCAGTTAAACAAGAAGAAAATATTTAAGATGGAATGAAAAAGCTAATTCAATTAAACTTTCGTGATGAAGTTCACAACAATTTAAATTCGTAGTAGATTCAGTATATTAGTACTGAAAACTTGCAATTATTTAGTATTTTCCCTTAGTGTCATTCATTTCAGTAAAGCAAATTGAGTCCAAGGGGTGGCTCAAATGCAGTTTGATGTATTTCTACAGAGAAAAATTGAGATAGTGATATACTAGTAACAAGCTAGAGGAAAAATTTTGCTTCCTTAGATTACATAATTGAAAGCCTTTGGTTCAAGAATCTAAAAAATGCTGTTAAAATGATCAGAGTGGGAAAAAATGAGTTCAAATAACTAAAGCTTTGAAGTTTCCCTTTCCCTCCCTTGATGCTGCTCAGTGCTCTCTTGCTCACGTGCTCTCTCCTGTTTTTCTCGTTCCTTCTCTTCTGTCACTGTGATGAAAAGCCTTCACTAGTCAGACACTGAACATGTATCTCACACAGAGTTCAACCCTTCAGTCTAAGCAGTTTTGTTTTGATTGCACTGCTATGTTTTCATGAGGCCTCCAATGCTTCTCAGGCGAGTCAGAGAAACTCAGAGCTTATATCCCATTTGACTTAAAGGCGTGTAAAAGTTGCTGCATTAATTCCCTTTTTTTGTTTGGGAGTTCTGTTTTATAATTTAAGCGTTGCATTTCATTTTTCTCCTTAAAGGATTTAAATATTTGGATGATCTGGACAGATGTGGAAGATTCAGATCCAAATATTTAAGTTCCTAATGAGCGGAAGGGAGAAGGTAAATTTTGGAGTTTTCAATTAATTTCTGTTTTTACGAGGAGATTGCATTGAAGGCAAGTGCTTTCAGTGGACCAATGACTTGGTGTCATATTTAATGGTTATACTGGTCTGTTTTAATGGTGCTGACATTACAAGGCCGTGTATTCAGAGTTCTGTAAAGACAACAGCGTTCTTTGAGTTTCACTATTTAAGTCAGTTTCTTTCTGAATTGAGTGGGAAATGTGGTGTGTTTTTTTCTCTTACACTCACCCACAGTGTCTTTTCTTCCTTAATCACATTTTATTGTTCTGACGTTTTCAGTTTGCACGATTGCTTATAATTTCTCTATATCTTATTATTGCATTTTCACTTATGTTTATGAATCACAACGTGTCTATGCTTGCAGCTTCAGAATTGCTCAATTCTGTGACCGCTTCCTAACGTAAAAATTCTGCTGCCTTTTCAGAATTGCCATGTAATCATTAAGACCTTGGTAATTGCAGATCAAAAAATTCCGTGCAGGTAAACTTAATGTAGAACTGGGTATGTTCTTCTTGTATGTATGGAGAAGTATACCAGTAATTATTGTTTCTCTGAATATCGAACAGGACGTTATCTTTTTGATAGTGTCATTTCACCTGACAAACTGCTAGTAATAAGCTGATAATCATTTTTCAGTGTGAAGGATGGTTAAGATTTCAAACCTCTCTTCTTGTTTAAAATATAAGTAAATAGAGGTATAACAACATGAAAAACATACCTGATCCTGGAAGATCTGTGAGATAAAATCCAAAATGTCCTTCTTAAGTAGATTACAAAAGGATACTTTCTCATCTTGCAGTTTTCTGCTTTTTCTGTCCTGGATTCTGGAAGAATCTAGATTTCTCCAGTTACTTGGCAAACACTAACAGGTAGTGCTCTTATGCCAGTTAACGTGGCTTTATCTCACTAACTTGCAGAAAGTACCTTGCTAGTGAATGCGTCGTGTGAGTCCATTGGAATTTTTCCCTTTCCTGTCTCTACTTGCTTTCTTTCCGTGTTTCAATCTGTGGCTGATTTTTCAACCTAAGAATCGCTTTGTCTTTCCTTGGTATTGACAACTGCATTCCAGTATTATTATTGTTTCATTTAGAAGAGATTGGCAAATGCAAACAAACTTTGCTAAGTTAAAACCTCTATTGTCCTGGTGAGGACCTTTGGTCAGAGTATTTCAAAAACAACTTTTTGTAGTACAGCTGCTGCAAAAGAAACGAGGTAAGCAAACCTTGTATGTCTGTAGAATCTTCTTGGGTTACCAGGAATAAGAAGAGGCTTTGGCAGCGGTCATGTGGTTGAAGAACTCAACTTTGTGGCTTGCATTTCTCACTGGTAAAAGCTCAAAAAATTAGAGCATCAACAGCAATTGCTATCCCAAAAGGCAAAGTAGAAGACCATGATTTGCTGCTCTTTTAGCTCAGGTGGAAATGGGAACAAATCTCTGAACTCTTGAATTATCTTGTGTTATCTTTTGTTGTTGCGCTTCTAGACAGGAAAAAAACCAACGGAACAAACATAACCTACACAGAAAACTCAAAAGCAAACAAAAGAACAACAAAAATCTTTCGACGTTATTACTAAATATTGAAGCCCTGCAATACTGAAATGGCAAATATTGTGAGGAAAAATCTGGTTTTATTTTCTGACAGCTGATTGTTCCAAACACCGATATTAGCAGCGTCTTTGCGATTCAGTAAATTCCTTCAGTTGCAGACAGGATAAAATTGTCATTGTTGCCATTGGAGATGACAGTGAAGCCAGAAGTCCTCTCAAGTGCTTCATTCTTGTCATGTTCCTTTTTATTAATTTATGTGGTATTTTAAAGACTCGGGGAAATAGTTCTCATATTAGCTTAGATGTTATTAGCTTGCTAAAATTGCTTAAAGATTGGGTACACTTGAACTTCTGTTTACTTGTGTAATACTCAATGGGGACTGAACCCTTCCTCCTTAAACTAATGTAAGATAAACAGTGTTTTCTGTCAGAAATTCACAGCTACCCTTTTGGCCCCATGCTAATCATGTTTACTTAACTCTCAACACAGTCTAAAATGTGCTTCAGTGATATTTGCAGGCTTTGTTATCTAGTAAATGCCTGTCTGAGCACAGGTGCCAATCAGCCTCGGAGGTTAGACATGTGTGCCATGTGTGTCCATTGAGGAACATCAACTTGGTGCTGGGTAGCAGTAAACACAACAGAAATTTACAGCATCCAGTAATCAGTCAGGAAAAACATTCTATCCGTGTCCAGAGCTGTTGGCACGGTACAATAAGTGTCATTCTAGCTTTATCACAGTCACAGAAGATTTTTGGCACTGTGGTCTGTCTAAAACATCTGCCTCAAAACAAAAAGTTCTTAGTTTAGAACGGAGATGAGCAAAAACAAAACACACAAACAAAACACACCTTGAAAATGTCCAAATTTCAAACGTTGCTTAGGATAACATAGATGCTGAAGTCACTAAGAGAGGGGCCTGCATTCGCAAAGCTGAAGTGTGCACATTTCCTCGGTTGAATTTGCTTTTCTTCTATGAATTCTTCATCCTGACAGTAGTGAGAAGAGGCATGAAGGAGAACTTGACTTTCTCTGCTACTAATTCATGGGATTTCACAACTGACTGTAGTTACAGTAATGTGTATATAGGAAATAAGTTATAGTTGATCAAAAGAAGCCAAAAGATTGAGGAAAGGAGTTTCAAAGAAAAGGAAAAAAAAAAAAAAAAAAAAGAGCGACTTAAAAACATGAGTGGAAAAGCTTTCCAGGCTTTGATGTAGCAGGGTTTTTATATTAGGTTTGTTCTGCCACTTCTGAGCAGGAGAGAACCTGCATGTCAAATGCTTTTCCAAACAAGTCTCTCTCCAATTTCTGCCAGAGAACCAGCCCTATTGAAGCAAGGCAAAGTTAACCCTTCTTTGATGAAATAACTTTACGTGACTTGCAAGAAGCAAAGACATTGTAGCCCACCATAGTGTTGCTTCTGACTATAGACATGGATTTAAGTCATTAAAGAAATGATATCATAGTTTACAGAACAAAGGAGAGATCAATTCAGGACAAACTTTTTTGTCACCGGAACAAATCCTCATTTCACAATCTGTCACTTTCCTGAGAGAAAAATGCTGACTATGTCAGCAATTACTGAAATCTTCAAGCTAAAGAAAAGCCCTTAACTCACAGGTAACATGTGAGATGCATGTACATGGTTTTTATTAATATGCGTTTTTCTGCTACTGAAATATATTTAATACTGGGATAAGTAACGATGTACAGAGTAGGGCATGGAAAATATTTGCCTCTGTTATAAATAACAGCTGGTATAATGTATTATGTTATTAACTTAGGGCAAATTTCACTGCAGAAGGAATGGCTTAGAGTGATAAAAATGTGACCCTCTAAAAAAGGTGTGCACGTATTCAAAACCGTTGCTGAAGTCACATGTAAAATCCTATTTATATACAAACAGGGAAGGATCAAGCTCTGGACTTTCCGGCCAGAGCAGGAAATATTTTGGAGATTTGGATACTTAGAAGAAATATATTCTGCAGTGCTTTACAGAGAGGTTAATATGTAGCAGCAAAAGAGCACTGGTATGATTTTAGTGTCTTCTGAAACCAGTGGCTAGGCATTTGGACAAGATAAATTCAACTTCTTAAAGAAAACTTATTATGTTTGTATTCAAGTTGTTTACCTCTTGTACATTTCATGTTTACACACCCTGGGAATTGCCTCAAAAAAAGAAAAGAAAAAAAAAAAAACGCTGGGAAACTACATCAACTTTTTGCCAATGAAAAATGCATTAGTGCATTTTTGAAGCTAGAATAATATTGTTGAGAGTCTAGCTTTCAGACAGTAGATTTATCGGCCTTGCATGTTGGCTGTTCATTTTGGTTGTTGACCCTGATGAAAATATGTACCAAATTCTTTTAATGCTCTGTACCTGATGTTTCTGCGTGGATCCGTATGCTTTCAAGCATTGTAACCAGTTCTTATTATTGCTTGCCACCCGCTGTTCTCCATAATTCAGAATCTATTTTTACGATCAAAGGTTTTGGTGTGCAGTGTCAGAAATGCTCTTTGTTGACAGTTGAAGTATTTTACTTGAGTTTATGGTTAAAAAGCAGGTCGTTTTTCTTTCCCAACAGTGGGAGAAACACTTAGTACACTACAGAAAAAAAGTGGATCAGAGAGAAGATGGGAGCAAAGAATAAAAAAGATGGAATATTTAATCTCCCAGCTCTGAAATAAATGCAAAAACAATTCTGAGAAGAGAAATACATTTTTTGTAGCTTCTTAGTAATCAATTTCATGTTACAAAAATACCCAAATCATAAACTTTCAGGTCCCCATTTTCATTTGTAAGTGATCTGAGTCTGATTTTCTTCGGCTTTACTAGAATATCCATTTAAGTCCCTATGTTGATTTAGGTTCTTGGAAACATTTTAAAAAGCAGCGATATTATAGCTTGTTTTAGCCAGAAATTCAAAGAGATTTTGTTCTTTGTTTGATATTACTAAATCCTTTTCTTTTTCTGGTTAAAGTGGGATAGGCTTTTATACGACCCTTTGAAATGAACATCAACACATCAACATGAAAGTAAGGGGAGGGGGCTTTTCAGAGAGTAATCATTTCATCTTTTCTGAATGTTTGCAGACAGCTGTAATCATGCAATTGCAAGTTCCATAAAAATACTTCAGTGTTGTGCTGGTTGGGGTAGGACCCAGGTACATTGCTCACAAGTCCTCAGATCAATGATATTACATAGATCATCCAGAACGTGGAAACTGTGAGGTTATTACATCTTTTAATAACAGAGATTTTTTTAAAATAGCCTTGGCTATGTGTGTAGTTACGATAATGAATATCCACGTATGCATATGGATTCCTATAGCAATCCTTTAAAAAGATTCTCTTACTTAAAGGTATTTTTTTCAGTGCTCATGAGAAAACCTCAGTTACAGCAGTTCACAAATGATGTATGGAAGTCACGGCATTTGAAGGCATTTGACATGTTGAGCTTGGGTTTTGTGGCCATTACTTGAGAAGGGCTTTCTCTGTCGATTTGATTCGTTAATCGTTCTTGTCATTCTTGTTCCTTCGTTTTATTGATGGATAGTTGTGCAGGATACACAACTGGTTCCATGTTGATTAATGGAAGAGAGAAAGCATACTGGTACTTCAAGAGTATTAGGATGTTGTGTATCTCGCGTTCATCCCAGACTCAAGATTATTAATTCTTGACTTTTCTGCCTGTGATTAGTAAGAGCTGTGCTGACAGCTGCTGGTGTTAGCTGGCACACGATGTTGATACAACAAAGCTGAGATGAGTATTACTGACTCCTTTCTTATGAAGAGTTGCTCAGAACTGTGTAAAGGTACTGCAGTGAGTTGAGTGGGATGGCTACTGACCCTAAGGCGAACTGAAGTAGCATGGTGACCTACTTTTGCAAGCTGCTGAAGCAGTTCTCAACCACCTAAATATTATAACTCTCAGAATTAATTTTCCAAAAGATGTTTCAAAAGAGAAAGCATCTGCGTGAAGTTTTCAGAGCTCCTTTAAAGAAACTGCAAAGTTTAGTTATCAAGTGATCCTCAGTATGTCTTGACTGTGGGGCTCCACACGTTATGCTAGAAATCAGCCTCCATACAGCCTCTTAGAAGACAGTTTGTAGGCACCTAATTAAGCTCGCTGAAGTGGATTCAACTGTTGAGCTTTTTTGAGGGGTTTTGTTGTTTATTTCATTCTTTTTTTTTCCCTACATATTGTTTGCAGTATAGGTGCAGAACTACAGTAATGCATTTATAGGTTCTGTAGTGCACTTTTTTTTTTCTTTGGTGGTTCATAGCTGCAATGTCATTTTGGAAGTGACATTGAAAATATTTATGAAAACATTGTTAAACAAAGCAAAAATCTACAGCTCTAGATGCACACTAAACATAATTTTTGCTTGCACAGTAACAAAACCACTTCTGTTTTAGCAAACTGCTAAGTGCTGTTTCAGGTGAAGTAAAGCTGCCCCTTTAGAACTGGTCTGTTCAGCTCAGGCCAATTTAGACAACCTGCAGAAGCCAGGCAGGTCACTTGAAATCACTGTAAACGTGCTTTGGGAAGGAGGGAAGACAGTAGATGTTCTTGACCAGTGAATGCTTGCAGTTATTATTTTCGGTGGGTGGTTTTAATAACCCAGTGACCCACAAATAACCCACAGAAAGCTTAGAAAAGGATTCAGTTTCAAGGAAGTTTTTACTGTACTCTGTACAGCTTTGCTCTTTCATGGAATGTTTAATGCTATGCATTACGTGAGAGTAGGAGATCCCAGTCGTATCAAGTAATGAAGGTGGTTTGAAACTTTTGCATCAATCCAGTTTTCTTACAGATTGGGTGTTCCAGGTTTGTAGTCTTCTTATACTGGCCTTCTTTGGTAGGCTTGTCATGGTTTCTCAGCAGTAGCCAGTATTAGTTGATACACATTTCTAAGGGGCATTTTGTGCTGTAGCTTGCTTTTGGCAGGCCAATAGTGAAAGATAGGAGAGGATTAGCTCAGGCCCTAGTCTCCTGTATGCACTTGAAAACAAGAAAGTCAATGCTGCCGTCCCCTTGTCCTGGCCTCACCTCAGCCAGTCCAGCCTCATGGCACTGCTTGCCTTGGAGCAGACAAAAAATGCCGTGCCACATCAAAATGCCCACAGAAATGCTTGCACTGGCACCAGGGTGGGGACAGCAAGCAGAAGCTGGAGTGGATGGGATAGCTTTTTAAAGCTATATGACCAATTTCCAACATCTGCATGCAGAGCTGTGGTTTCAGGGCGGCGCTGTTCCAGCGAAGATGCCTCCTGCTCCATAGATGTAGTAGAAGAAACATTTTTGTTGCTTTCCAGGTTTTGCTTATGACAGCGCAGCATAAATGGGTTGTAGTTGAACAGAAACGACTTGTGGCCAAGGATATTTTTCCAGATCATTTGCTCCTTCTGTTGCTTTCTTTATTTCTTAACTTGATTTTACAGTCCCTTGGGATCTAGTAAGCGAGTACTGTACAAAATAAGATTCCAAAGAAACACTTGCAATTGATTTATACTCTGTTAGTGGATTTCACCCCATCCTTCAGAAAAATAGGAGGATATTTGTTGAGGAGAGCTGCAGAAAGTTTCGTAGGGACTGAGAAGTGTGATACCGCTGTTGCCCTCCTGTGGCTTTGCTGTCCTGTGTCGTGCCACTTCCTGTCCATCCCTTGTCCTGTCATCCTCCCTCAGTTCTTGTCTTCAAACACAGCAGCCTCTCCCCAAATTCTTTCCATTTTTCCACTGTTTAATCAAAGCCAGACAAACCCAGTGTCAGTGCAAATTAACAGATCCAGGTCTCCTTCAGGGTGATTTTATCTTTTGTGCAGTGATAGTTGCTGTTGGTGATCTTGCGCTGTGTAATTTTAGTACCAGTTTTCACTTCACAATTTCTCTAATGCTAATTAGAACTTTGCTTCGCAGTTTGATTAGTTGACGAGATTGAGGAGAGAATGGTAAAATGCATGCTCCTGACGTGACAGAAACTATAAACAGATTATCACTGAACAGAAATGTTATTTCTGTCACCTGAGAGTGATAGATGAGCATGTCTGTTGGCACAGCAGAGAGGAAGGAAACAGTAGCTTTGGTGCCTACGGGGTGAAAAAGTAACAGAGAAGGAAAGGGAGGAAAAGACACAATTCCTGAAATACTGATGAAAGAAGTTTTGTCTCACTTACTCAAAGTTTCCATTCCCCATCCCCAACCTCATATTCTTCCCTCTTAAGCTGTGGAAGATGAATTGTATGTGTGTTTTAGATGCAAAAATCTCTTGAAAATGTAATGGAAATCATTTTAGTCTGTAAACGTGATGATAATTCATGTATAACTATGATTTCAGAGCCATGCAAGCTCCTCACAAAATGTCACAGTTTTCAATGAAGGCAGATCAATCCAACAAAAAAGGATCAGCTTATAAAGCAAAACTCATCTGGCAAATGTTATCTTGTGGGGAAAATGGTAACTTAGGTTTTGTATCTATAATTTACCCTTGTGGTGCAAAAGGGTCTGGCCTCTTCTCCCAGGCAAATAGTAGCCGTCCAAGTTTCAAGCTGTTCTATCTAAACTGTATGCAGTATCCTGAGCTTTTGATGCCTGTATAGTAAATCAATCTTTATTTGTGTGTTGTTTATTATTTTTATTTTCCTAATCCTACCTCTGATTTTGGAAACAAAGTGCCAAATGTTAAAAAATGAGATATGTACAGTTGTTGTGTACAGTATGTGCAGAGTTTATATTAGCATTTATTCTAAACATCCATAAAACTGATTGGTGGGGTATCTGCATTTGGATGCCTGTGGGTGGCTGCAGTGCAGACCTACATGCAGTAATACTAACTGCATACTGCAGCTGTTTTTTCTCTTTTTAAAGATTTGACCCTATTGCTGTTTGTTTACTCAAAGCAAAAAAAAAAGAAAGGAAAAAAATCAGACTAAATGTGCTTCCACAATGGCTGTCTTTTACTGAAGCTGCGATGTGAAAATGGATTTTCTTGGGCAGATGTAAAACCCTGGGCACTTCAGACAGAACAATCGAGCATTTCAGAATGAGTCATTCTAACTTGCTGAACCAGACTCCTCTCCCTGTGGGCATGTATCTGTTTGCATATATTTATCAGTCTGCTTGGAAACAGAATGAGGAGTATTCATGCATTGCCTTTTAGAGAAGAATCTGAATGGATTTTTTTTTTTAACCGACTTAGAGAAAAAAAAGTATCGAGGGAAAGACTGTAGCTACTTACTGTAAACTAGAAAGCAGCTTTAAATGTTTTCTTCTCACTGATTTTCACATACCATGAGTTGTTAGTTCTTTTTTCCTTTAGATAATTCCAAGCTTCTGCTTAGCAGTGAAGAATGCTGTAATTCCCTGCCTCCTCGTTTAGTCTCCCTAAGGGAGGCAATTCAGGAAGCTCATATTTTCTTGTGATTTCGTGATTGTCAGGCTTTTTTCTTTCTTTCTTTCTTTTTTTAACTTATGACCACCCATGAAGCACTTCAAACTTAGTCTGATTGTTGAAGTCTCAGCGGTGAGGCCAAGTGGTTCCAGAATTAAACAGTTCTCGGAGTGATGTCACTCACTGCATGTAACACTGCACTTAATAGCCAAGGACTCACGAAAATCCTAATGATTTATTTAAGTTGTGGCTTGGTGGCCTCAGAATTGAGTAAGTTCCAAGACAAACTTAAAGGTGGCAGTCGAGGAGGCAAGAGGTGAAGATAGCAAGCACCACTCGCCATTCACTGATATTCTTGTTGTGACAAGCTCCTGAGACAGTGACGATTGTCCCAATATTTGATGTCTAGCAAATGTTTCCCAGTTACTGTGGAAGTGGTTTCTTGCAGAGAAGCACAGTTTGTTTAAATTGCTTAACACACAGAAAGAAACCTGTATCAGGAGGGTGGCTGCACATCATCTCCTAGGTGTTTTGTAAGAAGGGAGGCTCTTAGAGGGGCTTGTTTCAGATTACTGGGCTGCAGAACCTGGAAGGTGTTCAAAATCCAGGAGCTCCATCAAATCATGTAAT
This sequence comes from Centrocercus urophasianus, assembly GCF_019232065.1. NCBI lineage: Eukaryota > Metazoa > Chordata > Aves > Galliformes > Phasianidae > Centrocercus > Centrocercus urophasianus. The sequence goes on along the minus strand of NW_024884889.1, from coordinate 5,228,043 downwards.
GCTTTCAGCTCTCAGGAAGCCCCAGGATGCATCATCCCTTCTTTTCAGAACTTATTTTCACATCCAACAAGTCTGAATTTCTTCTTTTTTTTTTTTTTTTGTTTAAATTTTTCTTTCGATATCTTAGAAAATCAATGCTGTGGGTTATCTGCTCATCACTCATCTAGGTTGCTTAAAGCTCCTACTCTGAAAACTCCACTAAATAGCAAAATACCAATATAAGTAACTTCAGCATAGCTTATGTTTCTTTCTGAGAATTAGTTTTTTGTTATCCACATTTCCATAATGAGACAAGTATCATACTGTACCATCTTGGAAGAGTATATTCAGGACCTAGGTGTGTGTCCCTTCCATTTGCAGTCCCCCTTTCCCTGTAGAAATATCTTTCCCTGTAGAAATGCTAGAACGGCATTTGCACTATTGAGCTGTTCTATATTCACGTCTTGCTTTCTCATGTATCTGACACAGACTATGTATTCAAAACGATGCTGATGCCTTTATTATGAATGTCTGCATGTCTCTTCATAGTACAAAGATTTAAGGCGAGGCTGCTTTCTTTCTACTGATGTTAAAATGCATTGGCAGGAGTTTCAAAGCCTTGGGACAAACCTGAGCAATCTGTATCAACCTCTTTTCAGTGAAAGTGATCATCCACTTTCACCCATTATCTATCATGATTTATAAAAACTGGTAGAACTTTTCAGTAAGGAACAGTGCTGAACTACTAATTGGTAGAATCAGATAACTAGGGAATAACACACTTCTTAAAAGCCTTGCATTTTGATTTACCAACACTTGACAAGCTGTAATCTGCAAATGTACATCAGACAAAAATTGAAGATGTTTATTGCAGCTGCCATTTGTAACCGTAGCGTGCCACGCTGTTTCCCTTCTCTGTGCTTCAGCTATTCATATCCAGGGCCCCAGCAGTTTCAGTACAATAAGCTGTGCAGCATCTGATTTATTTTCATCTATTTCCTTTTCAGTTCTCCCCCGGACTTGTTCTCTATACTAGGGATAAAGAAAAGGCTCAGACTGGAAAAATATGAATCCAGGGGACTTCAAAGATAGGCTTTTGTTTCAAGCCCATCTTCAGTTATATGTAATGATGACTAAAATTTCCTTCAGTTCTTTTTCATTGTTTAAAAAAAATCCTAACAATTAACTCCATGTGGCTCAATGATGAGGTGGGAGGAGAGATATTCAGCTTACCTCAGAGAAACAACAACCGAATGCTAGGAGTTGATGCTCCCAAAGGAAGTACGAAACAGGACAAGTGTTTGACAGTGTCCTGCAGAGTATCAAGACTGACATCGCTTGATTTGTGTTCTGGACTGAGTATAAAGTAATATTCCTGAATTTGTGGTCAGTGTTATTCTCATGAACTGGCTCAGCATCATAGTTTAGTCTCGATGTATCCCAAAGCGTTCTTTGCCAAGTAGTTGGAAAGGTTTGGCAAAGCTCTTGAAAGCCTTTTAAGACAACTTCCCTTCCTCCCCTCACTTGCAGTGAGGCACAACCTGTCTTTTGTAAGCTCAGTCAGACAGGCTGCCTCCTGGTTCTCTTGGTCTGACTACACGAAGGTGGAACAAGCATGGTTTAGATTTAAGGTGGCTACACACGAATTAATTTACTTGTGTGACTGAGATTCTTTGTGTTGAGATGAGCGTTTTAAATACCAAGGGATGCAGTAATTCATTAGTGTATTCAGTAGGGTAACATTTTAGATGTGAGTGATTTGATAGTGAGTGTTCTTAGATGCAGCCCTTTCATTCCTCAAGTACCTCACATCCCCAGGACGGAAAAATGAAGCTGATGGTCTGGGTGGGTAGAATGGTCAGTGTGTATATTGAGACGTTGCTTTCCACCAGTGTAGTTAGCAGTGCACTCCCAAAGTGAAGGTGAAGAAAATTTCTTCATGTAGGTGGGGTAGTGCAAATTGCCTCTCCCTGCAGTAAAAGAAATGTACAAACTAGGTGGTTTTGCCAAGAAGGAATCTGGTTCTCCTTTCTGGACTCCTTGTTGGAGAACTAAAGCAGGAATAGAACATGTGTGCTAACCACACTGCTCAAGTCCCACTGGTGTCTTGTAAAACGGAAAAAATAGTATTTGAGAATATTATGGCCCTTTTTTGGTACCCATACAGAGCAAAAACTGAAAGATACTGCTTGCTGTTGAAGAATGGCAGTTAACTGTGAAGCGGTTTACAGAAAAAGATATTGCTGAAATTCATATCTGTCTTCAAAGTTTTATATATGTGCTATTGTAATTTTGTGCTCTGTTGTCTTCAGAAATTCTTCTGAATTCTCTCTCAAAATCATTAATGTAACCATCTGAAAAAGATTGTATTCCTTTCTGGTTTTGATTTGTGAATCCAGTATGTGATTAGTAATCTCTAATGTTTATTAATTATTCCACATCATTTGCAGTGGGACTGCAATATCTAAGGAGCAGGTTTTGCTGTCAGAATATGCCTCATAACTTCAAATAAAAACAGAGGGTATATGTATCAATACAGGTGAGAGGGGGAGGAGGAAGCATAATCCAGAAAGGAGCTGGCTCTCTGTAGTAACACAGAAGAAAGGTTGAGGGAACTGGGCTTGTTTAGCTTGGAGAAGAGAAGGCTCTGGGGTGACTTCATTGTGGCCTTCCGATATTTAAAGGGAGCGTATGAACAGGAAGGGGGACAGCTGTTTACAAGGGTGGTTAGTGATAGCACAAGGGGGAATGGTTTAAACTGAGACAGGGGAGTTTTAGGTTTGGTAATAGGAGAGTGGTGAGGCACTGGAACAGGTTGCCCAAGGAGACTGTGGATGCCCCATCCCTGCAGGCATTCAAGGTCAGGCTGGATGTGGCTCAGGGCAGCCTGGTCTGGGAGTTGGTGACCCTGCACACAGCAGGAGGTTGGAACTGGGTGATCAATGTGGTCTTTTTCAACCCTGGCCCTTGTATGAATGAAATACCTGTAGCCTGCTGCTCAGTCAGTTTAGTATTCATTGAGCTTCAGAGTTTCTTCCAAAGAACATTTTGGATGTTATTGCAATACATTATTTGTCCAAAACTTTTTTGAAATGAACTACTTCTTGAGGCTTCATCTGCAGTCTCAAGTTCTGTGAGTATCCTAGGGAATTGTGCATCGATGCGTTAGTTTATTGACTGACTCATGCTGCACCAAGGGCTGCGTTTTACCCTAAAATCGTAGTCCTGTCTTTCCCAACTCCTATTTTACCACCTTTTTCCTTGTGAAGGCACTAGCCATCACGTGGCCAGCTGATCTGGTTGAAAAGCAAGTCCCCCAAAAAACTAAAAGTTACCCACAGGTAACTTTTTCAGCCAGATCACTGCCATTCCAGTGCTGGCCCAAATTTGGATCACCTTAAACTTATAGTGAAACCATCTCCTACCTTGGTATGGAAAATGTTACTCTTTTAGAAAAGGTGTATTCGAAATACAAACCTCTAAGAAATATGACTGAGCGTCCTGTGCTGAAGGAAACATTCTTGGAGGAATGGCTTACGAGCTATGCTTTATGAAAACGTTTATTGTGTTCATTCTGACATGGCTCCCTGCAGAGTAAAAATCTGGATGCAGATCAATGTCTTGAAAGCCTTCCAGGTATCCTTTAAATACCGAGCAGTACACGAAATTGTCCTTGAGAATGTAATGAAAAAATGTATTAGGAGAAGAGCAATAGGGACAGAACCAGCTTAGAGTTTCCTGGTTTACACTGGACGATTGTTATTTTGATCATCGTTAGCAAGCCCATTTGGGCTACTTTCTAGAGTAATTGATCAGAAACACTGCAAGAATTTCCGAGTAGTACGGTCTGTTTTCTGTAGCATGGCTACGTCTAACTTCACTTCTTAAAGTTGTTTGTTTTGTAGAGAACTTTCACGCTTGGAGAATATTTTTCAAAGTTACACCATCAATATAGAACAACAGAATTCTTCCTTTGATTTCCAGCTGCTCTATAATAAACTCCATGTGTGTTTTATCTGTATTTGTATTGATTTTTCAGCTATTTCAGCTTATGTCTGTCCTCTGCTTTATTGACCCTAAAGTCAACCAAAGTTATGGGCGGACAGCCAATTTCAGATGGCATTTGGTTAGTTTACTCCCTTTTAAAGTAGTTCAGGAAATGTAACTCAAATATTTCTGTTATTTGACAGGCCTGTTTAACTTTTACAATTTCACCCCCTTTACTCTGAATTTCCTCCTCATTAAAGTCTGTTTAACTTCACCAGCTTTAGTTCCTTCATTCTGAATTTCCTTCTCTTTAATGTTTGCCAGTTCTTGAGAAAGAGGACTGTACTCTTCTTTTTCACATGTACTTTCCTTTTTAGAGTTTTGGTTTTGTTCATCCAGCTATAGTTTTTTTTTTTTTCTCGGGTTTATATACATTTTTCCTTTTGCTTCTGTGCATTTGTCTTTTTATGACAGTTACATAATCCTGGCATGTGACCTAAACTCATAATTACTTTAAAGGGAATTTGAGTGTGCAAGGAATGTTAGATCAAGCATTTCTAAAACGGTCCATTGCAGTTGCTCTTTTTTTTCTTCTTCTTCTTTTTGCTGCGCTTCTTAAACAATTTCCATGAGTCTTGGAAACTTGTTTCACTTTTCAGTTAATATGTGTTCCATTAGCATTTTTTGGCCTGAAGCCATTGGAGTCCATCAGGCTTTGTTAAGTGTGGGTTGCTTTTTCAATTTTGCTTGGCTTTTTTTTTTTCCTTCCAGTTTTCTGTCTGAAATGATTCAGTCTTGATTTACTGTCTATTGTGAACGAGGTTGGGTTTTGGTGTTTTAAAAACAGTCCCAGAATGATAGAATCATAGAACGGCCTGGGTTGAAAAGGACCACAATGATCACCCAGTTCCAACCCCCTGCTATAACCAGGGTTGCCAACCAGCAGACCAGGCTGCCCAGAGCCACATCCAGCCTGGCTTGAATGCCTCCAGGGATGGGGAATCCACAGCCTCCTTGGGCAACCTGTTCCAGTGCCTCACCACTCTCCTAATATCCAACCTAAACCTCCCCTGTGTCAGTTTAAAGCCATTCCCCCTTGTCCTATCACCCTCCACCCTCACTAACAGCCGCTCCCCCCCTGTTTATTCACTCCCTTCAAGTACTGGAAGGCCACAACGAGGTCATGATTAAACAACCATTCACAATTAAAAAAACAAACAAACAAACAAAAAACTTCCATTACCTTTTGCATGTATGTGGGACTGTTTTCTCACTTCACTGTGCATTGTGTTCTTTTGAATGTACGTGTAAGTAAGGGAAAACATCTGATAGTACCCAAAAAAGAACAGCATGTTTTTCTCTATTGTGGGCTGAGGGGGACAAAAGAGCCTAAAAGCGTAAGGCAGGATTTGAGGAAAGTAATGTGTAATACTAATAAGATAGTATGTTCCAGGTGTGTCAGAGGAAAAGGCCAGCAATAAGCTGAGGCTGTGTGCAACAAATAGTGCAGAGGTAGGGAATCGTGCTAGAGTTTCCTTCTTTATGCATGGACAAGGTGTTTTTCGAGTTGCTTAAACACTCTTCTTGGTTGTCTGCAAAACTCTTTAGCACAGTGATATAAAACACTTAGAAGAAACAGATGTATGTTGTGACCGCCTTCTGAATTAGTCATGGCTGATACCTGTTGTAATTTGAGCGGCAGGATAAGGATGATCAAACTGTGGTATTTCTCTCATCAGTCCTCGTCCCCTTCTGACTGACAGGCCTGAGGAGTTGCACCCTAGGGATATGCTTTGTGGGATCCTGAGTGAAGCCATTGGTACAAACAGTCAAGCAGCCATGGTAGAGACATCCCTTAATGTAAATCACTTGATCATGTTTATTCATGACTCAGCTAAATTGATTCTAGTCCCCCTATTTTTTAGATACTGAAAAGCTGCTTAAAACTGGTTCTGTAGAAATTAAATGAGGGAATTCAGCCTCATGCATCATCAAACTTTTAGCTTCATTATGTCTGGATTGCTGTTTGATTATTTTAGGGCAGCAAATTCCTCACGAATAAAGATTACATGTACTCAGCGAAGACCCATAATATGCTGCTTGCATTATTTAAAACAAGAAAAATAAAGTTCTTAATTATTATCGCTTTGTATAGAAGACTTTATAATACTTACCCAATCAAAACATATTTTCTGCATTCTTTACATGACTGATAGAATTTTTATCTGTAGTACTTCTAATCTCACAATTACGACGCATTCACCTTGCCCTTATTCATAGACTGGATTCTTAATGTAGCTTTGTTGTTGCTTGAAACAATAGAAGCCTGACAAACCTGAGTATTAGGTGTAGTTGAAATAGAAACCCTTTTTCCTGTTCTTTACAGCAGCTGTTTCATACGGCGAGGCCAGGACAGCTGAAGAAATTTTGCATTCACCGGTGCTCTTCTCTGCATCTTCCAGCATTCCTATCTATTTAGGGGTATCAGAAACTTGGCAGAACAACCACGCATCAGCTGGGGACTCGTTCCCCGTGCAGCTAAAACAGCACTTGGGGGCCTATCAGGAAGGGAGGTATTTGTGTTGCTGCCTTTAAGTGAAGATGGCTAAATCCTTTTCCCTATTGTTACTCATGGAAATGCATTCTGCAGAGGGTGGTGGTTTCACAACCACTGACTGACTGAAGTATGAAATATTTCTAATGTAAATGATTTGAAAATACATATTATAGGACTTGCATACGACCTCTTTCAATGTTTAATGCAAAAACATTTCTCATTACAGCTACAGACAGCTGTTAATTGGGGTGCCTTTTTTTTTTTATGCTCCTGTAAATGTATAGTGAGAGGGACTTACAGTTCAGTAAGCTACCTTGAACTGTTAATGGCACTGTATTGTTTAGAAATTTCTGTGTAAGGGAGACTGATTCAGTTTAGAGATGGTGGCACTTTCCTGGGCCCCCACACTCGTTGGTAGCACTCTTGGCAGTGTGCCTATTGTGTGATATGGTTTTGTTGGTTTTTTTTTATATGCAAATGCTAATTTCATTATATGAAACAACTTATTTTTCCAAAGTCTTCTAACATAAGCTTCCCATAGCAAAATCTTATCAACATCCTACAGCAAAATCTGAAATGCTCAACAATTTTACCTAAGACAATCGATTATTAATTAATTCTCAGGGAGAATGAGATACCGGAGGATTAGATACCCCCTCCTCTCCTCCTAATAAGCATTCCTCCTAAGGAAGCATAGAATGACAGCGTGAAGTTGTAAAGGGAGCACAGTAGTCCTTTCAGAACTGACTCTCCATAAACTAAACAGACCTAGCAGCAAAATAAACAGTATTCCATTATGCAAGAAACCTATAGGGAGTTCTCCCTGTGCCAAGCACAGGAAAAGATTTACATTGGATTTGTCAACGAAGTAATCCAAAAATATGTTTGGCAAAGTGTATGCTGGAAAAATGTCTTATTCCTCCTCACCTCCACTCCCCACTGTCCCTAATGAATTCCTAGTGTTCTTTTTTTTTTTTTTCCAAAAAAAAAGATTCTGCAAGTTCTTTAAGTTTAAGGCAACCACAATAAAATGCTGCAAGTCAGCATATGTTACTATATTTAATCAGAAGGGCTGCATTTTAACAAAAGGTGTTCTATTTCTCCAAATATGAACCGTACGTGTTAGATAATACTGTAGCAAAAGCCCTGCTGTAAGCATGTTATGTTTCTATGTAGTTTAATCAAAACAGTACAGTTTTAAGGGAAAAAAATGCAGCTGTCAGTCACTCTTGACTGGCACTCACCCTAATGCTGGGGGGGGTGGGGGGTGAAGGCCAAACTTCTTAAAAATCTGTTTTAGTATGGGTTTACTGATAGCAATCTCTTCAAGCCAGGAACATACAGTTGTTACGACATGGAAAAATCCTCATATGCTATAGGTTTGCTTGCTCTTTTGTCTGTTTGTATGTTTTGTTTGTTTTCTGCCCTACTCTATGTGCTAAATGATGCTGAAGTGCTTTTCAAATTATTCCTCTGGATAAGGGTGTTTGTTGGGCTAGAACGTAAACCCATTTCAAGAAACGTCTAGGTTTCTCCAGTTATTTTTCCTAGTCAGAATAGGGAACACAGTGCTGATACTAGCAGAATTAGTGCCCATGGTGATACAGGGCATTAAACTTCCTGCCTAAGAACCACTGTCTGTTGCTGTTGCACTTGCCCTCACAATGCAGACTTGGAGAAGTCCGTGAAGTTCTGTGATCCCATAAATTGCTGCTCTGCAACCAGCCTGCTGCACAGTTCCCTTGGCATATTCTCTCAAATAGAAAATGTCACTTGTTTACCTTTAACAGTTTTGTTTCAGTTTTGGCCCTTCTCTGGACCCGCTCTAAGAGCTCCACGTCCTTCCTGTGCTGGGGCCCCAGGCCTGGATGCAGTGCTGCAGATGGGGCCTCACAAGAGCCGAGTAGAGAGGAACCATCTCCTCCCTGTCCCTGCTGGCCGCCCCTTTTTTAATGCAGCCCAGAACACAGTTGGCCTTCCAGGGTGCAAGCGTGCACTGCTGGCTCATGTCCAGCTTCTCAACCCCCAGGTCCTTCTCCGCAGGGCTGCTCTCAAGGACATCTTCCCCCAGCTTGTCCAGGTCCCTATGGGTGGCTTCCCTTCCCTCCAGTGCATCAACTGCACCACTCAGCTTGGTGTTGTCTGCATACTTGCTGATGGGGCACTCAATTGCACCGTCTATGTCATTGGTAAAGATGCTGAAGAGGACCAGTCCCAAGACTGACCCTTGGCAGGCACCACTTGTGACTATCCTCCACCATAGGTAGAACCATTGATCACAATCGTTTGGCTGCAACCAGCCAACCTGTTCTTCTAGCAGCTTGCTGTTGATGCCTTTAAAAGAAGGTGATGTATACTTGGAAGTAGCATATTACTTCTGGTCACAGAGAATACCACCGTGGGTTTCGTACCAATGCCTTTGGCATAGGTGAGGGCTGTGCTGCCTGTCTTTTCTATGCTCATATACAACATTTGCCAATGAAAGTACATTTTATGCTTAAACAAAGTACCATGCAGTTGTGAAAAGGGTTCTTTTAAAAAGCATTTTGATGTAGTATACAGTGCTGGTATGTTCTTAAACTGCTCCGTAAGGAGAAATAGCAGTCAACAGCTTTTCTGTATACTTTAGAACAACTGCATTCCTTTTTCAAAGCAAAAACGTAGCCATCGCTATTATATAAACGTAAATCTTTCCCGAGAAGGCTGGTTCAGTTCCCTCATTTCCTGTAGCATGCTAACTTCAGCTTGTTTTAGACTGTTTTCTTTTAAGCTCACAGCAAATGTAAATAAAACATAAAAATCTTGTCTGCAAGTCACATTATGTCATAGTGAACTTCCACTAGGAGTGCATTACCCGTAAGACTAGTTATTGCAGATTACTGTTGAAGTCCTTTTTATTTTTATTTTTATTTGTTTAGCATTCCATAACGTTTATGGAAAAGAAACTTGATTTCTCATGGGCAAAAGCATGCATGCAACAAGGGCTGACAAAGCGCATGACTTGGTAATGCAGCATATACTTCTCTCTCCAACCTCCCTGGAAAGCAGTCATTTAATTGTAATTAACAATGTCTTCTACCATGCAATGCATTTGCTCCATTGTGATAATAACATATTGCAAAATGTTTTCCAGATCTGAATACAATACAGTGGGGCACGTCAGTTATACATGTGGAGAGCAGTGCTTCCTATTGCCATGAATTTGTGCCCAGCTCTCTATTAAGTGAGCACTGTCCTTGGCTGCTGCTGTAAATGCAAGTCAAATGTATGACTTTTTACTACTCGTAACTGCATTATATTTCAGAGCAGCTTTTATCCAGGTTTCCCCCAGGATGTTTTTTAGTACTTATGCAATGAAGGTTCTGGCAGTACTATTTCAATCAAGCACGTGGTTTTCATTCAGATGTGTAATGTGAATTATACATTTGCTCGCATTTATACAATTGCTCACATGGATTTGTAATCAAAAAGGCACATGTTAAGATTTAATGAGGAATCATTCTGAGTAATAAATTGATCTGTGGTACTGAAATTTAATTGACCAATAATAATTTTGGTTTCAGTGAAAGATGGCATCTCTTTTAGAATCCCTCTTAAATATTTAGTTGACCAAACTCTCTGATGATACTTGAAATATATATATATATATGTATACAAATGCCACAGTTACAGTATCATGAAGAGCTTTTCTGCACAATCACATCTAAGTAATTAATGCTCTGCTAGAGTTCGGGCACTCAGTGCATGGTGCATGGTTCTTTTTGCTATCAAGTGTCTGTTTTGTTTATCCAGATGAAAAGGCTGAGATATAAATGTTTTGTCTCCATCTTTCTTGTGATTCCATGTAAACATACTTTGATAAGCTAAACTGTGAAGATTAATCTTAAAATGTGAAAAGCTGTTCTTTGTGTTTCTGTGGCTGCTTATGGATACTTGTGCAGGTACCATTTGTGTTTTTCTGTGAATGTTCTGACAGAAGTTTGCTGAAAGGAACTTTAATTACATTATCTTGGTTTCAGTGAAAGCATAGGCATCTTTCAGAGTATATAAAAATCTCCAGAAAAGGAAAAAATTATTAAGACTACAAACTGTATGGTGGCTAGTGTAACTTGTGAATATAGCTTGATGTGCAAGAAATTGCATGTTTAGGCAAATATAGTGCTAGTTGTAAAAAGTTTTAGGGGGGTTTCAGGAAACTGTGGACCGAGGAGTTCAGCATCTTTTGTATTAGTAGATAATAGATCATACTATTATTTCTATAAAATGAAGAAATCATCATATGTGACATTTGGGGGGAAATGGAAATAAATTTTGCAAGCGGTGGTAACACCTCACCAGTCTTCTCAAAATACTCAAAGGAATCAACAAGAACTACGTAGATAAGTGAAATCTAGTTGATACAGTCCACTGGAATTCCAAAGCTTTTCAACCTCCTCCATCTTGAATGGCTTCTGAAGAAAATAAGCAGCCAAGGGGTAAAAGCTTGACAAAACGCACCTTCTTGCCCAAAGGAAAATAAGTATTTGAAAGAAAGTAACCAAAATTAGAAGTAATCTGTTAAATCTTTGAAAAGCAGGAAATAACAAGCTGAATTCCATACAGAGCTGTACTGAGGTGGTCTGAGTCTGGTACTGCTTATCGTATATGCATCTTTTTCCAGATAATCTGTACTTGAAATACTTCTGGTTTTTAGGTATTTAGCTACAACAGGTCTGTAAGGAACGACTTCTGTCAGTTACATCAATGTATATTCTCACATTGCGGAGGGAGGCTTGTTGAAGTTATGTATTGAAATAGATCGTTATCTGTGTAGGCATCTGTAGATCCAGAATATAGCAGGATTTTAAGTCTGGCATTATATGTTGATTATGCTTTACAATATTACTACATGGTTTTGCATTTGTTTTACAATGCTCTCATTTTTAATTTTTATTGCATGGTTGAGTGGTAATACAGAAACTCACTTTTACTTTACTTACAAAACATTGTGTTGTTTGTGTTGTTTTGTGTTTTTTTTTGTTTACTATTTGCACAATCCTTTTAATAATGTTAAAGAACATTGTAGCTTATGCATTTGATACTCCTCAGCAGCAGGTTGAACCAGTTGTTGCTAAATCTGATAAACAGCTGTGCACCAGCTCCTTCATAGTCAGATGACAAAACTATCAGATTAAATAATTTCTGATGTGTTTCTCTTTCACAGTTCCTACAGAGCATTCTATTTTTTACCTTCATAAAGCTGCCACACCATTTAAGTCAGGCTGGCCAAGGCTTACGCAAGACAGTGTTGCAGTTGAGCTTTCAGAGGGCAACGTTCCAAGCCCTTGGGAAAGACGCTGTCACATCTGATCGAGCTGCACCTGGTGCTTCACTGGATGCAAGGGAATAACTGATGAGAGTGAGTTCACTGAGAGAGAAGGAAGGATTGTGTTGTATGTGTAGAAACTGGCCAAAATGAGAAGATGGTAAGTGGAGCATATACAGTGTACTGCATAAGTGTCTGACCCTTTGGCTAGCCTGGACAAAGTGAGTGGGGAGGAATTAATTGTCTTGGCTTGCATATGAAATCTGTAATACGGGGCCAGGCTGCAGGGTTGGGCACGCTTGCTCCACTGGCTGAAGTACTGACACTGAGATAAATGTTATCAATTTAACTACATGGAGTACTTAGAGAAATCTTGTACCTTGAAACCCATTTGATGAGTAGGAGGAAGATCTGGAATTGTCTGAAAGTCAGATCAGTGACTTCCAGGCTGCTGCAAAATCATCCTTTTCATCCGGGAGGCCTAAACTGTACGCATTCTTTGAAGTTTCCCCCTATCTTTTGTCTGGGCATTGCAAATGCCACATTTGGCAGAGTCATAGTCTTGTTATTTGCACAAGTGAAATGCATCATGAGCAAAAGAACAAACACGGAGCAGTACACCGGGGGTCATACGATGTGTTCTTCCACCCTGAGCCCACCTGTTCTGGCGTCACTCACTGATGTCAGAGGACAGGGACTGGTCAGTAAACTGTTTGCAGAATCAGCAGAGAGTTATTTGTCAGCAGCCTGAACACCTGCTGGGAATAATGGAGTTGTTCGGAAATAAACCAGGGCTGCTGCAGCCTGCAGTAATGGAGAGGATGAGCTGCAGGAGTTACTTTCTTATTTGACAATCATACGTTCTTATGGATAGCTTTTGCTTAATTCATTCTTATTTTAATGTTAGCATTTTTCTTTGTCACTTGAACCCTGATGTTAAAACTGATTCATCAAGAAACAGTTAATGTGAAACAAGGAGTTTTTTCTAGAACCGTTCTACCAAGTTGTTCCTGTTATCTGTAGGATATGTATCTTATTTAAGATTTATTTTGTCGTTGCTTTTTGAGCTGAATCTTAGCATGCTTGTGTACACAACGCAAATATGATGTGGTCGACATATTTATTATCCTGTATTTCTATTAAGCTGTTTCCTGATGTATTTTTAGAGTTTCTCACAAGCAAGCAAAATTGTTCAGGCCTCTACATAGAGCAAGAATGCAATATAAAAATACTGGGGTTGGTGTTCTGTGGATGAGAAAACGCAACTAGGTTGATGTGTTGGAGCTAAAGGAGTGTTAGAAGGTGATTTAATCGTCTGTTTGGACTCTCCCTAACTATTTTTCTCAGGCAGTTGTGGCCAGGAGCAGCCTCCGTTGCCCAGTACATTGGTGACTTTATGCAGTGCTGTCTTTGTTCCTGTATGCTACTTGTTTTCCACTTCACTCAGACATCTGCAGGAGTCTGTAGTAATGGAAGAACAGTCAGGCATCTTCTAAGGACTTCTTTTACTAAGGGATCTCACTGAGAAGCCCAGGCACGCTCTGAGGCTTTCGAACAGAATCAGAAAGCCAGACTTTGAGCTGCCACTCCTTTGGTTTGCTGCAAAATACCACTTCTTGTCATGCTGCCTCAGGAAGGACTCACAAGACATGTACTGATTTTGAGTCATTACTTAGAGAAGGGTATTCCTTTTAAGGAGTCGCAGCTCAATGATTTCCTTAGTCAGAAATCTCTTTGAATATTCATTTTGTTTCAGTTGTCACTGTAGACGTAGTCAGTAAATATATTCTTGAAGTGTTATCATATTTAAAGAATTTCTATTTAAAGAAATAGAGGATACCTGGAGGTATTTATTTAAAATACGACGTTTATGTCAGTTTCTATGGTACCTCACATTAACGAGATTATACCTAAAAAATGTGAGCAGGGTGCAGTGACCAGCAGGGCAAACTTTTTTCGTGTCCCTCCTTGCTTGCTGCCGGCCTCCCATACACAGGGACAGTCTGACCGTGAATTCTTTCTGATGAATTAGCTCATGCACTGCTAAGTCTCAAGGAACAATCATAATAGTAGGAAATGTTCTCGTGGTGAATTTACACCTACTTCCAACAGATAAGCTCTTTCTGTAATACTGAAAGAAAAAGCGAGGAGGGGGGTCGGGGGCTTAGGGAGGAGAGAAGGCGGCACTGTTCAGAGATTCCTTGTTCTGTGCAGCAGGCAGCAGTTACTGACATGCTGGAACCCGCTCTAGAGAACAAGGGGGCATTTGTACACTGAGTTTTTACACGGGACGTGTGTGAATTCGTTTTCCTTTGTCTTGCCGGCAGAGCTTCGCGCACGCTGCCGCAGGTAGCAGTCGGTGCCGCCGCTCAAACCCTCGAAGCGACGGGGCCGGAGCACCGAGCGGCTGCCGAGGCGCCGGCGCCGCAGCCTCGGGCGGCTCCGCGACGCCCCTGCAGGGCCCGGCCCGGCCCGCCAGCGGCTCCTTACATGGGCATGGCCGCGGCTCGCCTGGGGCCCGGGCGGGGAGGCCGTTGGAGCCGAGCCGCGGCCCAGCTGGGGGCGGCGCGGCCCGGGGGGTTCAGGCAGACAAAGAACGGGGCCGGCTACCAAATAAGGAAGTGGGAGCCGGAGGATTTCAGAATAGGAGCAGGGGAAGTGGCTGCGCGCCGCTCTGAAAGGGGACGGGGGAAAGGCGGGGATTGGGGCTGCGAGCTCGTCTGCATCCTTCTGCGATCTCCTGCCGGCGGAGCGGAGGAGCTCCAGCTGTATTCGTCATATTTTCTCATGTTTCTGAAAGCTCGTTATAGATCTTGTTTATAAAGGAGGGGGCCTTGGCAGCCCCCTTGTTCAGCAGCTCAGAGATAGAGGAGTCCTTGGGGTAAAAAGAAAAACACCAACCAAAAACGCACAAACAGTGTAGATAGCGTTGGAAAACTTACAGTGATTTTTGATGTAATGTGTGCTTCTAACGAATACTTACAAGTTAATGTAAAAGTGGTGTGTATGCGTCCCCAAGAGACGAACGTGTAGTTGAGAGCAGTAGTAAAGAAAGAGAAAATGAGCTAAATAAATAAATAAAACCCCAGATCTTGACAATTCTGATAGAAAATGCTCTCATAGCAAAATGACCTGGTGGAAAAATATGTTGGGATGCAAAAATGCAAGTAAAGCTAGCATTTCAAACATAGGCATGGAATTCCCTCCCTGTGATCCTAATCCTCAGTGCCTTCAGGACTTTTTTTTTCCCTACATATGTGGGCCAAATTTCAAAGGTTTTATTTCCAGCAGAAGAGACAGTACACTACTCATCTTCTCACTTCATACTTGCTCAGAGAAGGAAGGCTCAACGCAGCAGAAACATTCAGCACATCAAGGCACAGCTGTGATCTCTGCTCACTGCGAATGCTACAACAGAGAAAACTGAATAGCTGTGGGCTCAGACCTGAGAGATAATGTTTAAAATACTGGTCTGCTCTGCTCTGGATTCAAAATGTTTGCAATATAATCTCTCTTAGATTCGTAGCCTCCATAGCAAACAATTTTAGCACTGTGAGTGTGACATACTGATGAAAAGAAGTAAGCTGTGCCTCAATCTCCTGAGCGCTAGTGAAAAATGTTTGCAGTATTATGGCTGAAGCCTGACTCAAAAGATACAGCTTCTTCTTCTTTCCTGACAAGCGTCCCAATCATAGCAGCTGTAGGTTACTAAGGTTTAAATAATTGGAAAAATATAACACACTCAATACGTCAGGAGTATTAAAGCAGAGAATGTAGTGCTAAAGTGAGAGCTGGAAACTGGGAATTGCAATTCTGGGTGAGATTTTGGTCTCTTTATCCACCAGTGACCTTATGTAACCCTCCTAATGTTTTTGCTGTCTGTAATGTAGGCATATCTGTCCCAAATCCACAGTGATGCTTGTGAATATGACATTAAGATCACAGCTGAGAAGTGTTATGCTAATTTTACTGAGAACTGAAGAAGAAATCATAGGTACGATGCTAATGAAACCACGGAGGGTAAGCCTGAGGCAAGGTTATTTTGCTCTTGATCCCAGTGTGGGGACTGAAACAGAGAATATATGACAATTCATTATTTAAAAGTAGAGAATCTGAAAAGTGCAGTAGAGGGAGGGAGGGAGGATGAAAGTGCAAAGAAAAGCTGCGAGAGCTGGAAAACAGGTACTGAGCACAGCTGCATAGCTTGGGAGAGACTGACAAAGCTGAACTGAAACTCACTGAGTGGTTCTCCTTTGTGGTGCTCGGGAAGCAGGCAGCTTAATACCTTAACTCCTTGCGAGTCTGAGCAGCGAACTGTTTTCCAGATTGTATCTCGTTATCTTTAAAGCAGCCATTTCCAGAGTTCATCAGCATGCTCTACCATTAGTCGTGCAGGCCAGGAAACTTTTAAGGATTACTCACAAGCAAACAGATTCTTGGGGATGCCCAAGCGTCTGAGTTCTTTGGAGGCCATTGGGATGCTTGGCCTGTGTAGACACACTTGTTTTTGTTCCTTGCTGGCGAGTGACTGTAGAGTAGAGCAGGGGTTTTCTTCATACTGTCACAGGGGTTGCGCAGTAAGTCTGATCAATATCATCTAAGCAATTGTGTGCCCTGAAGGCCTTTCTATTTTAGTCCAAAAGATGAAGTAATCAGTATTAAAGCAAAGATGGCTTAAGCATGAGTCGTTTCATCACCGGGTATGTTCATGAGTGTGTATGTACGTGTCCTAGAGTAGCAGTCATCTCTGAAAATAGTCTCAGAAATAGAAATTTTGAAGTTTTATTTCCTCTACATGTGTTTACAAGTTTGTGAAAAGGCCGTTTTCATTTCATGTTTGTTGAATTGGGTTTTAATAGATCAGAGGCTTTGCGGTGTGATTTGATTTCAAGCCACAGCTCTGGCTATAATTTCCTCTGTAAAAATGCAGGATAGGATTGGCAGGATTGAAGGTGATGGAAAATGTTTGCTCAGATAATGTTTCTTGTAACAAACATGTGATGTTTTGTTTTCCAGCAGTGCTGGGGAAAAACAAAAGCCACAAACAACTTGGTGCTTCTAGTTCAGACATTGTGGATTTTGATGACAGGAAATAATACAAAGTACTACCAGAGTTACCATCTCAGTGTCTGCCAGTGCCGGCTGTGTTAGCCAGTACAAGCTGCTTGTAATATGGGATTAAAGAGACTTCTGAAATGGTGCTAAATGCTTTGGACTTGTTTGGCAATTGCCATTTTGGACATACAGTTAGTCCCTTCTGGGTTTTTTTGGAAAACATAACTTTGCAGCCTGACCTTGAAATCACAGAACGTCCTTTATGTGAGAGAAACAGGGAAGTTGCTCCGTAGTACATTGAAGTCAGTCAGCTGCAAATGAATCAGTTTGAATGCTTGTCAACCAGTTCCCTCTTCTAGTCCTTCAGAGTCTAATATTGCCACTTCTGTCTGAGCTTAACAGTCTTTGAACTATAATACAGTGCAAAACTCCGCTGTGGATGGCTGACTACTACCTGTGTTGATTTACAGGCATGTCTGTGTTCTTGAACTAATTTACCATTTTTGAGACCGAACGAATCTTGTATCATGCATTTTTTCCATGTAGAAAATGCCATTTGAATCGTAATCATCATTTCTTCCTACATTTAAGAGTTCTTGGGTTATATTTTGTTTTCTTCTTGAAAAACATCCTCTTTTGACGTGAAGAATTTGAGATCTGATCTTAACTACCCAAATTGGAAATTGTACTCTCCAGTGTAGCTTTTAATGTGTTTGTTATTCACCTGTAGAGTGCTTAAGTTCTGTTTATCTTAATGAAGAAAAAAGGAGCAAGCAAATAGAAGAAAAGAAATGAAATTATATTGGAACATTTGGAAATAAGCTATTGTGAATGACAGTGTTTATGCACTGCATTAAATGTACTTCCATCACTGCTGATAAACTGCGAGCAAAAAGATTGCATTTAAAACAACACGTTATTCTGCAATACTTTAAGGACTGTCTCAAGAACTTCACTGAAATGTTTAATCTTCTCTTGTTTTCTTTCATATTGCTGGATGTAAGGTCTTTGTGTAAGGACTTCCAACATTTTAGCTTTTTTCTGACATCATTCTTTTTAGTTTTCATACTTCAAGCAGTACTATTTTGTGCTTTTCTCAACCCATTTCAAAAAGAAAAATAAAGAGAAAAAGTAAGTTAACTCAGAATGAGTTTGAGTTTCCCATAAAGGAAATGCTATATACACATGAAAAAATAGCTGTTTAAATACTTGGATCTGCGTGTAAACCAAATGTCAAAGTTAACTGATACGGATGGTTGGGTACTTAATCTCTATATCTATGTTATAATTTCATGTGAAATGGAGTCAGTTATGTCCATGTGTCTTTTCACAGAATTATGTAAAATCACACTTTCATTTCGTGAAGATTCACAACGTTTGAATCACTCCTGGTAAAAAAAACTGCTCAGACTTATTCTGTTCAGTCACCTTGGGGCTCGCCTGTTTTCACTGTTCTACTAACAGCATTTTCCATTATTTCCATTAGTTCCTAGAAATTAGTTGATGCTTCTTTAGCTCTTTACTGCATTTTTTCAAAAACAGCTTTTTATTATGATAATCACATTTAAAATGTTTCATTAGCACTTCATTGGAATTGTATGTACTTGTCTTTTACAGGCAAATTAATTTACCTCGTTTTAATTCGCAAGTTGTCCTCTACTAGAAATATCTGGAAACTTCTTAAACTAGAAATGAATCTTTGTGGAAGTGGAATTACAGGCAAAGTTGTTTACAAGAAAGAATAACAGATCATATTCACTTCAGCATATGGTTTGGTTTCCTTTCTCCTTGGATCTCTGTCTCCCTTTGTGCCTTGTATTTGATTCCCAGTAGACTGAGTTGACCTGCGTTCTCCATGCTGAGGTAGACTCACGGAGTCACGGTGAAGCAAGCGTCTTGAGCTAAGCTGATGTGCACAACTTGTCTTTTTGCTTTCATCTTCCATCCGATGAGTATATAGGCATAGAACTCTTTTTCAAAATTCCTGCAACTTATGTACAAAATACGTGCAGTATCAGAGCTGTGACAGAAGAAACAATATCAGAGAACTCAGAGGGTTTTTTTTCCCGATATCAACTCTTTCATAAGCAAATACAGAGGAGAAGGTGCAGAAAAGACGTGAGGTACAGTTACTGTTTTTCTATACGAGACTTTTCTTATCGTATATCAGTTCCTTTTTCTGTATTAGATTATCTGCAGCCATTATTGGCTGAATTTTGTTCTGCTTGTACAATGTATGTACCAAAATCATATAGAGACCTGATTAGTAATGAGTGATACTGTTTGTATTTTTATGCTACCTTTGTACTACATCTATGAGCTGTTTCTCTCTACAACTACCTGAAGGGAGGTTGTGGTGAGGTGGGGATCTGCTTGTTTTCCCATGTAACTAACTGTAGGACAAGAGGGAATGGCCTCAAGTTGCACCAGGGAAGATCCAGGTTGGACGTTAGGAAAAATCTCTCCAAAAGGATGGTTAGATGCTGCAACAGGCTGCCCAGGGAGGTGGTGCAGGTTCACTGTCCCTGGAGGTGTTCAAGGGATGCTTAGATGTTGTACTGAGGGACATAGTTTATGAGGAAGTATTGGTGATAAGTGGATGGTTGGACTGGATGATCTTGGAGGTCTTTTCCAACCTTGGTCATTCTATGGTTCTACCATGCTTCTTTCCCTAGCTGTGTATCAGCACTGGAAGCAGAGTACGAGTGCAGCACCAGTTTTCTCACTGTCAGGATCTGGCCTGTCATTCTCTTCTAGCCATAGGGAGATGCTTTGTTTCTCTCTCTTTTTCCAGTTGGCAGTGTACTTCTGATCTCCCTGGTGTGTGCTGGAGTGGTCAAGCATGGTGAAAGCGAGTTCTGAGCCCTGCAGAGGAAAGGGTAAAGAGAAAGGGTAAGGGGCCTGAGGGAAGCAAAGGAAGTTTCAGTGCCACTTTCTGCCTTGTTTAACAAGAGCAAGTGTAGAGTCTTGCACCTGGGGAGGAATAACCGCATGCGTCAGTACAGGTGAGGGGATGACTTGCTGGAGATGAGCTCTGTGGAGGACTTGAGGGGTCCTGATGGACGACAGGTGGGCCATCAGTCAGCAGTGTGCCCTTGTGGCCCAGAAGGCCAGTGGGATCCTGAGGTGCCTTAAAAAGAGCGTGGCCAGCAGGTCGAGGGAGGTGATCCTCCCGCGGTTGACTCTGCCCTGGTGAGGCCACATTTAGGATGCTGTGTCCAGTTCTGGGCTCCTCAGTTCAAAAACAACAGGGATCTCCTAAAAGGAGCCCAGCAAAGGGCCATAAAGATGATTAAGAGCCTGGAGCATCTCCCAGAAGGGGAAAGGCTGGGTGACCTGGGTCGGTTCAGCTGGGGAAGGGAAGACTGAGTGGGATCTGATAAATGTTTATACATATCTAAAGGGGGGTGGGATGAAAACGGATGAGGCCAGACTCTTCTCAGTGGTGTGTAGCGATTGGACAAGGAGTAATGGCCTAAAACTTGGACCTAGGAAGTTGTGTACTAACACGCAGAAGAACCTTTTCAGTAAGGATGACTGGAACAGGTTGCCCAGACAGATTTTGGAGTCTTCTTCTGTGGACATACTCAAGATCCGTCTGGACACCTACGTGTGTGGCTTATTGTAGGGAACCTGCTTTAGCAAGGGGGTTGGACTCAATGGTCTCTTGATGTCCCTTCCAACCCCTGCAATTCTGTGGTTGTTCACTTCCTGCGGATTCATAGTGGTTGGAGAACTGCAGCCATGGTATAAGTCCAGCAGATTCCATGCATCCAGAGTTAGGCTGTAATACACAGTTTGGGAAGCGGGGCTGAACAAAGTAAGAGAAGTACCCTAAAATCTTTTAACCACTGTCCAAGATATTTAATACGTTACTATCGTATGCTTTTTGTCTGTCCGTATAAAGGAAAATCCAAAGAAACACCACTGATCACTGCTGTGGATTAAGCATGGACTTAAGGATAGAAATTTTCTGGATGTGTCTTTTGAATGTGCTCGTCTTGTTTCAATTACTTGTTTATGTAGATCTTGCTGATGATTTATTGTATTCTTTGCCATGTATTCTGTCAAATTTGGGCACTGCAGCCCAAATGGATTCAAATAGGAAGGGTGTGAAACAGCAATAGAAATCTATTCTTAGGTCTTTGCATGCTTGTGGGGGAAAAGGTACCAGAGTATCTGGCTCTAAATGATGCTCTCTGGGAACCGTGCACTGTTATCCTCTGGAAAGCGAGTTGTTGGCACTGTGGGTGGGTTTGTGCCGGTAGACTGCAAAATGGCTTTGCAGCATGTGGTATGTGTTCTCTGAGCTCTCGTGCTGTTCTCTGACTGTTGAGAAGACACGGGAGATTGTAAAACAGATGTCTAAAGGGTGCAAAAGACTGCTGAGAATTTTCTGAAGCTTTTAAAGTTTTAGATGTTTCACCTGAAAGCCCAGGGATCTGACAGTAGTGAGTGGTGGCACAAGTAGTATTTTAGAAGAACAAAGTATTTAAAAGCTTAAAAGATCGATTTGAGATGTAGCCTCCAAGGTTTTGGAGGCATTTTACGTCGCATCAGCATCCCACCCGTTGTGCCACACAGACAGAAGCGATATGGCAGCTGGCAATTTCTCCTCAGCAGTGAAGCCGCCCTCAGCTCCGCGGCAAACCTTTGTGCCGCTGTGTGGGGCGTCGCAAAGCGCCCGGGACCCGAGCTTTTTCACTCCGCCAAAACGCGTGTCAAAAAGGCCTCGTTGAGGCTCGGCGCTTCGCGACGGAGGGAAAGACGCCGCCGCCCGTGATTCGCTGTGGGAAACCCGCCGTTCGCAGCAGCTTGGCAACGCCTCTCGCTCTCATCGGGCAGCTCGCGGCGGCGCGCGACTCTTATCGTGAAGCAGCCGGGGCGGGAAGCTCGGCAGTGGCTCAGCGGCCGCGGCGCGCTGCCCGCCCGCCCGCCCTATATAGCGCCGTTACCTGAGGCGCGCCCGCGCTGCGCCCCGGCCCTCGGAGCCGCGCCGGGCGATGAGCGAGCTGCCGGCCGGAGCCGCGCAGGTGAGGCGGGGCGGCCTTCTGTGGCCGGGGGGCGGGCGGCGGAGCGGGGCTGGCCTGGCCGGAGCGCGCGGTGCGGAGCGCGTTGTCGCGAGCCGCTTTTTGCTTGCCTCTCCCTGGCTCTTTTGGACAATAGGCAGCCACGGCGTCGGCGCTTCTCTTGCCGTCCTCGGCCGCCTGCTGAGGGTTTCTCATACGGAAGGGATGCTGCGCGTAGCCGGCCGCGTAGCTTGAGACTGGGTGAAGTTTAGTCACCTTCGGCGGCTTGCTTGGTAGGAGACCGCGGGATCCCGCCGGTGCTCCGGGTGGAAGCGGGACTGGCTGGGAGAGAAGGGCTCGTTGCTGAAAGAAGGCGTCTATGGCTTGTTAGCCAAGCCAACCCTGAAAATGCTGGGTTTTGTCCTGTGGAATTCGCGAGTTGGTGAGGAAGACATATTTGGTGCCTTAGGAGAGGGCTACGCGCGCAGCTGGCTTTTTGGTCCGTGTTCGTAATTGAGTGCCGAGAGGAATTCACTGTTACCTAGTGACTTTGTAACTTATAACAGCCGCTATTTCGAAGTCTGGGGCAGACATTTGTTTGAATTTTAGTTGTGAAGACAAAAAAAAAAAAAAGTGAAAGTTTCCTGGCAGCAGACACGTAATTAGAAAGAAGGCTGGGAAAAGTAAGACTGGCCTTCCTTATAATGATGTGTTTACTGAAACTTGGAAGGCAGAGATATGCGTTGGCTATCAAAGAGAAACCAACGTCTGCTGTTGGAACATTTGGATCAGCCTTTTATTAAGGAATATGGTACTGCAGAGCGCATGTCTAAAAATAGGAGTGGACACGTTCTGTGTTTCGTTGGGCTTTGAGGTCAAGAAGCCGTTTTTCCACAGTATTCTATGGTGGTATTGAACTGAGACTGTGATTCCTGGGACCAAATCTTATATTTGTGAAGTTAACGCCATGGGATATGGGCAAATTTGTCCGCTAACAGGTCTGTTTGCACCAAAATCTGGTGCAGTTCGAAGGTGAGAAAGCAATGGCGTTTGTAAGGCAGCCCTAGTTTCCAGCCATCCTATGATTCACAGTGCATACCAGACACTGAAGGATTAAGATACATAACTGATAACAGGAGGATGGAAAAAACATATAAATTAAATGGCTCTCAGACCCTGTTCACTGATCGTATGTAAACCACTTCAAGTATGATAAAATGAGGGCAAATACTCGTAAGAACAGAATTTGAAGAGAGATTCTGTTGCGTCCTGCTTTTGGATAGTGAACAAAGCCTGGAAGAACCGTCTGTGATATAATATTCTGGTGCTCTTTTTTCTGGGCTAGAAGGAGAAACCCTCTGGAAGAATATAGAATATTGGATGGCTTGGGTTGAAAAGGACCACAGTGATCATCTAATTTCCACCCCCCTGCTGTGTGCAGGGTCGCCAACCACCAGGCTGCCCAGATGGGCATCCACAGTCTCTCTGAGCAGTCTGTTCCAGTGCACTGCCATCCTCTGAGTGAAAATCTTCTTCCTAATATTTAACCTAAATCTCTCCTGTCTCAGTTTAAAACCATTTCCCCTTGTCCTATCACTATCCACCCTCCTGTTTATACTTCAGTATAGTATTGGAAGTACTGGAAGACTGCAGTGAGGTCTCCCCAGAGCCTTCTCTTCTCCGATCTAAACAAGCCCAGTTAACTGAGTCTTTCCTTGTAGGAGAGGTGCTCCAGCCCTCTAACCGTTTTAATGGCTCTCCTCTGGACCCGCTCCAACAGCTCCATGTCTTTCTTTTGCTGGGAGCCCCAGGCCTGGACGCAGCGCTGCAGATGGGGCCTCACAAGAGCCGAGTAGAGGGGGACGATCGCCTCCCTGTCCCTGCTGGCCTCCCCTTTTTTAATGCAGCCCAGAACACAGCTGGCCTTCCAGGCTGCAGGAGCGCACTGCTGGCTCATGTCCAGCTTCTCATCCACCAGGGCCCCCAAGTCCTTCTCCGCAGGGCTGCTCTCAAGGAGATCTTTCCCCAGTTTGTGTAAATACCTGGCATTGCCCCGGCCCAAGTGCTTCACCCTGCACTTGACCTCGTTGAACTTCATTAGGTCTGCATGGGCCCACTTCTCCAGCCTGTCCAAGTCCCTCTGGATGGTTTCCCTTCCCACCGATGTATCGACTGCACTGCTTGTGCAGCGGTGTCATCTGCAAACTTACTGAGGGAGCGCTTGGAAATAATTTTAAGTAAAAGAAAGCTGGAAGATTGGGCAGGATGTCTGTAAGTTCTTAGAACTTTTGAAACTCTCACAAATACTCGGGTAGGATTTTTTTGGAGTAAGAAGCATTTCATTGGGATAAAAAATGTTTCCCTCATCTTTGAGATAGTAGAAACTGTGTATCAAAAAGTGAGAATTTGCCAGGAATTTCTGTGTATTGGATTCTGACACAGGTTTTCTAAAATCAAGGTGGTGCATGTGTGGTAATGGTTTCTTCGCAGTTGATGGATGAGTGTAGCTTTTCGTGCAGCTTTATGAGGGCAAAGCAACGTGTTGGGAAGGGGCACGGTAAAAAAAACTGTTTTGCAAGTTGAAGTGTATTTTAAGTAACAATAAGCAGCTGGGTTATCAGGATAACATTAAAAAAGCACTGCTGTAAATGTATGTTTTCGTGTTCTTGTACTTAATGAAGCCCTGGGAAATTCTCTATTATGCTAAAATTACTCTTATTTTCTCTTTCTTTATAAGAGTCAGGCAGAGTCAGGCAGTTGTGAGTGTTCAGGTCAAGCTTATCCTGCTGGACACCTGTGGGCCTGCTAATTTTGACAAGCAGAAGACTGCTGCTTTCTCTTTACAGAGATTGTGATGGTTGTCACATAGAAATATTTGCAAAATGTTATTCTAGAGCAGTTACTGTTTAGTTTAAACAGCGTAGGATGGATCTGCCATTCCAGGCAGAGGAAAGAATTCAGTATACTCTGCTCTGTACTAAGAGATGATTTCAACATATATGATGGTTGTATATGGCAGGAAGAGGCAACCTCTCCATGAATAGGAGAGGAAAGGTTGCAGCTTTGTGATCTGTATGGCTGCAGCAGCCGTTTCTATGAGCTATGTTAGCTATGTTAGAACAGCGTGCCTCTGTTTCTGTAAGGACACAGTGGTAAATTTGATGAGTAATGTTCAGCTGTCAGCCTTTGGGCATTGTAAGAGAGAGGGAGCAGTGTAACTGGAACAGACCTGTGGGACAAGATGCTGGTCAGCCCACTTAATGGAGAATGCCTTGTTTCTGTACTATATAGAATTTCTTTTTGTTTCAAAACAATCCGAGAGAGAATTGCCTTACCTGATTCTTAGGAAGCTGATGTGGTTTGTAAAAAATAAAATAAATATTAAAAAATAATTTCTTTGGTGAAAAACTATTGTACACTTCAAATAGCAAATTAATTCCTCTGCCAGCTGTGGTCTGAATAGCTGCTTTGTGTACCTGCAAGCAAAGTGGAGCATCAGGTAGTGTGACATCCTTTATGTAGAGATTTACTGTGTATAGTACCACTTCTTGTGGATTAGCAGTAGTGGCGGTCACTAAACATAAAAGACAAGAAGATAAAAACCTGCATTTTACAGAGCTGAGTTTTGAAGATGAATTTGCATAGATAAGGGAAGTGCATGGGGTGGGGTGGGAAGAAACTATTTGAAAGATGAAGATAACTACTGACTGCATAGTTTCCATCCAAAATGTTTTATGTTACTGTCATATGTATTTCTGTTTGCTGTTTACTCTCCACGAAAGAAGTGCTTCGATACTTAGGGGTCTGCTAGACCCTTACTGACATGAGGACAGTTGGTGACCCTAAGATGTTTATTTTCCCAATCAAGATTTCAGGGTAAGATATAATATATTAAGTGATAGTCCCGTGTATTGTCGTAACATAATCTTTGGGGGGAAATCTTTCATCTTGGGATTAGTCTTTAATAAAGATACGCCGATGGAATTTTGTATACATCAATCATCTTCCATCTTGGAAATACTCCCATATTCTTAGCAGATAACATTTCAGTGCTAGATTTCAGTACTAGTCGTCACTCTTTGGAGTGCAGGTCCCACTCTGCACCAGCAATACCAAACAAGGAGAGAACAGTGGCAGTACATATACTTGGAGGCATAACAGAGTGTAAGAATATGTACAGAGTAGTTATTAACCAAGTCATGGTGTGCCTGGAAGACTCATTTTACCTTCTTATTGTGCAGAAAGTGAAGTCGGTCTTCTGTGACCACAACTGTTAGAACATCCTAGAGCTTTACAGATAATTAAATGCAAACAAACAAACAAAAAAATTGTGCTACCACAACTTCCTTAGAAGGTTAACCAATAATTAAGGCATCTGAAGTGTACTTTCTGGAGAAGCACACGAATGGGAAACATAGGAAATATTTTTCTTACACATTGCAGTCTAGACACTTAACATGGTCATTCTCCCACATGCTCAAGACATTCGAACACGTGCCAAGACGGGAAGTTTGTATTTCCTTTATTGAAGCAGTAAGTGATTGTAATTGATGTATTGTATATGGCACTCCCCAGCACTTTCCCTTTCCACAAAGGAAAGGAGTTCAAGATAAATAGTGTTTGGTTAAAAAATTAAGAGGAAGAAAAAATGCAGTGGGCTCAATTTACTGCTAGACCTTTTTCTGTGTGGTACATGAGGTGAGCCAAAAAGCAAATGAATCTACGTATTGTGCTTGTTTTTCCAGGGATGGTTTGAATAAGAAACCTTTGACTAACTTGGATCAACTTTTAGAATGGGGCATTGTCCTGAAGCCGTCCTTTAGAACCTGTTTATTCAGACTTGTTCCATTCCTTCCCAGTGCATTCTTTACCAACTAACAAACTCCATCAAATTCAGAGTGAAGGGCAGTATTGCCTTCTGTGCTATGCATGCATTAACAGTACCTGATGTGTGCGTGTGAATAATGGCACAACACAAAGAATTATGTTTACATCGTCAGTGTTGGACTTAATTGCTTTTATGGTCTCAGGCACAACTGTTTTAATCTTCTCATTTACAGGAAAGAAACTGAACTTTGCCTTAAAAGCATTGAATTTGATGAAGGTTCTGTTAGCTGGATTTAATTTTTAAATGGAAATTGAAAAAGCATTCCTCTACTATGGTGAAGAATAATCTACTTTGGAGAGCAGGAAATGCATGCAAGCAATATCTAGAGGTCTGAAGGAGCCTCGTTATGAGCTCCTGCCTTAAGCTCTAGTGAAATATAAAGATTATGGGATATTTTGCTTTTTTTTTTTTTTTTTTTTTGTGTGTGTGTGTGTGTTATTCTTTAGTCAACTATTTAACACTAGAGAAGTTCAGCATCTTTGTTGGTGACGAGGAAAGTGGGACTGAGTGCACCTTCAGCAAATCAGTTGACACGCTTTGGGGAAGGATTGCCATCCAGAGGGATCTTGGCAGGCCAGAGAGGTATGTCTGTGTGAGCCTCACAAAGGCCAAGCATGAGGTCCTGCACTTGGGTCAGAATAATCGTAAGCATGAGTACAGGCAGTGAATGGATTGAGAGCAGCTCTCAGGGAAGAAGAATTTAGGGATGTTGGTTGATGAAAAGCTCGACTTGAGCTGGCAGTATGCACCGGCAGCCCAGAAAGTAGACTGCATCCTGGGCTGCATCAAAAGCAGTGTGACCAGCACAGAAAGGAAGGGGATTCTTCCACTTTATTCTGGAGCATCTCTCCTATGAGGAGAGGATGAGACATTTGAGACATTTAGGGTTGTTGAGCCTGGAGAAGGTTTTGGGGAGACTTTATTGTAGACTTCCAGTACCTAAAAGGGAGCCTACAGGAGAGTTGGAGAGGAACTCTTCGTTAGGGGTTGTAGTAATAGGACACAAGGGCAGACAACTTTAAATGGAGAGGATAGATTCAGATTAGGCATTTTTCCCTCAGAGGATGGTGAGTCACTGAAACAGGTTGCCCAGAGAAGCTGTGGGTTCCCCATCCCTGGAGGTGTTCAGGGCCAGGTTGGATGGGGTCTGGTGAGAGGTGTCTTTGCCCGACCAAGGTGGTTGGAACCTTATGGTAGTTAAGGTCCCTTCCAACTCAAACCATTGTGTGATTGAGTAGAGCAGTTCGGTTGGAAGGGACCTTCAGCAGTTGTCTAGTCCAACTGCGATTCTTCTGCTACAGAATCGTTTAAGAAGCCTGACCCCTGTTCTGCAGCCAGACTGAATACAGGAGTCTGGTTTAAATCAAGACCTGCATGTGCTGCAGCAACTTTTCTCAGGAGAGCCTATCTGTGCTTTTTAGGCCAAGCTTTAAATTGGGCTTTTTTCTACACATCTTTGCACCCTACACGCATCTTGGAAGACTTATCCTTAAAAATAATCGTGTTCTTTTAGTAGTTGGATTTTGTTGTGCTTGTAAACATATGCTCCACTGATGAATTATTCTGTGCAGGCTGAATCACAGTGCAGAAGTAGTGACTAGAAAAATAATTGTTTCTTTCAGTTCTGTTTCAAGGACTGTGTGCATACGTACATCTAGATGTATGCAAAATGCATCTTTCTGGCTTCAAAGAGCAGTTCATGCAGAACTCTTTTATGAGAGGAGATGGTGCAAGTCTGTTTCTGTGTGCATATATATATATAGTGCATGAATATATATGCATGTGTGTGTCCACATACAGAGCATGAGTAAAAATCTGTATCTGACTCATGGGGATGATCTGTTTAAAGCAGCTATTAAAGTGCAAAACAATTTTAATAAGTCCAACTTTGGCTAGCAGAGCAGTTTCACCAAGGCAACGTAAAAAAGTTTTGCTCAAATTGATGGAGAGTTTCCTTGAATAGAAACCTAGTGGTGTTGTATTTCTTCCAGCCTACATCACTGTACTTATTTTGGCTATGAAAAATAAAGCCTTTCTTCTCAGAGTTTGAAGGTTTCTGGAGGACACCCTGACTTATGGCTTTATTACGTTGTGGCCAAATATCTAGTGATTTTTTTTTATTATTATTTTTTAGTGTAAGTAAAGTTTTGAAAACCCCAGAGGTAGTCGTAATATTTTATGGATTAGGCATTTGCAGATGCTGTCTATTTGTGTGTAATCCCTGTTTCCTGTCAGAATTTTCATAGATGATGATGAAAGCGTAAGTTACATGATATTGTACTCTTCAAAAGGGCTGACAACAGCAGGACTAGGGGAAATGGATCCAAGTTGAAGGAGGGAAGATTTAGGTTGGATATTAGGGGGAAGTTCTATACAAGGAGAGTGGTGAGGCCCTGGAACGGGCTGCCCAGGGAGGTTGTGGATGCCCCGTCCTTGGATGTGTTCAAGGCCAGGTTGGACGGGGTCCTGGGCAACCTGATCTGAATGTGTGTGTTTGGTGGCCCTGCTAGGCAGGGGGATTGGAACTACATGATCCTTGAGGTCCCTTCCAACCCGGGTGATTCTGTGATTCTGTGATTGTTTTACTGATGGTGAGTCTGTTGCAAGGTGATGCTGTTTGCAAATCTGAGGTGCCTAAAACCACAAATATGTAAAGAAACATTAAAGGATGTATTGGTATCTACACTCTACAGAGGTGCTGATGCATAGCTACAGGTGCCTTTTGGACATTCTCAGGAAAAGTGCTTGGACTTCAGAAGTGTTCATCAGAAATCTCTCAATGTACAGTCTAATTTTATACTCTCGAAGCTGTTGATAATTTTTAGTGATGAGCCAGAGATAATTGCGTTTTATCCTTCGCAAAAGATGTTTCCTCATTTGAAACGAGGAAATGAATGAATTTTATGGCTTCTCACTTTGTAAAGCTACCTTCTAATTTATATATATCCACCATAACTCTCATATTCTTCGGTTCAACATCTTTGCCAAATCGCGTTTACTCTTTCGCATACAAATCCTGCAGCCTATTTTTGCAGGTACTAAGTAGTTTGCCATATTGTTTGGCTGTGTTTTAGGGAGGAAATCTTTATTTCCTATAAACGTTGAGAATCTTTCAATCATTATATAAATCTGGAGATTTGTATGTAATGTGGAAAAAGAGTGACACATCTTCTATCAGTTTCTACAGACATGAAATACAATTTATAATGTGAGACGATGGAAGTTCAAACTGTATTGAAAGTACATTATGTTGTCTTATGAGTCTCTAGGATGTTACATGTGGTTTCCATTCTATCTTCCATGATTTTTGGACCTTCTGCTAGAGATTTCAAGGTTACTGACTGTATAACATTTTTTTAAGTTGTTCATCAGGAATTTCTGGAAAATGATCGCCTCCATTCTCTGCTTTATGTTAAAACACTCTGTAAAGAAAGAAAGAAAAATGATTTCTTAATGCAAGTTGCATTTCAGGAATCTTTTGTGCTCATTGAGCAGAGTTTTCAGGAAAAAAAGCATTGCATGTGTACTTGCCCATATGAATGGAGAGACAAAGCGTGCGACGTAAAACCATAATATTATGTCAGCGTTTTCTCAAGCAAAAAATGAATTGAGCTGCTGACTCTGAGGTTAGTCTGGAGGCTCTCTCTGGCCTATAAAGCAGCACCTTGACATGTTTCTGAGATCTTTGGAAACTGCTGCTTCTGAAACTCAGAAGAGTTCCTTTGTTTCTAACCCTTCAAAATTTGGCAGTCATAATAATAGGTAAAGAATGCAAGAGTATAAACCAAATGCTGTCTTGAAATGTAAATAACGACAGTGAATCAGATGATAAACCGTGGACAAATGAGCAGAAGTCTCAGAAATCAGAATCTCTTTGCCATGTTGTCCTTGCTCTCCCCCAAGTAGTGAGACTGCCCTCAGCAACCAGCGGCAAGCAAGCCATGAGCCTTCTCTGCAGCCCTCACTGGAGCATGTTGCAGGAATCTGTTCTTGATGTCAAAGGCACGTCTTGTGGTGTGTGGTGGAACCGCTCCCACGATGGTGAAGTTCAGCCCTGACCACGTGCATTGCAGCTAGACCAGTGTCAAGGACTCTTCAGCTTCTTTTAACACTGAGAAATCTTTCAAGGAAAGAAGCAAAGCTTTCTGAATCACAGGCTGTCATTTTAAAGGGGCTGTGCAATTGCTATCCAGCTGCTCTGTGAGACCTTGCTGGAGTTTTCCTGACAAACGATGTCAGGGATTGCACAAGTTAGCAGAAATATCAAGAAATGGTAGCAGATATTACGTTTGTTCCAAACCATTGTTATAGAGCATTTATCACCCCGTTGCACATCAGTTTCAAATTATTTTGCTGTGCAAGTCTTGAGAGGAAGCAAGCCATTGCTACACTTCTTACAAGGGTTTGATTATTATCTGTGGGCTTGGTTCTTTGTATGGTCAAACTTTTGACTTGGAAATGAATAGTTTTAGTGCTAGATTTAATGCATTATTTTAGTAATAGGAATAAAGTGCTTTTGTTTACTTCCTTTTCTAACCATGGAACGTGACCTAGGGGCAGTTAATTAGAATGATTTACAGAAGAACTCCATCTGCCAGTAAGGCTGATTATCGGCTTGCAACCGAGACACTGCACCCACATGATGTCCTTTTTTGGATTGAGAAGATAGATGTTTGTGCTTTAAGCATTAATGGCACCGCTGCAAAGGACAGGCCATTTGCTGAGGGAATTCTTGTGCAAGTGCGAGCTAGAGAAACTGTTTGCAGTGCTAATATTTACAGTAACAAGCTCATTGATAAAGAGCAGAGCAGAATGGAATTGGAATGCGTTTAAGCAGGAAACTGATCGGTAGTAGATGGAAGTTTTGAGGGAGAAGTGGAGTGAATTTGGGTGAATATACAGTGTTTTGTGAAGTATCTAATGCTTTTCCTATAAGGTTTGATAGGTCTGTAAAGTTTCCAGTGATGGCACAGCAGAGTTGATTATAGAGAGCAGCAGCACTGTCAAAATAAGCAAAGCTGTGATGTTTGAGAGATGTTTGTAAAGGTTTTGAGTTGTACCTTTTATTGCTAATGGAATTGTTTTAAAAAGCAAGGGCCTTACATAGAGAGTAATATAAGGCAGAAGTGGCTTGTGTTAGAGATTAAATTCTTGAAACCATAATTGAATAATACCTAATGTGCTTTTGAATTTGGGAAACTATCTGTATGCCATCTCTGATGGTCCTAGTGATAGAGGAAGTCTGAGAAATCTGCTGTCAAGCTTCCAGAATTCTTGATGTTAATCTCTGTAGTTCATCGTGGAGATTATTTTCACGTACTTCTTCTATTTCATTATCTCAAATTCATCACAATTTTTGTTACAGATTGAAATTGAAAGTGCCTTTGACAGGAGTTGCTTAAAAAGGACGACTGATTTCTCAATTACTTACCCTTAGTGTTGGAAAAACTCAGCAATTGCTAAAACCCCTGACATTGGCAAAGTTTGTGTAATAGTTTAAGCTTTCATGGGTGTTTCTTGGCTGGTGGAGGTAGCTGCAGCATGCTGCTTAAAGGGCAGGTAAGAGGTGATGGAAAGCAGCTTTAGATTATGGGATTTTTGTAAGATGTGGGACATATCAAGTGAAACACGTGAAAAACATACTCCCCTAATCAGTCTGAAAGGTTGTTCAACATTTCAGATTTTTCCTCGGGCACTCCTGAATCATAAAATTCCTCGGGAGCTCTTGAATGTAAAATTCAGGTTTAAGTTGATTGTGCTGTAAATTGCTGTCTGCATAACATTCTTCTTACCTGTTATTGGGTCTTCTGTTGTGCAAGAGCCTGTCATGAGCATTGCACGTTGAGGTGCATGTCAGCCTGCTGTGCAGACAAGAATATGTGTTTGAAATAAAGTATCATACTTCTGGTTCTAAGAAGTCATTTCAGGTCCTTTTTAAGATGAGTAATTTTGCTGTGACAGCAGCGTGTATTGTCCAGTGTTCTTGAATAATTGCCTTCTTAATCAACTTCTCATTTCAAAACAGTGGGATTTTTCTATGGCCTGAGTGAATGCCTAAAAAGTTAGGATTGCATGTGTTCTTGCATCCGAATTTTCACGCTGGCCTAAAAAATTGGGTGTGTGACTAGTCATTAAGAATATGGTATTGTAGATTTTATTCAAGTAATATAGTATTGTAGATTATATTCACACACGTGTGTGTGGCTGGGAATGATAGGAAGGTATCAACTTTGTCTCTAGCAAGTATTAATTTTCATTCGTTGTATCTCATAAGCTCTAAATGCGGATGTTTCTAATCCAGATCAGGTTCGTGCACATCTGTAGCTAGGATTATCTGTTCTGGCATAATATATACTAGACAAGCTCACTTTGCTGCTAGTTTCCTAACCCAAAACAAAGGAAAGAACAACAGATATTTTTAGGTTGCAGTGCTGGAAGATAAAACTCCTGCAGAAAATTAATGCAAGTGTTTGGTAAGCCACAGCCTATCAATGATCCTTTCTTGGTATCTGCTGGAGATACCTGCTGTTTGTAGAATATTTCTAGACATTTTAAACCGTTACTTACCTGCTAGTGGTACATTTTCCCCGAGGCTTCATTGCATAAGGTTACTCAGGATTTAATTTATTTTGGCTTCCAGTCTTCTTCAGATAGTTTTTGCAATGTAGAAATCATATTTTAATGTAAAATTACTCTTTTTTTTAATAGAGTTCTGCATACTGGGAAGAATTCATTAGTTGGTTTTTTTTTTTTTTTTTAATATATAGCTCAGGCAGTGAAATAATTAGATAGCAGTAATAAAGCAAGAGCTTCAGAGAGTATGAACAATTAAAAATGCTAAATATGTTGATAATACCTGAAACTGTAAGTATATTAAATATGCATGATTCTTCGTGAGTTGTGTACTTCTGTCTTTTCCATAGTCGTCACTTAGCAAAAGTTATAACCAGGAGAATTGTCTCTTTTTTTTCTTTTTTCTTTTTAATTTTCCTTGATGAGTTGCCTAACAGTATGGAATTCTGAAGGTTTTGGAAGAAAACTTGTCTGTATTCCAAGAGTCATATATAAGTCTCCTACAGCTCTTATATTGGCAATATGCATATTCCTGTGCTGAAAAACATGGATTAACGATCAGCAGCACAGTGCAGTCCGAGTGTTTAAAGAATTCCAAGTGCAACCAAGTTATTAAAGTTGATCTTTTTATTCTCAGCAGTGCAGATACTCTCACATTTAAGCCGTGTGACTGATGGCAATCTGGACATACACGTTTATTATGAAATATCTTCATTCATCTCCGTATGGAATACAGTGCAATGTGGTGCCATTTTAGTCATGTTTAAAATCAATCCAGAATGTCTTGTGTACCTTCTCTGACTTTTCTGTAGGAGCACTGGAGGCACCTTTTTATTATTATTATTATTATTATTATTATTATTATTATTATTATTATTATTATTGCTATTATTATTATTATTAACAATAATATTTTTACCTGGTTTCTATTCAGTTTTTTGTTCTACAACTGATGGTGCTGATAAGTAATCACAAAATTTTGTCCTGTCTCTAGCAGTGTTACTTCATGATGCTTTTGAACAATTTGACCTTTTTATTAATTTTTCTCCTTGTTGTGTGTGATGGTCTTGCAACTGCAGATCCTTCCTAATACTAGGTCTGCCTAAAAGAGTATTCCCACTCGAAAGGAGCAGGGAACCTTTATTAGCTACTGATAACTAAGAGCTGTCATACCAGTTATCTAAAGAGTGTATGTGAAGACTCGGAGGGTACTTTAAATTAATGAATTGTTAAACTTTGTGACTGTGGAACAGTGCGATGTATTGTGGGATCTGCAGTTGACCCGTGAGCTATGAAGTTTTGGGCAAGAGAAAAAAATTGAGTGGTGTTATTTTTAGCCCCATTTTTAGCCCAGGATGCGTTGGATATTTTATGTGTTTTCTACCTGGATGAGATTCTCCTTTCTTCATTTCAAAGCATGTGCTTTATTGGGATAATTTACAAAGATGCTTCTTCAGGAGGGCATTCATGCATTCTGATATTTAGTGTTTAATTTACACCCTGATGTGCACTCTGGAGGCTTCGTTGACTATCTAGGGAGGCTGGACTACTCATGTAAGTGAGATGCCAAACATCAGAACCTTCCCCTATGTGTATGCTTTCAACATGCTGCTCCAGAAGAATTGGAGCAGCATGGAGCAAACTGAAGTGCTGCAAGGCCAGAAAAAAATCAAATGATTTTTCTTCAAGCCTATCATAAATTGAGTGTAATTCTTGTGCACACCTGGAGCTTCTTTTGAAAATAGAAAGCTATTTAATATGTAGAAAATTTTAAAATGATGGCAAGACTGTGCAGCTATTTCCAAGTACACAGATCTTCTCTCAGTCGTTCTGAATGATTCATTAGGGAAGTAGCTCATTCTGCTAAATAATCATGATACAACTTTGAGCCAACTAAGGGTCAAAAGCGTTTCTTGCAATTATGAAATATGTTAATTGTGCCGGGCCTTTTGCCTTGCAGAGCCCACTTATATAAAATCTGATATTTGAAACAGTAAGAAAAATTGAAACAAAACAAAAAGCCTTGGATCATGACATGTCATTTCTAGTATTGGGCTCTTGAGGACCCAAGTTCTCCCTTGTGTAGAAGATCAGACATAACTAATGTGTGAAGTATTGCCTGGACTGTGTACAACAAGAATCGTGTATTATCAATTCTTGCTTGACAAAGTTTATTTCCCTGTTTTTAAAATGAAGGCCTTGTGGATTAGTTATTATTCAAGTAACTTTAGTATTGATGTTTTGAAATCCACTTGGAAAACTGGAGTCTCTGAAGGTTTATGAAATGACCTAAAAATGTGCTGCTTCAGACAACATTGCCTTTAGGGCGTGAGAATGTAATTACTGTGGTAAGCTGAAGTGCAGAGGCTTGTTAGAGTCTTGGCATGCAGAAGAGGATGACTGTGGGGAACTGAAATTATTTTCCTCTGGACAATAGTAAGCAGCCCAGTCTTTCTGCAGATCTGGGTGCTTGCTTTCCCTGATACACAGCACAATTCATTAGAGAACTTAGATGTCTTGGCCCTTATTTTGCCCTCTGTGACAAAAGCTATGAACAGTAATTAAAAATGCTGCCTGGTGTCTCTGGCTTTTGATCATTCATTGTCTTACAGCAATTATTCTATGACACGTGAAGTGAGGTGCCACATGAAGTCACAGGTCTGACTGTCTTACACCCTTGGTGGCGCTTCTGGAGCTCGGGGAGGGGTGGTGGGAAGTCAGCGGTAGCCCAAGGGTGGAAAGAGGGACACACGTGAGAAACTTAGAATTAGAAAAAGGAAGGTCAGCGAGGAGGAAAAAATTGAGACAATCCAGCACAATATCCTGATCCAAGCAGTGCTGAGAGGAGCAGGGGATCATGTGGGATCACAGCTGATGCAGGAAGAACATCATGATCCATACTGATGCTAACCTAATGCTGCCAATGCTGATGTTGTCAGAATTCCTCTATTTGAAGTAACTTACTCCAAAATTACTTCTGATGTGGAGCTTTATGTTTATTAAAGCACAGCCAGATAGGATTTTTCTCTGTCTCGGCTTCCTTTGAGGCAAGGTCCAAGCTGTTACGTTTAAAGAGGAAGAGGCTTACATCTGCAGTGTTGACTTCAACATTAAAGATGTTGCTGCTTTTACATCTTACTAGTGCCTAATGAAAAAAGTCATGGAAACAATAAAAGCTTTAAATGACATTGATTTATCAGCAGCTTGCAAGTATAATTTAAGCACTCCAGTTAAGTCAAGGAAAAAAATTGTATGTATGCATATTGCACAGACTTAAAATGTCATGCTACTAACTAATCAAAGTAGAAACATTTTTGGCAAGAACAAAGCATAAAATACTGTTGATCAAGGTAAAATAAATTTAGTTTGACTGTAGGAATAGATAGACTGTAGGAATAGATTCTCATCATCCATTTCGGAGTATTCATTTTAACATAAAACTAAAAGTGTTTTTAATAAATACGGAAAACTGTAAGTTGGGACCCTCAGGTAGGTGTCTAGGCCAATATTTCTCTGAGAGTGATCAGTTCTAGTCTTGAGGAGCCGCAGGAGTGATCAACAGATTGAGTCTGCAAATAGAGAATCATCTCTCGCAACTGTGAGACAAAATGAGTTTAAACCCCGAAGAACACTTCTTACTGCCTACCATGAACAAGACTTGTTTGTTACATATTGGAAACTTTTACTGCAGGACAGATTAATTAATTCTGAGTAGAATTAATTGAATTCTGGATGTCAGCTGCAGGGAAACCAGTAGTAAACCTCATACTGGTCTGAATGCGTATTACATAATATGCACTGTAGCCAGTTGCTAAAGAGGTTAGGCATCAATATTCTATAAACTTCTGGGTTTTCTTGAAAAATGCTTACAAGTAGATATGAATTTTCAGCATATTTGTTTAGTAAGACGTGCATTTGACTTTCCAGAAATTGAGACCTAGATAAAATATAAAGCCAGAACCTCTTAAGCTTTAACCACCTTCTGAACTGTGTGATGCAGCTAGATACCTCAAGGTAGATTAGACACCTGCTGTTGTAGGTATGTGCTCACATAAGCAATCAGTCTATAGATAAGTGTTTCCATAAAGGGAAAAGGCTGATGCAGAAAGCATGTGTGCTCTATGCGTTTCAGATTCACTGAGTTTGGGCTTTTGTTCTTCCACTTTGGATTGCTCCCATAGACTGAATGCCCTCATAGTGGCTGGAGGCTGTTAGACCAGTTTCAGCTGGCAGGAAATCACTTCGTGGTCTTGTGTGACTCGCCCAAAATCCAAACTTCAGAACCAAGTCAGTGGGGACAGGTAGAAGATTGGCTTCACAAGCACATTTCTTTCCAAAGCTGGAACAGAGATGCAGAGGTGTCCTTGCTGTCATCTTAGGAGAAGTGGCAGTTTGAATAGGTTGGGAACTGAATCTTCTTTATGAAAAGTGTTCTTGCTCTGAAGTACAATAAATAAACAAATAATGTGCTTTGTCATTTATATGTAAAATACTGCTTTTAATCTCTGTGGCAGAATGCACTGTACAGCTTGCAGATGGAAAAAAAGAAATTAAACTTGCGTTTGTACAATTAATGTGCTTATCAGGAAGGTACTATTTAAAATTATGCTTTGCCAACACAAGAACAAATTCAGCTTGAGCATCTGTGTTGAAATGTGTGTTATTTCAAGGTAATGGCTTTACTTTGCAGTGATAGATAAATGGAGTGATCCTGATCAGGTCTGTTCAATCTGTTCAGGAGCAGAGGGAATTGTGAATATTTAGAACTATGGT
Source organism: Centrocercus urophasianus (assembly GCF_019232065.1). Taxonomy (NCBI): domain Eukaryota; kingdom Metazoa; phylum Chordata; class Aves; order Galliformes; family Phasianidae; genus Centrocercus; species Centrocercus urophasianus. The sequence continues at coordinate 5,189,917 of NW_024884889.1, read as the reverse complement.
TTGGCTGCAGTGATGCCTGCTCGTGGTCTTTGCCTTTGCTCAGTTGTTCTGCTGCTAGGTGTTCACTTCTCGTTTTGTAACAAGCAATGAGGAAGTTACAGTTCATGTGCAGAGTCCAGTCATGGAATAGGGCTGCAAGTTGACTTTGTCCCTAGGAATTTGTCTAAGAAATCTTAGTTACAATTGAGTTTATTGAGCAATTGCAATGAATAGTAGTTCAGCTTTTTTAGAGGTGCTTTTGCAGTATTTTGAGACTCGTCATGATTTTTCTCATTTCTGTTATACATTCAGGAACGTGCCTCTTCAATAAAAACAGAACCTTAGAGCCCTGATAGGGCAGCTCTGTCTACAGAGCAGTGACAATGCCCTGTAGACTGTACTTTATTTTCAGAATTGGTCCATCAATTTGAATGGATATCTGTGTCTTAGAAGATTGCTTCTCCTGCAAAACAGGTCACAGAAGTATTCATCAGGCTGAAACTGATGGAAGTTGCTGATAAGAAAAGAAACTGATGAACCAAAAAGGTTCGGTCAATCTACATGAGCAAATCAAGTAGCCAGGTCTACAAATTGTTTTCCTGTGATACTCTGCTGCTTTTCTGCTGGTGTAGGCTAGAGTTCTCCTTCTACCCTGACAAGTGGCCCACAAAAAATAGGGTGAGCATGAATAGACTGAACACTTGCCAACTCTTTGCAGAAGTGTTTGTGTGCAGTGCTGCAGCGTGTGCAAATAGTGAGGAGGACACTTGAGGTGTTTCTTATACTCTTTTCCTATAAAGCGAATAATTCTCTTAACCAGAGCTTTGTTATTTCAACCTGCCTGTTTGTGAAGGAAAGCTCAGGTCGGTTGTTCATGTCTGAACCAACGGTTGGTTGCGTCTGGAGCCAGGTAGGCAGGTGACGTGTAGGCGACAGAAATGTGCTGCCAGTGCCCGGTGCCAGAAACATAATGGCAGGGAGGCAGTGAGTGCTGTTTCTGCAGTTCCTGCGTGGGATAGGCTTAACCATGCCTTTTTAAAAGGCCATCTGAGAGGGCAGCTGGGAGAAATTCTCCAACAGATCTTGAAATGCCTTTGGATTATACCAGTCCCTCTACAGCAGTAACTTCAGATACCCTGGGAAGTCTGCAGCGCGCAGAGTGACTACACAATTGTTCACCCTTTTAAGTATCCTTTATAATTTTTTTAATTGCCATAACTTTCATTAAGATTACCAACCTTGATTGCGTGACAGAGACACGGAGTCCCTTCCCTGGCTCTTGCTTAAGATATAATTGCATTAGGATTGCACCGATTGAATAAATGACATAAAAGCCATGAGTAATGTTACAGTGTTATTCTCATTTTCCAATGCTCTTGAGAACCGAACTGATGGATTATTGCTGTCTTCAGCAGTTGTTACTTCCTGGTGCCTGTTGTTACACCTGCTGCCTGGTGTGTGTTGGTTAGAGGTTGTTTTTGTGCATAAAGAAGGACTTGAGCCAGAATGATAGAAAAGCAGAAGTTTGTGGAAAAAAAGATAGTCCTGATACCCAAAGGGTGTCATGTTCTCATAGTAGGGGAGTCTCAGAAGCGTATTATTTATTTCATTGAAAACCACACCAGTTTTTATGCTTGGTTTTCTTGGCAGTGGTTTCCTTTCATATGGTGTTTTTTGATTAGAGTGTCTCCAGTGAGTTGCAGTAAAATAGAAGACCAATGTGTCATCTCATAATATCTGAGATTTGTGTCAAGCAGTGACCTGCTCAAATATCAAGACTTTGTTTCTTTGTGAATGTAAAATGCCAATTAAAAGCATCTAGAATTTAGGCCCTCAGACCTTTATTTCTTCAAATAGTCTTAAAGCGTGGTTTTCATTTTCCCCGCAACTGATAGCAACTCTGTGCTTTAATGGTCACTATTATTTCATTTATTTACTTATTAATTTGTAGGTTTTGTTTGGTTTTTCTGTTTAATATCGTGTTCATTCCTGCCCTGAAAAGTAGTTATTTCAGTACGGAACACCGAATGTCTTTCCGTGTAACTCAAGGAAAGGATACTTGGCAGGTCCTGGCCTGTCAGTATTGGAAGGGTGGAGGGTCAGTCCTCAGCCCAGTGTAACTGTTAATAGATGGGCATAAAAGTAAGTCAGTTTCTTAAATTTGGTGTCTGATGCGGGGTGAAATGTGATGATTGAGACAGTATCTCATCAATTAGATGTATGAAGTTACAAAAAGAAAGAAGTGCATGGTGGATATGCTGTGTCAGCATGGAGAAAATCTATAAAAGGTAGTCTGTTTTTTTTTCTTCTGTTCACTTTCAGCTTTAGGCTGGTGAAACTTCTTTTGGTCTGTACTTTGGATATACACCAGTAAGCAAAGATTGTAACCTTCCAGTGGGATGGCACAAGAAGAGGCAGAAGTTTTGCTTGTGTTTTTGCTGGCTAATTCATTCCTGCATTCCAAGTCATGATTTCCTATGATTTGGGCCAGTTGAGCTGCAAATTGGCATTTGTGTTGCTAGTAATGCCTCGTTACTGATTTATCTCTTAATAGCATAGAGTTTCTGCTTCCTTTATCAGTAAACTTTGTTACCTGTGTCACTTTTCAACTGTTACCTCCATTACAATATTCCACGTGCTGGTTTATGTAACAATATTGAATTACCAAGCCAGACAGAACTTTGATTACCGGACTAATTCTTACGGTCTAATCCTAATAGAGGAACGAAGGTTAGGCTTTTTACTGGAGCTGTGTTATGACTTTATGACTTTCTGAAACAATGAGCGTGCACAAGAGCATGATTTCCCCTCTTTCAGTGCTCAGGGTAAATATTATCTCACTGGTGCATGTTTTGAAAAATGTCCCTGTGGTGTTATAGAGATATGAAAAATGGTTCCTGTCTCCAAAAGAATTGCCTGGAGCCGCCTTGTGTTCACTAAATACTGGCATTCTCACTACTGTTGGCTTCCTTAGTACAGAAATTAACCTTGATGTCTTTGACAGATAATCAAACAATAATGGAAAATGGGCAGAGGTACAACTGCCACTTTTTAGGATAGGCAGGTTTTTAACAGCCAAATTACAGCAGGATTTCCTTACAACAGAGTTCACAAACAATGCAGATACGATGAAAATATTTTCCATTTGTCTTTTGAGTGTCCAAAGCTTCTCTGATGGAAAGTTCAGCTTAGTTTCATAGTGCTCATAATAAGGTGACTGTGTCAGCTCTTACACCATGCTGATTTTCTTGAGAGTACTTTAGAGTACAGTGAAATTAGATGAGTGTAAACAGTCCCGTATATACAGGAAACTTGGGAAGTTTCTTTTTCTGAATCTGCATTTGCAATTTGTTAAGTTTTAAAGGGCAAGTAATAAAAATGTTGGAAGAATGCAGCTGGTGAAGATGAATTCTACTTACAGCTCTCAAGACGTGCAATAGAAGTAAATTGTAATTACAACCCTGCATCCTCCCTGAAATCTGTCAGCACAGACAAAAAATATCTCTGAATATGGCAGCGTAGAACCCAAACTGATGCTAGCTTTTGTCCCCCCCCTTTTCTAGTTCTTGTTTCCTGATAATTCCACTCATACATAAATGTGAAACCTTGGAGGATTTAAAACTCACAGGATTTAAATCTCACAGTATAGGGGTTGTTCAGTATCAATGAGCTTGGTGCTTGGGTAGATGTATTTGTGTAATTACAGCATAAATACTTTGAATACTTTGCAGGTTTTCTTTTATTTTCTTAGAAGTATTTTTAACATCTCTGAAATTGAGTAAATATTCCTTCAGTGGACACAGTTTAGTTGGAATTACCTTTGCATTCTAAATAGTTCTTTTCAGAACTCTACTAGCTTGCATTGGTGGTTTCATTTAACAGCTCTCAAGTACTGACGGATCTGGCTGAGAACAGCCCATGCCTCTCATTACAGCATGATGGTGCATTAAAGAGACAAATGTGTAGGCTGGTTGCTCTTTTGTAGAGCTCTGGCATTATTATGAAACACTGATCTTGAGTTAGAAGCTAGCTCTACACTGGAACAAAGATTTTCTGGAGGTGAGTAGTTGTTGCCACAGGTACGAAGGTTTTCTGGCATGTGTTTAAAATTTTAATTTAGAAAACTAGCTCAACTTTTGCTTTTGGTTTTTTTTAAGTTGTTAATTCTGTTTACTTCCATTCTAAATAGTCTTGTACTTTCAGATGTATGTCTAGTTTCTATCCAACTGTACCATCTGTTGCTCAAAGGACAGTTGCTGCAAGGATTATGAGGGGCAGGTTTGCTTTTTGCTCAGGAATGACCTGAAGCACAAGTTCTTCCATACATCATACCTATGACTGTTCTTACAAACTAAAATTTTCTTGATCTGCGTTTCATTTGCTCCTTTTCTTTTATTAAGATGATGAGGGAGGATGAAGGAGGGCCAAAGTTTGGAAATACAAAAAATTCTAGCATTGAAAAACGTATTCAGATCTGTGATGGTTGATTTCAATCTATATAAAACTGTGTTATAAAACACTGAATGAATTTGAATGTCCTTACTGTTCCTAGACACTATGTGGATGGAGTTTATTTCGTGTGTGAATCCTGGCAAGTCTTGTACAGCAGGCCTTTATGTTTGGAGGAGCCTTCCCCCCCCAGGACAGGCTGAACATCAGTGGCTTCCATAGAAGTTTTTTTGTATTAAAAAGTAGGCAGAGCAGATTATACCTCTGGTATGGTGACTTTGGATGCCAGGACTGGATGGAACAAACAGTATCAAGCAGTATGCTGAGCTGTGGTGAAAAAAGCAAAGCTAGCACCAGCAAGTTCAGTCAGGTGGATTCCCATTATCATTCCTTAGCATAGACAGCATTGTTGATCCAGACAAAGCTATCTCTTTGTTCGAGATACAAAAACCAGAACTGCAAGGAGCTGGCTATTGCATTGCAAACATTAAGGTGTTTCCCGGAAGATGTTTCAGGCATTCTTTCTTCTAGTAAAGAATGTTAATGTTTTTTACAAACTCAGAGATACAAGATAAACGTAGGGTTGTTAGATATCCTGATGCTGGGAACCTGTGAGTAAGACTGGCAGAGGCCTTGCAATGGGTGGATTTTTTGCACTCTGAAAATGGAGTCTGCTGTAGTGCAGTCTGCAATCCAGTGGTAATTCTTTTAGAGACCATCTGTCTGTCTCCTGCACTTCCCCTGCTCTGTTGTGCTGTCTCCTAGCAGTTTGGCCTGGCCTTGGTGGTGGTCCCTGCCTGTTTAGTTCACAAAGACTGCTCTCTTCATTTTCAGAATAATATGATGCGAAGAACGTATCAGGAAGAAAAAGAAATAATGTAGTGTAGGATGATAAGTCAGCCAAGTGCCTACCTCAGAACAGCAGTCCTTGAGCAACACTTAATGTAAAACATGCCATATTTCATGGTGACCTATGAGAAGATTCCGATCATCTGTCCACTCTTTTCTCTTGCAATCAGTGTTTTGCTTTTAAAAACATAATATTTTGTAGTTCACCACCGAAAATCTAAGGCATCTAGTCCTTCCTGCGCATATCTGTTTTCAAATGTTTCTCATGAAAGGCAGCAACTTGCTGAACTAGTTCAAAGTCTTCAGGATGGAAGCTGTGCATGCAACTGTTCTGACTAGAGATGAAGGCCTGAAACCTCACCTGAAGTTTATTCCCCGCATAGTTTTACATTTTCCAGTTAACTGGCTTGCTATTTCTGCTGAACAAGTCTAGTTTCCACCAAAAGTCTTGTAATATTTCACAAATGTCCATCTATGAAACACTGCAAAAAAGCTGATTTAACCCCCACTCTTTTCATAGTTCTCAGCTTTTTTGACTGAAGTACTGTCCCGGTGTGAAAGTAGAGGGAGGACTCAGAGCCAAACTGTGCTGCCACAGAATAAAAGAGAAACAGAAACCAGGCTGGAAACCAGGCAAGCTGCAACAAGCAGGCACTGACAAGTCTGAAATTCCTGAGAAGTATAGAAATAATAATTATTATTATAGATCTTCAATAACTTGAATTATTAAAATAAGACTTATGTGTAGACAAACACTTCTCCAGGAGTAACTTCCATTTACTATCCCAACTTCTTGTGCTAGTGATGCAAGCATAAATCCTCATTCTTAACTGCTGAACGAACTGAGTTTTTCCTCTCTCCTTTCTCAATCTCCAGTTTCTTTGCACAGTTAGAAGTGTGTAGTAAGTGCAAAACTGAGACAAACTCGTAACTGAAGGTGAAAAGGCTGTGCCTTCCCAGCCTAGTAGCTTATAAGAAAAAATTAAGTGTTGTGAACAGTAAATTTGTAGATGTTCAGACTGAAAATAATAACTGGATAAAATCTATTTTTTTTCTCTGTTGCAACTAATACCTGCTTCAGCTAAAATATCACTGTTTTACTGTTGGGGATTTTTGTTGTTTTTTTTTTTCTTTTTAATTTATCATGTCTATTAGAGCATCTGAAAACTAAACATCTTCTGTGAGAATAGAATCATAGAATCACCAAGGTTGGAAAAGGCCTAGAAGATCACCCAGCCCAATTGTCCACCTATCACCAATAGTTCCCACTAAACAGCGTCCTTCAGCACAGCGTCCAAACGTTCCTTGCACACCTCCAGGGTCAGTGACTCCACCACCTCCCTGGGCAGCCCATGCCAGCACCTGACCGCTCTTTCAGAAACGTAGTATTTCCTCTCACCCAGCCTGAATCTCCCCTGGTGCAGCTTGAGTCTATTTCCTCTACTGCTGTCACCAGTTACATGAGAGAAGGGGCTCACCCCCAGCTGCAGACTTATGAGGGTGCACTCAGTGCCCTCATCCAGGTTATCAATAGTGATATTGACAGAACAGGCCCCAGCACCGACCCGTGGGGAGCACCGCTCGTCAGTCCATTCACCACCACTGTCTGGGCCCGGCCGTCCAGCCAGGTCTTTACCCAGCCGAGAGTGCACCTGTCCAAGGCACGGGCTGCCAGCTTCTGCAGGAGAATGCTTTTGGAGACAGCGTCAAAAGCTTTGCTGAAACATACGTAGACCACATCAACAGCCTTCCCCTCATCCACCAGGCAGGTCATTCAATCATAGAAGATCAGGTTGGTCAATCAGGACCTTTCCTTCGTGAAGCTGTTCTGGCTGGACCTGATCCCCCAGTTGTCCCACACATGCCACATGTTCTCTCTCAAGGCAATCTGCTCCATAACCTTCCCTGGCACCAAGGTCAGGCTGACAGGCCTGTAGTTCCCTGGATCCTCCTCACCACCCTTCTTGTAGATGGGTGTCACGTTGGCAAGTCTCCACTCTTCTGGGACCTCCCAGGTTGACCAGGAACGCTGATAGATGATGGAAAGTGGCCTAGTGTTGGAGTACTTGGTATTGAAGGTCATGTTGACAAATATGAAAGCAGCCTTTTTAAGAATGTTCATGGACTACTTAGGTGTGGTTTTCAGAGCCTTCTGAAATTTCTTGGTATCCTCTGTATTTGCTGCATCTTTAGTATGACTTTTTAATTAATTTCTCCTTTTTTACCAAAAATTTAGTTTTGACAGTTCATTCTTTTGTTGTTATTATTCAGTAATATTGAAGTCTTCATGAGAAAGTAATTTTTTTCCCTTAAGTTGTTTAAACAGGATTGATGTGTTCCCTGAAAGCAAGTGTTTCATTTAAAACACTTGGACTACAAAACATATTTCAGATAATTGGAAGGGGGATGTAATTACAATTGAACTCATTCATTTTTAGTTGTCTTCGGTTCAGTATGAATGAGGGCAGCAGTACAGACTGATTGCATTGCATCTTTATGACTCCTTTGCCTCTCTGTATCTGTGATGCAGGAGCCATGTCGTTGATGACCTACCTGTGTCAGAACTTCCGCCTGTCAGTGTTATTACAAAGTAACACTGGTGACTATTATACTTCTTTTTTTTTCTTTCTTCACAGTGGCACATTGCTCAAGAAATCAGTATGTATAGGGCAGTTTCTGCTGTTAAAAGAAGAGCTTCTGAGATGGAGAACGATCTTGTGCAAACGAGGATCATGTGTTTCTATCACTGGAATGGGAATCTGTTCTAAGATTTCTATATTTTTACCCTGTGAATTGATGTGATAATGATGCCCGCATGTTATTTTTCAAGCAGACGTGAGCCTGCTTTTTCTGGACCAGATAAAAAGCTTTGTAGATGGAATTAGGGCTGTCCTGGGCTAGTAAACCCTGAAGTTAAGCTTTGTGTGAAAGCAGGAGAACCTCGTGTTTGTCTGCCGACCTTTTGTAGTCATGCTCTGAATCTGCTATTTACCGCTGCCCAGATTGGTGCAGCAGCAGCTTAGTGGCAGACACTTGGAGTAGTGTGCTTACCATTGGCAGGGCCATAGATGGTCATTTGTGTTGGGCTGCTGGCTGGGCGGGTGGCCAAGTGACTTGGCAGTGAAAACAAAAAGTCCCAAGACAAGAAGCTCTAACTTGCTTTTAGTGTACGTTAGGAAAACAGAAGTGATAGAAACAGATGAAATTCAGCATTTACAGTACTAAATTTCCCAAATTTTTGTTTTAAACCTTTAGTGAATCAAAAGTTTTAAGTTTAAACCTATTATACATCAAAAGATCTTACGGTGTGTGTGATTACGATAGAAGAGAAAGTAGGTATTTTGAAATAACTGTCGTATCATTATACAGTACATCTGCTAACAGACTAAAGGAACAGAGTGAGCTTAAAGTTTTACAGGATTGTCCTCAATTGGAAATGACTTCAGGTATTTCTGTCATCAGCCTAGACAGCTGAATGAGTATGCGACCTAAAAGACAAGACATTGTGTTGCTTCAGCTCTTGTAGGGTCTTACATAGTTCAGTGAAAACTGAAAACCGAAGTTCAGCCTGTGCCTTTTGAAGTGAAAAGTTGAACACATAGGAATTTGGGGTCGCTGTGCGTTAAAAAAAGTGTACAAAATCTGCAAGTGAACTGCGACTTTTTAATAATGTAATTTTTTCTAAGTACTGAAGTATGTTTTGTGAGTGAGATAACTTAAGCAGCCAGAATGAACCGTCCTTATTACTAAAAAGGAAAGAAGCAACAGCTAAAAGTAAAGAGCCGGTTTTTGAGTTTTCTGTCCTAAACTGTCTCGCTCCCCTGTTTTATCTAAGCAATGTCCTTTGGCCTGAGATCATCAGCAGGATTATTGTCAGCAAACATTTTCTGGGAAATATGAACGGCTGGAATATCAAAATTAATCTTAGAATGGAAAATATGATGACGGTACCATTTCTAGTTTTGTTGCTACCAACAAAAGTATACTGTTGTGCCAGAATCACGCATTCATATGCCATGCATTAAGCAGACAGCTTCTAAGATTTCTGCCTAAATGACCTAAATTATATATAAACAGTGACACACTTGTATATAAGGAAGGATTTATATATCTAATATACAGGAAAGGTATATGTTCTTATGCTAAAGCTTTGTTGGCGTCTGGAGTGCTGAGGTAAAATTACGATTTCCAACTGGAACATGATAATTTTAAAGCAAATCAGTCTGCTTAATTTTAAGATGAGAGACCGTGCACTTAAGCTTGATTTCCACTTTGATACGGACCTCACTTCCATTGCACTCTTATTACTACAGCAGAAGAGTAGTTAAAATGGGCTGCTACAGTCTCTTTAATGTTCTGCCCTCTTAGTTTAGAAAGGAGCAATTAATAGGAAAGTCACAATGTTGTTGCAACAACAGTATTGGAGAACCAATGCATGCTGTGGTTTCTTTGCTCCTGAACGTGCTGGGGGCTTTTGTTTGCTTGTTTTACTTAATCAACAATTGTGAGTGTTTCTCTATGTTTTTAGTCAGTTGTTTTGTCAATTGCTTTTTTAGTGAATGTCCACTTTCTTTTTTTTCAAGGAAGAACTCATTTTCCTTTGAGCTGATTCGTACTGCTATTGGTAATTCCTTAGAGCTGTATTCAGCACCTACTAAGATACCCCTCAGAATTTACAGTTAGTTAGAATAAGTCTTAGGAAAAAAAAAGTGGGACTAACTACATGAGGAAACTGTTTACTATCTCCTTAAGTTAGAAGTATTTCCTGGAAGTCTCCTTTGCTCATCTATAGATACACATATGGTACTAACATTAGAAGCTGGTCCCTTGTCTCCAAGTAACTCATTAAAAATACAGCCTTAAGTAGGCTTGTTTGATCTGCACACATGGTCTACTGCAGAAATTAAGGCTGAAGCTACCAGTGTGTAAATATCTGAGGCATATAATGGGAGTCAGGCTACAGAATGAAGTAGAAAAGTGGAATGAAATAAAACCTTCTTAAGAACATCAACATTTTAATTATTACTTACAGTATTTGGTTGCTCTTGTAAATATGCTAAATGTCTTCAGATCGCCTTACAGCATACCTTTTTTGAGAACTGAAGGTTCTGTTGACTTCTGCTCTGGATACACTTTTGTAACAATGTCTAGCTCTGAAAAGTAGGACTATTCAATGTATGTAAATACTTTGAACTTTCCCTGCCTTCTGATTCTCCTACACCAGTAACTCAGCGGAGTTTTTACCTCTTCCAGGCAAACACTGCACATCTGATCATCTTTTTGTCTATTTTTCCTTCCTACAGGGACCCAATAAAAATACAGCAGCTGCAGAACCAAATTCGTCTGGAGCAAGAAAGTGGCCAGTGGTATCGTCACCAGCAGCAACCTGAACATCGTCAGCACACTCCCTCATCTCCTTCCTTTCCTCCTCCCCCCTCCTTCCAAGAACTTGAGTCCAGCCAGTCTGTGGTTTCTCCTGTGCCAATGAGTATTCTCAACTCTCATACTTCCCCAAGCATGCAGTCTTCCAGCTCCTTTAACTACGCTCGGCCTAAGCAATTCATTGCTGCTCAGAACATCAGCCCTGCTTCAGGTTACGTGACTCCTTCTTCAGGATCATCTACATCCAGCCTTCCTTCTCCTATGTCTCCGACTGCTTCTCAAAAACAGTTTGGGAGAGTGCCTGTTCCCCCTTTCTCTCAGCAGTTTGCTCCAGAAGGGGAGTATGGATGGTCTCCTTCTTCTCCGTCTCCTCCCCCCCCCACCTCCACCTGTCTTTAGTCCAACCCCAACGTATCCAGTGTGTGATTCCTTTCCACTTCCACCCCCTCCACCTCCTCCTCTTCCTTCCCTTTCTTCACCTTCCCACAGCCTGTCTCCAACTCCTAGATTTCCTAATTCTGGCCAGTCTCCAGCAGCTTTTCTCAGCTCCATGCTGCCATCCCAGCCACCACCCGTTTCTGTCAACGCGTTAGGCCTCCCGAAAGGAGTGATGCCTCCGTAAGTATTAGCTAATGAGCACTTTGAGTTCTGCTGGAGATTGTATGGAAGATTATTGCACTTGTTTCATTTTATAGTTTTTTAGAGTCCTTTGCTATTAATTGCCAGCTGGAAGAGATGTGGTAGTTGTTTGCAAATGCCTCTATGCTGGAGATCTGTTACAGTTTTCTAACCAACACAGAATTCAGATTCTGAAAGGGTGCTGCAGTCAGAACAGCAGAGAGGGAGCATCAGTGGAGCTGATGGATGTATGAAAGCAGCAGCAAAAGGTTCTACATGCCCAGGATGGTGGATGGAGAAGAAAACCCTTCTCGTGACTCTGTTTTAAGACACCTATTCAGTGATATTTGCAGTCTTATATCCACATTGCATCTGGATGCAGAGAAAAGTGAAGGAGAGCGTTGTTCAAAACTCCCTGTAGCTTTGTGATACTTGAAATATAAGTTTCTGAAGTATATACCTGAGAACAAAATAATCATGACGTATTGAATTTTGCCTAGAGGCTTATTTCCAAGGAAGTCTGGAAGAGGGTTTGGGAAGGGATTTCAAAAAGGAGTGCATAAAAACGAAGAGAGCCCCTTCCCCTATCAGCTCCAAGTGCTTGTTTTCCCCTTTTGTCTACCCTAAAGGCCAAAATAGTATTTTGGAGCACGTCAGCTCCCATCATAGATCAGTTTGTCTTTCTGCTGGCACTAGATTCTCATTCCATCCTTAGAGAACAAAGAGACATGCTGAAGAACAAAAATGAGAATAGTTGTATCCAAGGCTTATTTATAACTTTGCCTAGAAGTTTGCCTAAACATATTCATGGTAGCTAGGTGACTTGCTCAGCTACATACTGTTGCAGTGGGAACTTCTGTTGTATCAGTCTAAGATGCACAAAGGAAGAGAAGGAGTAAAGCAGACGGTTATCAAAGTAATAAATCATATATTTACATTAAAAAAAAAACCCACCAATGTTTATTTATCTTGATTTCTGTCATATGGCTCATTATAGAATGTGGCCGTAAAACACAATTAAGAGAAAAATGAATAGATTGTACAATTTGCTCTTTTGCTCATAATGTTTTTCAGTCTTACCGTGTCCCTTGCACTGGCTGTGTTTCAGTGTTAATACTGACTGTTGAAAATTGCATGATGGATTTACTGACAGCTTGGCAGTAAGCACAGCCAATAAAAGCCTGAAGTTACCCTTGGTTTGTTAGTATAGCAAATATACATAATTCTGTATGCTTGTTCTGTTGCATTGCTTAGGGCAAACCATTGTGGGCATGAGTACTGGATTCTTTATGGAGTTCCCTTCAGTGTTCTGTGATGGTGACAGCCACAGCTCAATCTTCTGCTGTGTTCTACAGAAGTGGGGAGCAGTATCTTTCACCATTATGCTGCATTCACGCACGTGTTCTTACTTGAAATATTTAGCTGTGTTCCTTTTCCTCATCCCCTTCAGTCTTTGGACACAAATAGAGGCTTAACTCTGCAGGGATGCTTCCCTCTTTACCATTTTTCTTGTTCCTCCAAGCCTAGCAGCCAGCCTGGGTATGCATGTGACAGTGTGCCTCTCTCTTAGAACAGGGCAGCAGCCTCAGGTTCTGAGCTGGGCAGGACAAGGAGGTTGGTTCTGTTTGGCCTGCATTCCCTCTGGAAATGTAATCCAGGTAGAAGGTGGATCATGTTAACCATGCTGAGTGTATGTGATTTATGTGTCTGTGTATATATATCTATTACATCTCTGTGTGTGTGTATGTGTGTATATACACTCAAATAATGAGCATTTGCCATTTTAATTATAAATTCAAACAGGGGGAGGATGCACTGCTTGAGGAAGAAAAAAAATCTGTTGTTACAAGTCTTTTGGTCTCCTCTGGTTTCTGCTACAATTTCAGTTCTGTTGTGTTTTTTATCACTTTTGCTTCGTCTTTTCTCTCGTCTTTTGCTCTGCCTTCACAAATCCTCTTTCCTTGAAAGTATTCATTTTTCTGAGATGCCGTAGTCTTTGAGCCAGTATTCCATATCCTCAGCCTATATTCTTACTCTGTATTCCACACATCTCTAAGATCCGTTGATTGAAATGGATGATATTGATAGCGTGCTGTAACACTGGCTCAAAGGGTGCATTGTGGTATTAAAAGTTTTGGTTCAGCGTGGCACCTAAAACATTCATCAAGCCATTTAGCTTTGTCTCTGCTTCTAAATTTGTCCTGTAGTTGTGATAATTGTGGGTTGCTGAAGGTAGGCTTGCCGTGGTTTGAAATGCCATTGATGTAAAGGAGGTGTGTGTTTGATGAAAGACTTCAGTTGCAGTGTTTGAATCTATCTGCCTTCGGTGTTTTTGTGGCTCTTGTCCTGTCTTTTTTTTTTCTTTTTTTTTTTTGTGGTTGCATGGTCAGTATTTCACTTGCATAAGATGTATTTAGAATTTCCAGTAAGCTGTAGCCACTTTGGAGTTACTGTCATTTTGCAGCTGTGACCGTGATGTAGCCATGTTAGCTGAACAGACTTTAGGAACAACCATTTTTTTAGAGATGGGGCCAATTTGATAAATTCTTATCTTGCCAGAACATTGTGTAGCAAGACAAGAAGTACTGGTAGAGCACCACAGCTAATTAAGTACTTCAGGGAATTGTGGACACTCTTGAGTTGTCTCTGAGATAAAACTTGGCTGCAGTTATGTTGTTTGGGTACAGCTGGTAAAAATCTTGGCTCCTTCTTTCTACCTGAAGAAAGTTCTTTGGGTGTATAAACGTATTGGACTCAGGTGAGCTTTCAGTTACAAAAGGCTTGCTGGAAACAGGCCTGGTGTGTGACAGAAACCAAGAGTTGAGGGTATTTTGTATGCACTAAAATCTGTGGAAGCTTGAATCTCATCTTCACCATTCACATAAGAATATGAATTTATGAATGATACCTATATTAAATGAGTAGCAAAAGACAAGTTCTGAGCAAGCGCCATACGTTGTTAAGTTTATGTGAGCGTAAGTGAAAGCAAACACAAGAGAAAGATCTGCTGACAAGTTAGTGAATAGTAAAATAAAAACCACGTAAATCATGCTGCAAAAAAAGCACCTTGAGGAAATCAAATTTCTTTTTAAATGTTAAAATACTGTCAGCTATAACATGCATCTTTCTGAAAAAAGCTCCAAAAAAACGTATTTTCTTGAAGTAGGTACTCCTTAAAGTAGATATTTTCAGTAATATTATCCTAGTTACAAACTGGAAGAAAAAAAAAAAGGTGTGAGGCATAGGGTTGAATTTTGGGTGGTGCTGTGTCGAGACAGGTGTTGGACTCAGTGATCCAACTCTGGATATTCTGTGATTCTGAATCTTAACAGGAATTCTGTAGGAATCACAAGAATGGCAACATCAGAGAACTCTGCGTATGTTTTTTCCTCTCTGAATCTACATCTGCTGCTCTGTTCCTGAAGCTCTGTGCTGTGATTTGTGTATTGAATTCTTTCTCAAATAGCATAAAGAGGCAAAGTAATCTTTGTGTTTCCTTAATCAGCAGTGATGGTAAGCACTGTGAGGAAAAATAACACCTCTCCATGTTTTTATCTTACAACTTTCAAGAGGCTGTTGGTACAAATACCAACTTCCATTTTTGACTAAAATGCATTGATATCCTGTGTACACCTAGATTTGCTTTTCCTATTTATTTCTACAGTTCACAGTTACAACTGTGAAAACAACTGAGATTACTTGCAGTATGGATTATGTGAAAATTGTGACATGCCAGAGGGCTACTTAATTCTCAATTAAGAATTCTACCACAAGACAGGGAAGAGTCAGAATGTCTTCCTGTTGCTGAGATAACTTCTCTGTGCTGGTTGGTTGTTCTTTCTGCAGTTCACTGTGGTGCTCAGGAAACTGTATCTTAAAGCAAGTGTTTCTGCCATGGAAAAATTCCAGCAATTACTGGGGTTAACTTTTATTCCCAATTCCCAATCATCTAAAGATATCGCTTGTGCCCATTAGATGATTCTTGTTTAAAGCTTTGTGATTTATTGTGTTGTGCCTTCTTTCCTCATGGCTTGGATCTTGTGTATTGGAGCAATACCTGCGTGGTATCAGACCACTTCTTGTTGATTATGCTAAGAAGCACCTTATTCTGGTAGTTGCGGTTTTGTATAATATAACAGTGTTAGATTTGTGCAACTAGTTGTTAAATGCATATCCATATCAACTTTTTTGAAATTTGATGAATGCATGTTTGTTTCATTTGAACTTTTAAATCCAGGCTGTGCCTCAGATCTCATCTATTAGAACTGCTTAGAAGGAGAAATCAGTGTTTTAACTTACACAGTAGCCAAACCAACTGAGCTTTTGACAACTAATGCATCTGGAGAACTTAATTTTCCTTAATTTATCTAATTCCTCTTAAAATGACAGATGCTTAAGATTGTTGCAAGATGGCAAGTGAACTTAACTAAGAGAACTAGTACCTGTATCTTTCCACTGAAAAGAGAGAGAGGCTGTTTGTACCTATTCATTTATTTCAATATGGCTTGCACAATTGCGGTATAGTTTTCTTCGGCCTTGAACACCTCCAGGGATGGACGGGGCATCCACAGCCTCTCTGGGCAGCTGTTCCAGCACCTCACCACTCTCTCTGTAAAGAACTTCCCCCTGACATCCAACCTAAATCTGCCCTCCCTCACCTTCAAACCATTTCCCCTTGTCCTGCAGTTATCAACCCTTCCAAAGCTTTCTAGCATAACGCTGGTAGCAGTCTGAAAGACAGGTAAGATTACCAGTTACAAAAGAGTTATTGTTTTCTTCAGTCGTTGTCCGAATGTGCGGACACCGCTTGAAGAACAAACAGTACTTATGTTTCAGTGCAATGTGAAGCAGAGGACTCGTTTGCTCAGATAGGAAAGAAGAAATCGAATAGGAGAATGAAAAAATGGTCATTCATGTAATGAGTAGAAATGCATTTTTTAAGATAAGACTTAGAAAAAGTAAATTTTAGGTGGTAGTCATGCACTTTGTAGGTGAGTTGGTCTCTGCTTTCTCATCAGGCTATGTAATAGAGTCCTAAGGAAGGATCAGACTTGCTCACAGGTATATATTATTCATTTCAATCTTGATCTTATCCAATGCTGAGGCATGATTGTTTTTTTTCCCCCCAACAATTTCATAACTTGTCCTTGGGTGGTAGAAAGTGAACTTTGTTACTCTTGATTCACTTTGTACTAATCATCCTCAGCCAGGACTCTGCCTTAGGCATTCTCTTAATTCAGGTATATTTAATGTCGCATTACTGAGTAGAGCTAACTCTTGGTCTCCACAGTGTATATGACAAGATCAGACTAAAATGATTTTTAAATGCAGCTGCTACTTCAAAGTTCATGGCCTGTTACCGTGCTTACAGTAACTTTGTTCCTACATTAAGTAAAAAATGTGTTAAATGGACAGGAATTAGCTGTATTTTTGGAAGACTTCAGTTTAAGAGGAAAAATCAAGTTACTGTTCATTACCTCAGTACCAGAGAATTGATTTAGATTTCTGTGAAACTGAGCCATGTTGGCTGCAAACAGGAATTTGTTCTTGGAAGGATAACAACAGCTAGTCTGTTACTCTTATTTACACTGTAAAAGGTACGTAGGAAAAGAGGGGGAATCACATCCAGCGTGCACTCCATCTAATTAAAACATGAAAATAACTGCTGGTTTGGCTTTTCTAAACAAATATGAGGGCAAATATTTAAAACTAAGACGAGCCAAGCCAAAGTTGCAAGAGTCTTCACTGTCAAAAAACTGTGTGTGTGAATTAAGTTTGCCCGAGTTTTAGAAATTTCTTTGGGCCCTTGCTGGCTGAAAGAATTCGTACTTCTGGGCTGTTACCTCTGCTTCTATTCAAGCACTCCATGACTTCAGTGATGCACATTTCAGAGGTGCTTAAAATCAATGTGAATTTCAGGCTGATTCTCAAAGGCTGATTCTTGGCACATCTGTGGTTGCAGTTGTGTCAGTGTCTTTAAATTTGCCTTTTCCAACTTTAGTAATACTTCCAGTGTACTCTGAATCAGGCAAAGAATTGAACACAGAAGTACACAAACGACAGAACTTTTTGTTTGATATTATCCCTCAGAGAAGATGAAAAGAAAGCATGAGAGTAAGCAAGGAAGACAGATAAAGTCGTGTATAACTGATGAAGAATCTTAGCAAAAGCAATTGAATTAAGTTTGCTGACAGGCTGTCTTGACATTCTAAACAATCTCTGAAGCATAGCCCTGTTCAGTTTGAGAGGTCAGATTCACCAAGGGCCTTCCAATTTTTGCCACTATTTTGTTGACCTTTATCTCAGGAATGCATGTCTTGAGAGCTAATGTGGAGTGGGTGTGTATGTCTGTATTCTTCAGTAGATATTTGTACATATGTAGAAGTAAAGAAAGAGATCCTGAAATGGGACTGGAAAGAGAACATCTGCAGGAAGAATTATATGAGGCCTGCTCCAAAAGTAATGCCTCCTGCTTTGTTGTGTTGGCCCACGACATGGGAGGCAGATGTTGGTGGTATGGGAATAGAGGCTGAACCTTCAAAACAACATCCCTTTACATTTTGTTGCCTTGTGACAGATGGCAGCAGAGGGGCAGTCTGACAGAGTGGTGTCTGACATGGATGCCATATGTGAAGCAAAAGACTTGTCATTGAATTCCTCTGTATGGAAAAAAATTGCACTCATTGACATTCGTCGTCACTTGCTTAACATTTCTGGAGACCAAACAGTGGATGTGAGCAGTGAGGCAGTGGGTGGTGCATTTCAACAGTGGTGACAGTGCCAGTGTGTCACTTCTGCTGCAGCAGATTTTTATGAGCACGATGTACATGCTGTTACTCGTTGATAGCAAAAAATGCATAGCTAATGGTGGTGACTGTGTTGAAAAATAGTGTTTTGTAGGTGAGAATGTGCTCTATCAGGTAGTGTTATTGTGTGCTCTGTTGTAACTTTCATGGGAATAAATAGGAGGCATTACTTTCAGAGTGATCTATGTATTTTTTTGCATACCTCTTCTTTTTCTCCTGATTCAAAGTATTTCTGAGAGAGAAAGGGGTTTCTAAAGGTATTTGAAGACATTTTGGCCAGTATTCATTTTTGTAGTTGTATTTTTAGACTAGCTCCTTGCTTAAGCATTTACTTGTTAATATTTACTTGTAAAGAGAATAGAACCTATTTTCAGGCAAATTGCCTTGTCTCGGATGACATTTCCAGCCCCACTGTGCAAAGTTCAGGATGTTCTGGCACACAAGGAGAGATCTGGAAGGCTGTTAAGGAGTATGCCACTTGTGTTAAATGCTACCAGGGATCCCTAGGCCATTGCTGAAACGTTTGCTTGCCTTATTCGTAAGAAAAAATTCCTTAGCTTCCCTGCATAACTTGTTCCATTGTTTAACTGCCGTTGTTGGAGAGTAAAGAGAAGGAAAGAGGAGAGTTGTACATTGTGTTTGTCAAAGCTAAGTCTGCCTTTCTTCAAATTAAGTTCTGTACTTGGCATTGGCAGCCATGGGGAATTATTGAATGCCAACAATTTTCTGACGTTTTATGTTTTCTTATCTCCATTCTCTTCATTTCCTGAATAAAAAAGGAAAATTTTCCAACCTTGTCACAGGAGCAGTGTTTTAAAAGCATCTTTCTTGAAGTGCTCTGTGTTATAACTGGAATTGGTGTCCAACAAAAAAGAATAAAAGGAATTAATGAATTTTCTTTTCTTGTGCTGTAGTGTCCCAGATTATAATTTGTCTTCCTTCTGAACTAACTGCATTCAGGTTTTAGTAACACAGATTCTTCTGTGAAAAGAATAATACGTCAGTGTTAATTTTATTTGCATTGTTGTCAGGCTTTGAACATTTTTCCTGAATTTCATCATCATTACATCGCTTCTAGACTAATTACATAGATGACAGCTGTGTAAATGTCTTTCATCCTCTTCAAGTTCAGTGTCATCAGCCAATTTGAGAAGTGTGCATTTTTTCCAGTTGTGAAGGTTGAAATAGTACAGTACAGACCTTAGGAAGACCTCATTGGTTTCTGTTCTTCCAATTTTATGGGGTAAAACAAATAGTTACCACTTGTGTGTTCTCAGACAGTTATGCTGAAAGCAATTATATAATAGAAATTGTATATAGAAATTTTAGCCAGGCTGTGTTTGCCTCATTTGCTAGGGAACTGCTGAATCTCCTGAGGACTGACTCAGAAGACATAAACTGAAGTGTATCAAAACTAACTCTTTTGCTTGTCTCCGAAGAGTGAACTTTATTCGATGCAGTTCTCACTGCCTTATTGTGCTGCACTGCTTTGAAGTTGACAGTAATATTGTTTTCTTGTGATTAGTGTGGACATTGAACTTACTGACAGTGGTTATAGTGGCATGCGTTCCCCTTTTAAAAATAGATGTGCTTGCTGAGGGCCTTGTTGTTTTCAGAGATAACTGACAATGCCTCAGAATTCTTTCACTCCTTCCTTGAAATCCACTCCTGAGCACTCAGCCCACAGGGCTCTGACTTCCCTGGGTAAACTGTAAATTTTACCTTTATTGTTTACCAAATGCAGGCAGAAGCAGGTTTGGTGTTTTGTTTTTTTTCTGCTGAGATTCTTAATGCTTTTATCATACGAGCATGGAATTTCTAAGAAGGAATTCGGAAGGAATTGTTGATTTAGAAGATTGTTGACTGAGAAGGTTGTGCTAATAGCTAATGGCTTAATACTTCTAAGATGAGGGTTGTGCTCTGCATTCTGCAGCGCTAGGCACATGCCTGCTCTTGCTCTGTGGTTTAATATGAAAAATGAAGTTCTTTTTTACAAGAACACTGTTTTCCCATTTTAAATTTACTTCCAGAAGCAGAGTATGAAATGTTTTAGGAACTTAGACTTAGTGTTTCCTGTTACTGGCTTCTCAATCTATACATTTAATTTTGTTTTTGCTTTTGACAGCGTTTATGTATTGCTCAATTTTAACTCTTGGTGAAAGTTACCATTGAAAATGCTTTCTGAGGAGTAAGTTTTATCTGACTGTGAATGATAAAGAAACACAGTGCTGAACAGTTGCCAAGAAATTTTGTTATCTCCTCATGATTCTAGTTTAATATCTTTGTGCTGGGAATTATATTATCCGATTGTATAATGGGAAGAAGTTTGCCCCTGTCAGGCTGGTATAAATTTTCTATCTCTGTCATCTCGTGTGAGTTAGGCAGTATAGCTGACTTGGTTATATGGTTCACATTAACTCATTCTTTTATAGTGGGCTGAGCCCCAATTAATCACTTAAAAAAAAACCCCTAAAACAGAAAAACAAGCAAAAAAACTACTAATATTGAAGCTCATCTCCAGTAGAAGAAAACATTGTCGAGTATTTCCAGCAGTAGAACTGTCATAACATGATTGAAAAGCATTTAACACTAGTGCAGACTGGAAAAAAATATTTCCTGTGCCATTCCATAATATCCTGAAATGCCACTGGAACTTGTGCACTGGCTTGAGGAGTAATTTTGCCCAGTGAATACGAACTGCTACACGGATGCCATTCTGTTGCAGACCGTGCTGCTGAAAACTGCTTTAAGGACATGATGGTGGTCCTTGTGAACGTAACCTAGACTTTGGAATGGCTGTTCTTTCAGTAATAGCGTGATGCCTTCCGGGTGTGTGTTCAGAGATATGAAGAATAAACATGAAGTTATGCATTGTGCATTGAAAGTCTGAACCAAGAAATTAGTTAATGAACAGTATAAGAAATTAATGATTAACTACCCTGTGGTACTTCTTTCTGATCTTTTTCTACATGGTACTTAGTGGGATCCTAGTTTATCTTCCGTCTGTACTTATTTGGTGACACTTTCATGTTTTCTCTTGCTTTGCTTTCTTGCCATTGTTCATCAGTTTCCTCTTTAAGTATGTGATGTTTACAGCCATGGCTATAATACCCTGAGCCCTATCCTAACCAATGCTTTACTTTCAAAGAAAGCATAATTTCAGCTCTGTACTTAAACTAATCATTGAATCAGTGATGTGAGTTAGAAGGAACAACAAAGTAAGTAAAGATGCTCAACTTCTAATTTCAAAGATACAATGACATATTCCTCACTAGAGGCAAGATTTTATCCAGTAATTCATGACTACCGATGGTTTCTGGAAAGTTCATGAATTTGTCTGTACTGTTTTGCAGGGGGTTTCCCAAGAAAACAGGCAGAACTGCTAGAATAGCCTCAGATGAAGAGATTCAAGGGTCAAAGGATGCTGTGATTCAGGATCTGGAAAGAAAACTTCGCTTCAAAGAAGACCTTTTGAACAACGGGCAACCGGTATAAAAAATACAGAAATAAGAAAAAAAAATATATAGAAAACACTGTGGGGAAGGGGAGTGGATGCCAAGGGTAGCATCTTAGATTAATTGTGTATAAAGTAAATATGTATTGGCTGTTTTTGCATTTTATATTTTGGATTATCATTCATTCTCTCTGTTGTTGAGCAATTTTGTTTGGACTTAACAAAGCAGTGGAGATCTCAGGGGTGATGAAATGCCATATGAAGCCTTCACAATCTGTACATCAGGGCATTTTTCAGCCTCTGAGACAATTTGCTTTTAACTGTTCATCTCTACTGGGCATCTGGCCAAACAGTGTATGCATACTGCTTGACCAGTCCAGCCTCCACTCTACCTATTGCGTAGCTGTTGGACATGAGAGGGGAAAAATTGGTTGGAAAGTGAGCATCACGGGCGACAAAGTAGTTCATTGTGAGAAACAAATCCATTAGGAACAAGCCATCCTTAGATACTGCAATTGTGGGACTGTATTTGACCTGTAGGGTATAAACTATCCTACAGTGCTAATTCACAGACTCCATCAGGCATTAACAATCTGCTGGAGGGACAAGAAATGAAATAAAATGAGCAAGCAAATCAAACCATTGAGATGCACAGGTGTAAAGTTCTCCATTATTTTTTCTGCATTTTAATATATACATAAAAGATAAAATACTAAAATCTTCCTGCTCAGAGTTGATAAGAAGCAACTCTCTCAAGTCTTAATAATCAAGACATTGATTTAAATTCCTTTGAAGCAGGAATCACTTTTAAGAAGAAGGTAATGTAAAAAATGCAGACTGTCATCCCTGTTTTGCCAATGTTTTCAAAGGCACAGGCATGGGAATGACTTGGATATCTGCGCTTCACTGAAAAGTGGTATGCTTAGGTTTCTTATGACCATACTTGGAGTTTTGTTACAGTGTCTGACATCTGGACTACAGTGTTTAAGTTCAAGGTAACTTCTTGAGTCCAACTGTCTACTCCACAGCATCCAGATTCTGGTTCTCAATGATCTGGTCAATGATGTGATGGGAGTAACTAGTGCTTGTATACTTAGCTTTATCCATTAACCGCAGAGGGTCTGGTAGTTTTCTTTAGTAGTTAAATAGAGTCACTCTCATAGTGTAGAGGTTTTCAAGGGAGATGGGTTGCTGTATGGGAACTGTTGAGTCACAGCCTGAACCACTGATTGATCACCTGAGGCAAGGACTGGGTCAGCCCTGAGAGCACAGGTGAAGGCAGTTCAGCTGTGTGACCAGAAAGGATGGAGCCTGGCTGCACCTCTCCTAGACTCCATTTAAGGGCTGACTTCCCCTGGGGAAGGGTCTCTTTCTGGAGATCCCTCCTTTTGGAGTTTTCTACTGCAAGCCTAGGGTATGGGTTAGCATTTTGTTTTTGTCTCCATCCACCACAATAGTCTTTCTAACTATCAACCTGTAAAATACTATTCTAACCACGCTACTCTTCTAACTGTACATTTAATTGTGCTGGCCATAATTACCAGCTGGCCGTAATTACCAGCTGGCCCTAACTAGCAGGCCTATTTTGGAAAGTAAGAAAGATGCTTGTTCTGTACAAATGTATTGAATGTCCTGAGAAAGCCCACATGGCCCAAGGAGGGAAAAAAATAAGGGGTGATAAGATTATGTGAGAGCTCAAACCAGTATATTCTGTTTTCTTTCTTGCCTTCAAGCTTTTGCCTTGCAGATTCCTGTCTAGGGTGATCCTGTTTGTGTCATCGTTGGAGTGGTCACAGAAGAAATTAGAGTGAAGGAAAGTTCATTAGTTGTGTAGATGCTCATAAGATAGCTAAGATTAGTACCTAGTTTTCATGAGTTCCTATTTTAGCAATGCCACATTTAAAAAAAAAACAAAAACAAAAACAAAGAACTTCAGTAAGGCTTTTTGAGAAATGAAAGCAGTGACTGGACCTAATGCTTTTTCCATTCTTTCATTTTTTCTTTGTATTCAACCACATAGTTGTTTGCCTTGCATTCACTGGCATATTTTTGCAGTGTTTGTAAGGGTGTATCTTGAATGCGTGAAGTGTGTTACTGAACACAGAAGGAAGAATAGTAATGGAAAGCTTCAATTCTACACTTAAGGTTCTCCTTTAATTTGCTTTACCTTCTGAGTGTAAACTGCCACTCCATCTTCTGTAAGTTGTTTCCGTAATTTGTGACACACTAAGAATAAATAGAAATGAAAAATCCAAAAGAAATTACTTTCTTATAAAACTGCTGTTTTATTTCTGACAAAGCAGTCAAATAGAGTAAGTGGGATCTTGGCATTTCTGACAGAGTTTTCTGCTGTGTGCTTCTAGTGTAGCAGAACAGCCTGGAGTAAGATCTGGGATGATTTGACACAGGCTTTTTTGATGGCCATGCTGATTTAAGTAGTTCGTTTTGCTCATTCCTGCCCAAGTTTCTGGCAGGAGAATGGAAACAAATGGCAGAGTCAGGACAGAGGTTGCTGAAGCCAGAAAAGCTGCTTGTAATGCAAAAAAAACCCCAAAAAACCAGAAAACAAAAAACCATTGCAATCTGTGGTAGAAAAACTGCTGTTAAAAGCATATTGCTGCTTTCTTTTACATCACTTAAAGCATTGTTTACTGTTTATCTGCCACGTAGTTCTTAATGAGAAGTAAGAACCTTTATTTCTTCTTTTCCCCTTAGTCGCATTGCTCTTTGTTTTATTGTGTTTTGGTTTTGTCCAGAGATTAACATATGAAGAAAAAATGGCTCGTCGATTGCTGGGAGCAGACAGTGCTGCAACTGTCTTCAATATACAGGAACCAGAAGAGGAGCCTGCAATACAGGTGCTGCGTAACTCTACAAATACATAGGAAAATTTAAAAAAATAATAGTAATTCTTTAATAGGCAGCAGTTCACTTTTTAAAAGTCCCACACAAGACAGTAAGTGTACTCAAGATAGGAGAGATTTGATTACAGAAGTCATACGTTATGTATCAGCAAAGTAAACTGGAGAGCCACATGCCTGCTGCTCAGTTTTTCCATGCTCAATAAGGTTGAGAGTTCTCAAATGTCTTCTGTCAGCTTTAAACTCTCCCATTTATCCTATTCTGTCCTGCCCTTTAAGTCTGTCAGGCAAAAATACATCTACTATCTTGAAACTGTCTTGTCTTTATGTGTGTAATCTGCACTTTTTGGATGCTGATCAAAAATGCAACGGAAAGTCTGCTTGGAAGGCCAGGTACACGCTCCCATGGTTCAGATGCCAGAGCTGCAATTCGGAAATGTGTAGCATTTGTTTGCTTATGTTACCACATAAGTACCTTCTCCTCCTGTGCGCTCGCGTTTCCATGAGCACCTCTCTGTCTTCTTTCTGCCTCTTGATCTTTTTTTCTACTCTTGCAGGAAGTTTGTTCTACTGCTGCTTCTGTAGTGAGTCCTATGGATATTCAGAAGGTTAACATTTTCACCTTGTTCTTGTTTTGTTGTTGCTGATTTTTATTTTTTTTTTAATTATTGGGGTTTTTTTTAATTTTCTGTTGTCTGTCTACTTTCCCTTTTACTGTTCTTGGTTCATAACAACAGATCACCAACATTAATAACTGGGGAGATTTGGAATGCCTTCCATTTATGATCTCTAAACCTAATTGATTGCAGGCAGCTTAACTGCAGTAGTGGCATGCTCCAGTATCTTTCTGCTCTAATGTTAACCTATACTGATACTAACGGCCTTGCATCTAAATCACCTGCTCTGTATGTATATTTCATGATCTGATTTTATTCCTTTCTTTCACTGGAAGTCTACCATTAAAAAAAAAGCAGTTTATGAAGGTATTTCTCCTATTTACTGTGAGCTTCTGTAACCAGCCAGCAGAAAGGCTACATGTCATTCCCAGACTAGAATCAATGACAAAAAATGGGCATGTGTAAGGAAACTTTACATGAGATGCATTTTGTGTCTTAAAGATCAGAGACAGCGGTCAAAGGTCTTCTAAAAGAGAGCTTAATTTATGCAGAGGGAAAGTCATTGGCTAGCAAATAAGTTTTTTTTTTTTCTGCCTTGAGCTTTCTTGTGTTCTGGCATTACCTTTGCTATCATTAAGTTTCAAAACTGGGCTGTTTTACTGAGTGAACAGTTCAAGAAAGTAAATAATTCTGTGTCACAGTAATGTTTCCCAGTATCTGGGAAATTTAAACAAGCAGTGTAGTTTCACACTAGGTGAAACTTTCTGCTCTTTGCAAATCTTGAATATTCTGATGAGTAACGTTCTTTCTACAGAAGAAGTGATACTTTTGGCCAGCCAGAGGAGGAACCATGGTAACAGGAGTGAAGAATGGCAGTGGTGCCATTTTCTCATTTTTACAGGCAACTGTAAACAAAATCATTTCAACCTTCTGGTGCAGCCTCTGGTACGGTTCTGTGCAAACAGCAGATGTGAACCATATGGTCTTCTGGCCATCTGGAAGCAAAACCCACCCTAAATCTGCCTGTACCCTGAAGGAAATATTACTGTGCTTCTTTTTGTCTTTATGAACTGCTTTGGAATACTTTTATAACATATTTTTTTTTAATTGAAAGCAACCAATGGCTTTCTTTCCCTTAATAAATTAGATCTTAAGATAACACGGAATACAATTTTTGCCTCGTACCAGATGTTTTCACTGTTTCATAGGGAAGTTGTTGGAAACACGGATGATAGTCTTCTTCTGCAACTAGATAGGATTTCCCTTTATATGGAGGATCTCAATGGATTGTCAGAGATCAGTAGAATAACAACAACGGTCGCAGAAACATCTTGCACGCATCGTGATGCAACCCATCTGAATATGTTGACTCTTGATGTTAATATGAACCTTTGTTATTTGACAGGAATATAAAGTCTCCAGCTTTGAGCAAAGATTGATCAGTGAAATTGAATACAGGCTGGAGAGATCTCCTGTGGAGGAATCAGATGATGAGGTGCAGCATGGAGATGAGCCTATTGATAACAATGCGTCACCGTATTTTGAGATAAAGCTGAAGCATTACAAAATCTTTGAGGGAATGCCGGTCACCTTTACCTGCAAAGTGACAGGAAATCCAAAACCAAAGGTAAGAGAAGAGAATGAGCAGTTCTAGAAATGCTCTGCAGAGCTCTTTGTTAGTACCTTACCTTTAGCACCTAGACCCTGTGGGTTGTGTCTTGCAGGAATAGTAGACATTCTCTTTAGATTCCTAGCTGATGATCTGGCAGTTGCTGTTGTTATCATGGAATGTGTTTAGATTTATCCAACAGAAATCTACTATCAAGCTTTAGTTCTTTTATCTCTCTTTCTTGAGACTTCATCATCAATATTTTGTCACTCTCAGTTTCCCTCAGGGTACATCTGCATCACAAAATGTAGTGTGATTATAGAAGTCTGCGTTTGAGCTGGCGCTGTGGTTCCAAAAGCAATCACAACAGGTTAACAAGGGTTAATTGACTTCAGTACAGCAACATGCTTATACAGAGGTATATTGCTTCTGGTTCAGGAGCCAATGTGGATCTGCACTCTTCAGCACTGCAGTTTGTATCTACGCACTTTAACAAGACTAGACTTTGCTGAAAGTTAGAGAAAGGCAGACTGAAATTCCATACGCTCCCACATATCGCAGTAACAAGATGAGACATGACCATGAGGTTCATAATGATGAGCTTCTGAAGGAGGGTTGGGCTTGGGAAGTGTTTCCTTTTTGCAAATGTAAAAGCACCAGCTGTATGATGTCAGTAGTCTGGAATAATGCCTTTCTTTGGTAGGTAACATTGAACCATTGCATAAATTACCCGGCAATTAAATGACTTGTTACAGATTAGGCAAACAGCAGCAGCATCTCAGGCTGCCTTGTCGAAGCCTGTGTGTTCCTCTGAGGTCCTTGCCATTCTTACAGTGACCTCTTGTGGCTAGGGTGCTCTTATTTATCTCTTGGATGTCTAAGAGGTGCGTGAAAATGAGAAATGTACAGGTATTGAGAATCTTGAACTGATTTTACATGCCCAATGCTATAAATACATGGTACTGCACAAACTGTAAACAGGAGAAATCAGCTTTGTCAGATAGTGGAGAAAGCACAACAGCTACAGCAACATCTAGTCTAGCAAGTAGTACAGGTCATGAGAAGCAAATCTGTAGAACGAGGTTTCCATCTCTGCATGTATTTCAGGAGGTTTTACTTCAGACTGGCTCTAATCTCATCCTATGGGCTGGAGCAGATGCAGCATATTAGATGTGTTCTTGCAGCTCATTTTCTGGCTTAGTTTCATTTGAAAGAGGTCCAACTCTGTACTCCAAGACCACTTCACAGCACAAACCACTGCAGTATAGTAGGGGTGATCAGTGTACTCATCAAAAAAGCACTCCTGCTTCAAACTGGAGTAGTGTAAACACTGACAAGTCTGACTGAAGCCAGCCCTTTGATGTCCAGCATTATTTTTGACATGACCGTACAGAGGAGCCCAAGGTGCTGAATAAGGCTGGAAGACAAATTGTTTCATTGCTGTTAGAGGTGAGGTGTGCTCTTTGTGCCTGGAGCTTATGACTAAGCTGCTGAATGACCTCCTATGAGTCAGCCTTGGTCAACTGTTGCCATTCCCTTTTCACACTTTTCAATTAGGGTGCAGTCTCACAGTTATCTCAATCTAATTTAAGACAGATGAAAGAGGATGCCTCTTCCTCCTTCCCTCACTCTCCTTGTTTTGGAATTAGCAACTGCACAGTCGGGAAACCACCGTTGTTTGTATTTCCCTTAAAATGCTGCCGTGTGAAGGACTATTCTGATGCGAATGCAATCTGAATCAGATGCAGCAGTCTCTTTTTTTTGTGTTGCCAAAGCATGCACATTAAGTGATTTGCTCTTGCACCTGGGACTGTGACCCTTTTTTCCATTCACTTGCAAATGCTTTGTGCGATTTCTGAAGTTGCTTGGGAGGAAACCAGCTTGGGACCTGTTGCATAGCTACTTGTGAGTTGGACTAAGCAAATGTCAAAGGCTCTTCTCCTGACTGAGTGTGCCAGCATAACAGTTTTGACTTATTCAGTGGTTGAGGGCTGTCCTGCTATAGTTTGTTGAAGCTGGAAGAGTTGCCCCTGAACAAATTCTTTACTTTGGCAAATGAGAAGCTGGAAATAATTTACTAACTTAAAGCTCCTCCCTTCTAAGTATTCTGTCACCTCTGCCAAGGAACAGCTATGGGAAGGACTGTAGTGTTTCTGAAATCTGGCATTCATTATGAGGGATTTTTCTAAAGAAGGGTTATTGGCTTGATTATTTTTTCCCCTGAACATGCTGTGTAAATTGAATACTGATGTGCAAATTCTGTCTTCATAAATATGACTTTTTAAATCTGAGGTTCCTTTTGTTATAACCATCTGCATAATGTAAAACTATTTTATCATTAAAATGAGAGCTTGTGGTAATGCAAGAGGGATTGTGGAGTACTTCTTTTTGAGGGATAGTTCTCTTTGGAATTAGGAAAATGCCATACTAAAGGTTAATTGAGACTTGAATGTCGCATAAAGCTTGTACTGCTCTCTCTACATGAGGCTGAATATAATTCATAGTGATTAAAAATGACTGTTGCTTAAGATCAGAAACCCTTCTGTACTGTGTATTCTGCTGTATTTCCAGTCATTACACATCAGTGTCTGAAAATCTGATACAAATAAAAGCAATCCAGCTGCAGAGCTCAGG
Source organism: Centrocercus urophasianus (assembly GCF_019232065.1). NCBI lineage: Eukaryota > Metazoa > Chordata > Aves > Galliformes > Phasianidae > Centrocercus > Centrocercus urophasianus. The sequence goes on along the minus strand of NW_024884889.1, from coordinate 5,160,659 downwards.
GCTTACGTAGTTCAATGGTACATTTATTAAAAGGGATCCTAGAAAGAAAATGCTTTACTTCAAGGGCCATTGTCTCCTATAAATTCCAGGCCAGATAAAGACAATGTTAAGCACCTACTACACCTAAGTAAAAACAGTTGATGCCAATGCTTTCAGATCCTAGTGGAAATGAGTATGGGACAACATATGCATGATGTTTGGATAGCTGGTTCAGTTAATATTTGCTTGTATTTCTATGTAATAACTCCTGGCACGTCTGCTGATATTTCTGATAAGTGCACTGTTATTGAATAATTACTGCTTACTGCAGTAGATTTCCAGGCAGCGTTATGACACATACAAAGCATGCAAGTTAGAACTCATTTTTTGCAGCTCCACTGTTACCAACATCCATTATGATTTGTATATTAGTGATCAAATATCTTTTGCATCTCCAGTAAGTGCTCTGTCAGCAGATGAGAAGACATTACCAAATCTTTTGTTAGCACCATAGAGTCTTTGCAAGCCTGCTGACAGACAAAATGGAAAACAAGTATAACCAGCTATTGAGGAAATGAAATCATTTCTTGTTGCACATAATGCTTGTTAATATATAAAACATCCACGGTAATTAATTTTTCAAGGAAATTTCCATTCATTCTCTCCCAAACGTTCTCCATTGTGTTTTAGTGAAATGCACTTCAGTTAATTTTATCCCCACATGAATGTATGAGAGCTCTGCAATGTTGCCAAGTGGCAGCCCCCATGCTTGTGTCTGCTGCCCCTAGGGATGCCTGCAGCCAAGGCCGCAGGGAGGCAGCACAGTTTGCAGGGAGCAGAGGTCTGTCGGTGCCTGCAGGTGCTCGGAGTGAGGCTGTAGCACAAAGCCACCCCCTGCAGCAGCTAAACCTCAGCCCCTCTCTCTTCATGCCTTGTCATGTGGGAGAGCAGTTTCACTGGGGAACCTGATATCAGCTAACGCTGCTTTAAAGAGAAGCGAGGCCTGCTTGTGAGGGCAGGGGGGTTTCTAAAGTACACCCAGCACTACGTGGCGAGTGGGTGTCCTCACAAGTGGCTCTAGGAGTACAGAACAGTGCTGGCTTTAGGGAGAACGTGCTTCAGGAATGACAGTAAGTGCTGGCCTGTGCAGGTGCTGCTCTGGGGAGCTGGCTGCACCTTGTGACATTCCTACGTGTTGCTCTGGGAGTTTTCATGCTTTCCTGCATCTCTTTTATTTTTTAGCACACCAAATTCAGTTTGGGGTTTTCCTTGTTTTTAAAATACGTCGCAAAAAAAAAAAAAAAAAAGTCAAAATTGAATCTTATTATCATTATTGCCTTAAGTCTGAGGCATTAAAATCACATATGTGGGTTTTGTATGTGTGTGTAATTTATGGATTACTGTTAAGATGTTATTCCACATAGATCATTTTTTGGCTCATCGAGATCAGACCTTGGGTCAGCCAGAGAAAAAAATTATGTATCGAAAGCAATGGAAGAGACCTCTGCTTGAGGGGTGATTTAACTTTGCTGTACAGCTTGCAACTCTGCTGTTGCTGGCACACAGTTGTTAAGGGCTGTCAATGTACCGAGTGATTTGAAGTATTTCCTGTTGCTTTGTAAAGCTGCCTTTCCTGTGGACGTCTGCCACGCGGGTGATGCTGTGGGGCTCGGGTGTTGTTGTTTGATCACTGCCCGTATTTGTTTCAGCAGATAGCATCTAGGGATGTTAACCTAGCAGCACAGGGCAGCTTGCTGCTGGCTGCCTCATGTGGGTGCAGAGGATGGGGCAGCGCTGTGTTAGAGCAGTGAGATCATTACTGAACTAATTGTTCTGATAATTACCTTGGTTTAAGTTTTCCTTTTCTGAAAGGAAAGCAGTAGCTTTAAGTTCCTCCAGCTTCATCAGATGAAAGTGAAACAAAAATGTAAAGTTATTAATCTTATCTGCTCTCGAACTTTCCTTTGCAATGACATTTATTTTAGCTCTTCTGCTGCTGCTCAGTCTGGGATCAGCACAACCCTTAGGCACATCTGTACTTGTCAGACGGGTGCTCACACTCCAGCCTTTCTCCCTGAGCCACCGCTATCCTGGAACTTGGATTTTATAGGAAGTAGTTCTGGAGTGTGGTTCTGCACCTCTGCAGGCTGGACCCATTCCTTTATTGCCAACCAGAGAAGTTTTCAGCAGCTAAGATTTGGTAGCGCTGCAAATTGAGAAATGATGTTGGTGAGCACCTACCTCTTACCAGCCGTGCTTTGTTTTTCCCTGCAGATTTATTGGTTTAAAGATGGGAAGCAAATTTCTAAGAGAAGTGATCACTACCGAATTCAAAGAGAACCTGATGGAACTTGCTCACTGCATGCTGCAGCCTCCACCCTGGATGATGATGGGAATTACACCATTATGGCTGCTAACCCACAGGTAAATGAAGGTTTGGCTCCAGAGCAAACATGCTTCTCAACATGAATCTTCAGAACCTTACGTATGTGTGATTTAATTAAATGATGAAGTCACCACCAAGTATGTAAGTTAGATTTCTGTTTTCATCTTGCATCAGTAGGGTGGGACCTTTCTATCTCCCAGAGATTAGCAACTCAACAGCCTTTTTTTTTCCTAAGGTTTGAGGTTTCAGAGGGAACGGGTGTTGTTGTTTGATGACTGTTCCACCATTTGTTTCAGCAGATAGCATCTAGGTACCTTAACCAAATATGGACACCATATGTATTATACAAGGGGGGGAAAAGTCAAGTTTACCAGCAGTAACTCAATCTGGCTGCTGAGCTTTCAGTTTTCTTCTCATGACACCTCTTATTGACTGAGGCCAACTCTTTGAAGTGAATTGGAGCGCACTGCACCTCTGCACGGTTACCTCAGGCAGGGATTGCAGCTCTGTAGCAAACGATTCCTGTGCTTACTGGGGAGGAGTGCAGAGTCTTTTGTGTTGGTACCAGAGTCTTAAGCGCTGTGTCCTGAAACGCAGAGTGTTACTGCATCTGTAATATTCTCTGTTCTTCACAGACCCCAAACGAGAGCTGAGGTATACAACATTGTTAACTGAAGTTACCGTTGAAGCATCCTATTGAACTAACTTTCTCAATACACTTTTTCCCAGAGCAAAGCAAATCATGGAAAATTATTTGCATGTGAGAAACCAAGGCAGTAACATAACTGAGGGATATAACGAATTACTTTCTTCTGTAGCACCAAATAGCTTGCCAAGACCACGACTGCAAGTAGAATTACACTGTTAAATAACCTCCATCACTGAGACAGAGCTTAATCTAAGAATATTGTGCTGTGTTATGATGTTGCTAGGTTACATGACACTTTTGCCTTGCTCTTTTTACTGTCAGTCCTGCCCTTTCTGCAGTGTGTTTCTCTATACAGAGACAAGAAAGAGCAGTGTTTAGATCCCTGATTCTACCGACTGCAGGGCTTAAATCTAGAGAGTCTGAACATTTTTTCTACATATGCTAATAACAGAAATAAAGAACTAGCAGATGGCCAGGGGAATTCTTCAAGCTGGGAACTTCTATGTATAAAAAAGAAGCATTGTATTTTAACGCTCGGTGCCATTTAAGTTGTGCAAATTCACCACAAGTTTAAAAATGACTTAAAAAAAAAACCCACAAAACAACTGTGCTGAAGGTAGGATACAAATCCTACCTGTATTCCTATCAATGTTGTGTCAGTGCATGCGTAGGGTTTCTCTGTGTAGTTTTATGTGGGATCCAAAATCTTAAAGAAGCTGGTGAATAAGGTACCCTCCTATCTGGACACTGGCACCTGTCCCTCTGTAACTCACGTATGCATATTTAGGCCTTCGTTTTTAACAAGCTGTTCTGCTCATCTGATGACACCAGTGAAGTAGCCTAGATCATTAGCTCTTGTCATTGGTGACACAAATTTGTCAGTGTACTAACGCAGATGTGCTGAACTGAGATGGTTTTGTAATGACCCAAGTTTTGGGGATGGAAAAAACAGTTTGTGCTTTCCTTTCCTTTTTGGGGAAAAAAACCCAAACAAACAAACAACAGGAGCATCCTTTTCTAGATCCCCAAAACAAAGCATATTTCATCAAGCACATGTGTTCGTTCTTCATGGTGTGCTTCCCAAACAAAGATGCTCCTCTCCTGTTAGCTTGCTTTTACTATGTGTTTCACAGCACAGTGGAGGCAAAGAAGGGCTGTGAGTTCACATACAAGCCTCTTGCACTAAAATATCTGGATTCCAATTCTTTTAAGTCATCCCAAGTAGAAATAGTTCTGGCATAGCTTCCTAAATCCTAACGGAAAGTTGTCCATGTCTCAAAGCTATCACGAAGTTAGGCAAATTTGGCAACCTTTCCTTAAGAAAAGCAGAATATGTAAACATAAGGGAGTTGACATCAGGGTTCTGATGGACTGGCAGATACTTGCTAGATGGTGCTGTGATTTGGTCATTGCTATTAGGACTATCAATCTACAGAGCAAAAAGGCATGTTCGTAGCTGCTAGAAATTAATTTATCTTATGAAAGCAAAGGATTTCATTCCTTAAAACTCTGCTGGTTTACACTGTCACACTATCTGGATAAATACTACAGCATTTATGTATGCAAGATGATTTGTTGATGCACCTTAGAAATTACCTGTGGTAGTTAATGCTGCACTACTGCCTACAGCATGAAGTGCAGCGAGCTGGAATTAAGTTGTAATGCTGCTGGGGTTTGCAGTACAACTTGCCATCTAACTCGAGCCAGAGAAAACTGATCTCAGATCTAGAAAAACATAAAATCTTGCTTGGTTCAGGCTGTTACTTAAAAGTTACAACCATTAACTGATCTCTTGCCACGAGCTCTAAGCATGGTCCTTATTTTCACCTTCTTTCTCTCCACTTCTTTGCAGTGTGCACCCAGAGGTCCCCTCTCCTGTGCTTTCTAGGTCATCTTCCCACGAACCATTTGCCGTATGCATTGCTCCTTCCTGTTCATCCCATAGCTTTTCCAAATCTGGGGCTTCCAGCTAGTTCTTTACTGTACAAATTCCTTCCAGGACTTTGTGTTTCCATTTGTGATGCCTTCATGTGTTGAGATACACAGCAGTTATTCAAAATAGCGTTAATTCATCACCTGTCAGAATAAAATAAATACACAGCAGTGCCTGAAATAGAAATCTACTTGTTCCAGGTGTTTTTAATGGTAACACAAAAAAACTTCTGCATAAGCAATTGCTTCAGGTTATGTGCAATGGTTTATTTTACAGTTTTTCTTGTGGGCTATACGGGTCATGGGAATGGAATTGGGATACAAGGATCAAGTCTGACAGCCCGGCAGTGACAAAAATGTCTTGGCCTTTTGAAGGCTCAGTCAGTTCATTGTATGGCTTACAGCCAGCGGTGCTGCTACCTCTTGGTGTTTTGTGTGGTGGTGGTCTTTTTAAAATGTAAAAACTGGATAGAAAGTGGATGGTGGAACGTTTTAAGCAGTCACAGTTATTTCCATCTGTTCATTGTTAGTTGCAAGCTGATAAAACAGTTCAATATCCGAAGGTATCTTGACAAATGATTTTAAAGGATTTTTTGAAAGAAGAGGTGATATTACAGGCTCTGTAACAGGCAGGCAACAAAGAAGAGATCAGGTTAATCTCAGTTAATCTCAGGTTGATCTCAGTTAATTGTCTTCCTCTTCATCGTTACTACAGGGCAGAATAAGCTGCACAGGAAGGCTGATGGTTCAAGCTGTAAATCAGAGAGGCCGCAGCCCTTGGACACCTCCTGGCCAGCCTCATATCAGAAGGTACTTGATGCTTTTTTTTTCTCTCTTTGAACATTATCTGTTTTGGAAAATGGCTGTTTTGAAGAATCTCAAGTAAGAAGGCAAGTTAGAAGTGTGGCATACAGGAAGAAGCCTCCCCACTGCTAAAACCTCTGCAAACCTTGCACAATAGGAAACTAGTGGGCAATGTCAGAAATGACATAGCTTTAAAGTATCTTGAACTTTGCTTGTCTCCCTTTCCTTTCTTTGTGCTGTTCACTGTCCACAAGTTAGACTGTAAGCTGTGAGGAAAGCCGCTGTTGCTTCTGTGGGTATTCAGCATTTCAGTGCAGTGGGAGCCTGTACAGTGTGCAGCGTTAGTAAGCATTTTTTAACAGAAACAGCAGAAATAACTGTAAGCCACAGAGTTTATTGCTATTTCAGTGATTTCATTTCAGGTTCTTAGCAGGAATTATGAGTCAGATATAAAGCATTAAACTTATCTTCAGTGAGTTTACAATTATTCACACACGGAGCTTCGGTTTACGTTTTTGGACCATATAAGGGAATTTTCCTCTCCATATGTTTTTTTTCATTGCCCAAAGCATTTATGAGGGTATTTAGCACAGCTCAGACATCTTCAGACAATACAAAAAAATTCCTTTTGGTTTCACAAACAGGGCTGCTTTCAAGGAAGCATGAGGGCTCTTCTTCAGGCCTTCGCCGTAACGAGGGCTGTGATTTGCTTAACGGTCACAACAGCTACAGAATCTCAGTACTGCCTGATGGCCATATGTAGAACAGATGTAATTACCTGCTGTCAGAGTGCAGCAAAGCAGCTCAGATGCCCCCTGCCACACTGCAGAGCTGCGACGTGACATACAGGCATCCTCTGCCAGCCCTTGTGCCTGGAGGGTGTGATGAGATGGGGCTGCTGAACAGATCTCATCTGACTTCTACATTGAGCAAACCAGGTTTCCCCTGTCCTGAAAGTGCTGCCCACTGATGCACCTGCAAATAATGGGTACAAAAGAAAAGTCTGTGTTAATCCAGGAAGGGAAAAGCTGCAGGGAAGAGTCAGGTTTCAGCTAAACTAGCTGATGCACAGGAGTGAGAAAGGGGAAGCATTTTTAAAAGGGAGTAGTGGAGGAAGGGAAATAGGTATGGACAAGAGAGAATGGAGCAGCTGACACTTCTGTGTCTCTGTGAAGGATAAAATGCAGACCTCCTCCTGCAGCAGGCAGAGCCCCCACTAATAGGGGTGAGCCCTGTTTTGCAATCTTGCCAAACGCAATTGAAATCAATTGAAATCTGAGGCCACTCGCAGCTGCTATTTTGCTGTTCAGTTGCTGCAAGCACTCTGGCAGTTTTGGATGGGTGTGTAGCAGAGAAAGGAATTGTAAGAGATTGGCATATAGCAGTTTAATTAAAATGAGAGCAACTACTGGGAATTCTTACTTCCCGCACAGTTTCAGGTCTGTTTCAGCGCTGTTTCTGTCTCGTGGACCTTCCCACTGCTCCCATCATCCAGTTCTGCCCCGAGCTGATGAAATCTGAGCATGGACCACATTCCTGTGACAAACTCCCACCACCACAGCTTTTCTAATGGAACAGACCACAGTCATGTGCTCTGCTCTACAACTGGTCACACACTTTCGTACACTTCTGATAAGTAATATTCCTGTTGCATTACAGCCTTTTTTTTTTCTGAAGGCTTTTTTTTTGCTTGAGAGCAACAACAGTGTCTATGACAAGTGATTATTAATGAACTTTCTTACTTTCTACGCTGCTGACAGGCTTTTTCCTGAAGTACTAGATCTCTTACAGAGTGTGTTGTGGCAGACCTCTGGTTTTGTTACCTTCACTACTTCATTGCCATTTTAAGGCATGCTTTCTTGATGTCACTTCATTTTTCATGTGGTATTTTTCTGAAACTTGCTCTGCTTGCAAAAATTACCTTCTCAGCCTTACTTGGAGAGAGGGTTTTAAAACATCTGGGGTGTGCAAGGTTCAGGCCCCCACATCACAGCACTCGGTGCTGCAACATCAGAGTGATCTCACAGCATGCAGCAGACCGCAGTTCCAAGCAGATGGTCTTAAAATGCATGAGATGGAAGGAAGATTTAAAAATGTGTGTATTAGGGTTACTTTGTAAAAGATGTAAAAAAAAAAAGACACAAAGTTTCTGATACTAAGGAGTGTGCTGATTTAGCTTTCCTTTTCTACCTGTAATTTGAAAGCCTAGTTAAGGCACGATTCAAGAAAAAGCCCCTATCGTTAAAAAACTGCTTTGATCACAAACTCAGCCTCTTTATTTTCCACTTCCTTGGGTGTGATTTTTTTCCCCCTGGCTTCCCTCAGTGCTGCTGCCTTCTGCAGCTACAGCAGTGGATAGTGGCGTGCAGGAAGGCTTTTACCCTTCAGTGCCACCTGTTCACCTGCTGTTTTCTGAAGGGTAAATGTAATTGCAGGGGCTGTGTGCTTGCTGCTCCATAGCAGGACAGGGTGGGGTTACATACATAGGACACCAGAAATGAGGAACTGAAGCTATATTCTAAAGCCTGCCAACTTTAATTTGTATTTCAGTGATTTAAAGACTAAACAAAATGTTCTATCATGTACAAGTACAAGATGATTACAAGTAATTATTCTGTAGCAAGACTGTTTTCTAGATTTTTCGGGATGCCTCTTCTGATATAGTGGTATCTGACTACACTGATAGCTTTCTGCTGTCTCCTGGTGTTTTAAGGCCGCGGTCTCGATCGAGGGACAGTGGTGATGAAAATGAACCAATCCAGGAACGATTCTTCCGGCCCCATTTTCTGCAGGCCCCTGGAGACCTGACTGTTCAAGAAGGAAAACTCTGCAGGATGGACTGCAAGGTAAGTGCCAGGCACAGGCCAGCAGCTACCTCACTGTAACCTCGGCAGTCAGAAAACAAGTGGCATGAGATACTTCTAAAATGCTATTTTACCTATTGGCATTTACCTGTTTTTGCTTTGCAGCAAAAGTTGACAAATAAAAACTTGCATCCTCAGGAAGGAAATTGCTTCAGGCAAACCTGAGAGCTAACAGAAAAAGGAATGTTAAATTCACTTCCTTTGGGCTGCAGGGGGAAGCAGCTCGCACTTTAAAGCCAGCATGCTTTGAAGTCTTTTTACTACTTCAGTTTCCATCCTCTGTTACTTTCAGACCCTCTGTGACTTTAACAGAAGTGATGAAGGCTGGGGCTTCTGTTTACTCAGTGATGATCTACTTGGGAGAAGCTGTTTGTTTTCATGCAGAACCCCATCAGGTGGCAGGGCTTTTAGTAGTGCAGGACTCACACAGACAGACTGAAACAATGAAATGGAATGCAGAGCTCAGTGATTAGTCAGCTAACATCTTTTTGTCTACAAGTTTTTGACAAGAAATTAGTTGAGAAATACGGTGTCATTCCAGGTGAAGAGCAAATGATGAGAAAGGATACAAGGTGTCACCCTACCTTTTGTTGCAATGTATTGTTGTTTAGATTCTAGCATATCTGAACACTGATCTTTTTTCAGTCACACCTTTAAGACACCATGGGATTCAGGCAGTTGGCAAGTAAATGAATGCAACTAAGTCAATGTGTAATTCAGATAAAATTAGTTCTTTAAATCTTGTGGTATACCTGCATTAGCAAACAAAACCAAACTCTTCTGAAGTAATGAGCCAGGACTCCTTTGCTGTTTTTGCACGGCAAATAATTTCCCGTTATTCCGTTTGCACTGAAGGTTAGCGGATTACCAACACCAGATCTGAGCTGGCAACTGAACGGGAGGCCCATCCGTCCTGACAGCTCTCACAAAATGCTGGTGCGTGAGAACGGGGTGCACTCCCTGATCATAGAGCCTGTCACCGCGAGGGATGCGGGAATCTACACGTGTGTGGCCAGCAATCGGGCTGGAGAAAATACATTCAGCCTGGAGCTCACTGTTGCAGGTAACATCTTCGTGCTGAAAGCGTAAGGTAGAAAAGTAAAGTGCTGTCCCAGGACGTGGCTGAGGGTTGGGGAAGGGGAAGAGGAAACCAGTGACAGAGCCGTATCATATCTCTAAGGTGATACGTTTATGTTACGTTTTGTTCAGTAGCATGGAACCTCCGGGTATGTTGTGAAGAAAAGAGGGTTGTTTTCATCCCGAGGCACAGCTGAGGCCACAAAGCCAACTGTTTACTTCCTTGTGTTGTGGATTTTTTTCCCCACAGCAATATGTGCAGACCCGTATCTATGCCTGGGCTGATAGCATGACATGGTTCGCAGGGCGTTAGATTAATGCCATTCCAACCAGCTGGCAAAGTACTTCTTGTACATTTAAAGGCTCATCCTTTTATGGAGGATGAAGGAGCACTGCTTTACAAGCACAGTGCAGTCAAAGAATCTAGTTGCCAAGCTCTACATTTGAACTATTCCAATGGCTGAGGGGGAGGAGAAAGAAAATCCTCAACTCTATTAGATCTCCCATTTCTTTTATTAAAATAAGGATGTGACTGTTTTCTTCAGATGAGGTGGGGCTAGGCTTTGTAACTAATGAAAACGACACCAAATTTGCCTGCCTCTTAGGCTGTTCCTTTATATACGCAGAAGTGTCAGCAATACTGCAATCCTTATTTTCACAGCTAAGGAAGTACACAAAGCACCTGTGTTTATAGAGAAAATACAGAACACCGGTGTGACTGAGGGATTTCCAGTGCGACTGGAGTGTCGAATCTCGGGGGAACCGTCGCCTCAGATATTTTGGAAGAAAGAGAATGAGTCAATCACACACAATACTGACAGAGTGAGGTAAGATGGTCTGAGAATTATCTTGCTCTTCCTAACTTCATTAATGATTTGTCCTGTAACACGAGTGAAAACCAAAAAGGTCGTAAGAATGCTTTGTGTGAGCAGCACCATATTAACTAGTTACTGTAATACTTCTGGCCAAAGTTGAGTTACATCCACTTGCATGGAACCAACTCCTCCATGAGACAGTGGCTTTATGCACACTTTTCCCCAGCATTTGCTAGTTCAGAGCAACTTGCTTCCATCACCTCCAATCTTTAGCACTCCACTTGTCCCCTTTACCCATGCTTCCTCTGGGAACAAAGGCAGCTAAAAGTTGAGCTCAGTGTTGCTATTACAACATAAACTAGCTTTGGGTTAGCCTTTAAATCATACCAAAACCTCACACCTCTTTACAGGGACATATTATAGGGTAATGGAAAAAAGACATATGTATATATATTTATTTCTAAGATCTGTACGTTTGTCATCAATATTTGACAGTGTTTTGTAGGAATATGTAAGAGAAAATTCCTGATCTATCGAAAGAAAAGGAACTCAATACTGATATGGCACTGTAATAAATTACTGCTGTCCTAAATAACTGCAGATATTTCAGTACTTCACTTCTCAAGTCAGGTCTTGTATCCTGTCCCCACAAAGTTGTGTAAATCTGCTTTCCAGATGTCCTAATCTGTCGCTTTGAAAGAGAAGCTGCTCTGGGTGGTTTCTGCTTCTTTCTTTTTAATGCAGGATATTCCACTGCCAAATTTCCAAGCCGTTTCATTTACCACTTGCTAATTTCAGAGGAAGCTTCACGTTAATTAAAAGTAGACTGTATATTTAATGTCAAACTAGGATGGGGGCTTTTTGTAATGACAGTTAAATGCCTGCACTGTCTTTCAGTTGAAGTAGTAATTTGCAACTTGCCCTTTGTTCAGCATGCACCAGGACAACTATGGCTATATCTGCCTGCTGATTCAGGGAGCTACAAAAGAGGATGCTGGTTGGTACACCGTTTCAGCTAAGAATGAAGCTGGGATTGTGTCTTGCACTGCCAGGTTGGATGTTTATAGTAAGTGACTTCCTTTTTCATGACCGCATTAATCCCTCAAAAGCAACAGTTCTACAAGTGTCAGATTGTTCACAGAATCATTTACGTTGGTCTCTCTTTCTTTTGTTTATAGTTTCTCCTCAATAATAACGATCCACATCAAGACAACAAATGCTCTGTCAAAGTACTGCCGCCATCTTTCAGATACCAAAATAAAACAAGCATGCATGCATTCTATTTTTGCTTAGTATATTAAATATAGCTAATTAACAACAGATAACGGCATGATTAGATGACTTGTGGATCATTATTACTATTACTGTGAGCACTTCCCTAACTTGTTGTATTCTTTTTCACCTTAGTGTGTAGTACGCCTGTGACAACTACCAGAACTGTAGCAGTTAGGCCTTTCTGCCTAACTCTATAGTTTGTTCCAGAGCAGCCCCTTACACAGTGAACATCCTCTTAAACTAAAATCCCATTACCAATCCCCTCATAACAAGAATAAATGAGCGGGAAAATGGGAACGGTAGATGTTTTCTGGGGTGGCAGAGATAGGGAGACTTGGGAATTAGAACCTTGGCTTCAGGAATCCAGGTTCCTCTGGATTCAGGGGGTGGCAATGGCAACCAGATGATTTCCCATTGCAGCCAGTAACCCTAGAACAGGCTGACACTGTAATATTAGAGCACAGAAACACATACCTCGCTGTTAACCTTCTCACTGATATTAGGAAAGGTAGAAAGGAATGCCAGAAAGTCAAGGTAACAACCACAGATGCTTGTTTTCGTTCATCACGTTTGAAGGTGAAACTAGAAGCTGAGGAAAAAAATAAACGCACCAAGAAATGAGACTTACCTTTCGTGTAATCCTTTTCTGCTGCCCAGAAATGAGTGTCTCTTTACGAAGGATAGATTATGAATCTGATGCACACTGTTGCAGAGATGATGATGCCTAATTTTTATTCTTTTTAATTTATAGCTCAGTGGCAACAACCACCTCAGACAACCAAGCCAAAGAAGGTGCGGCCCTCAACCAGCCGATACGCTGCACTGTGTGACCAAGGACTAGACATCAAAGCAGCTTTCCAGCCGGAGGCAAATCCAGTCCATCTGACTATGCAGCCTGGTTTGGTAGAGAGCGATGACCTCTAGATCCGAGCCACCACTTCCATCATCTTCTTTCAAAGCAGAAACACTGAAAGCCATTGCCTTGACCAATGATACTCCTATGTCACTTTATGCAAAGGCAAACACCTTCAAGTACAAAAGATAAACAACAAACACAATAACCATGTATTCCTTATTCAGTATACCAAATTAGAAGAATAGGTAGATTATTAATAGAAATGTACACATTGCACAACAAATCACGTTCACCATTTCCTTATACCTAAGTTGCTTCAGCTCTTTGAATGAATAACTCTTTTCATAAAGGCCAAAATGCATCAGTGAAACAGACTTTTCAGAAGGAAACACTACCAACCACCACGTGCCTTCGTAAGCAGTAAGCAGATGTTACACAATGCTAATGGTGCGAGATGTTCTCTTTGAGGCCATTAGATGACAAAGAAAACTAGGATGCACGGTAATCTCTAGTTCTAAAATGGCAATGCATTCTGGTAGCTACAGTGAACAAGTGCAATATTGTAATAAAAAAGGAAGAGACAAGGAAGAGAAACATAAGCAAACGCTGCATCTCTGCAAACTGTTTTTTATTCTACAATGAAAATGATACTTTGCCTTAAATGCCATTAACATGGACAATTCTATTAAGTAACGTTGAAGCCCCAATTTTTAATTCTTTTCTATTTCTCCTTTCTGCCACCTAGGAGGAGGCTTACTTAGAAACATACAGCAAAGAGGGTTAAGCACGAATGGTTTAACCTCTTCAAACTAATGAAGAAGATACATAACAAAGTCTACCCCAGATGATAAGTCTTAGGAACTAGAGGAGAGAAAGTGCCTACGGTATGAACCGCTGCAGTAGATTGCTGCAAGGGGTGGGAGGGGGACAGGGCAAGAGGCTGAAACTCTGCGTGGATTTCCTGAAGACAGCCTGCAACCTCCTAACACTCTTGCTGAAGAATCTGAAATTCTAAGGTGAGCTGAGAACTGAGCAATGTATGTAAGGGCCGTTTGACTGCTTAGCACTTGAGTAACACGTGTGAGGATTTTAGAAACGCACAGTAAGTGAGAAGTGGGTTGAGACTGCAGTAGGAATATCGATGAAAAGTAAACACCATAGGTGATAAGCTTGCAAATCTGAGGAGGCAGAAGATGATGGACAAAACACGAAAACTTGCACCACTTTTTCTTCGTATCATATGTGTTTCTGGATTTTTTTTTTCTCATCCTTCCTGTTGTTTGCCTACAACAGCTCTGTTAATGGGTAGGGGCTGCGTGCAGTAGATGAAATGCTACTTTCAGAATGCAAGGCAAATCCACATCAAACTGGAGCTCTACCTCGTCAAGTCTGACAAGGTAGTTTTAAATTAGAACCAGATGAATTTCAGATGAAGGGGAGGGAGGGATGGAAGAGTTGCTAGGCCTGACAAGAAAAATGAGTGTTTGATGGTACGAGCATACTTTGCTATGAAAGGAAAACACTGTATTCCTTATATGAAGCACATACATGGTATCTTTCGTTATTTATAATAAAAGTGTTGAAATCTTTTATCCCAGTTCAGTTACTCAGAAGTCCTGTACTTAGTTGTTTTTTTTATTTTGTAATTGTGTACACCATATATTGCATTACTGCTATAAGTGTATTCCTTGTAAGTACACAAAGTTTGTTTGTTTGTTTTTTAGTGACTAATAAACTTTAGCACATAAGTTAGTATTATTCTATGCAAATTGGTGCAGGACATGACCAGTTCTGGGAGTCGTTCCTCTAAATTAATGTCATGCTTTGTTGTATGGGAATAATCTGATATTCTAGAAAAAGTATGTCATATCATTTGCAAGATTTTTCCACAACTCTGACATGCTAATTTACTTTTTTTTTTTTTTTTTTTTTTTTTTTTTTTTTTAGCTTCACTAGCATTATTTTGCCACTCTCTATTTGTATTTATAAAAAACGTACTATCATTACTTTGGATTGTTGTGCTGGTATAATGTGGGTTTAACGTCAATAAATATTACACAAATAGAAAGTTTTTCTTCTGGTAAAGACTATTAACTGCTTTGCTACTAGCATGCCAGATTTGGAAATTTAATTATTAGGAAATTAACGAAACAAGGTCTTTATGAAGCATCTACACTTGACTAGAATTTGTTTACCATCCTATTCTTTTTGTCTCTCAATCTTCTTATTTTTGTCTTTTTAAGAGGAAGATGACTCGCTGTTCTGTGAAAATTGCTCATCATTTACGTGAAGATGCTTCTTTAGCTCAGGTGTTAGGAATACGTGCAGGTCTATTTCATGTCTCTGGCACTTGCTGTATGACATCACTAATAACTGATTCTAAGTAAAACGGTAAAGAAAAAGTAAAATTGATTCTAAGTCCAAGTGCTGCTAAATTGGTGTAAGAACAGACTTCTAAAAAGCACCGAAATTCAATGAAGAAAATGCAAAGACTTACTTGTAAAATCCTGAACATTTCCCAACTAAAACTTCTCCTTCTTTCCTGTCTGTGCAAAAATACTGAGAAAGCTGCAAGATAATCAGTTTTTTTTTCTTTCAGGCTTACATTGCAAGCATTGATTACTACAGAGAGAATTATCATTGCAACCAAGTCATTACTGACACTAATGGCAGTACTACAACTCAATGGAGTTCCATCTGCTTACAGTAAATTTGTCTTTGGCTATGAGACTGAAAAAAATGAGACAGACTGCTCATGTGAGCTAGTTAAGATGAGATCATCCTCACTTTTTGTCTCTGCATGTACGCACACACACACAAGTAGTAAATCACATCCCTAAGCAGCAAAGTTGTTCTTAAGAAAACATTGAACTGTGCTGTTCCTTAGTTACTGGGACTGTTTGCTTGTACAGAGTCAGAGATAGAAGTGTGGCACACCAAAAATGACATACTGCTCAAGCCAAAAACTAACGTTCTTGGAAGCATCACGATAACCTTCAGCAGTTTAATCTTCCTCCCTGAACTCCAAAGATAGAAAGCGTTATCTGAAAGTGCACTTCCAACACTTCGTATGAAGGGTAGCAAGCTGATCAGCCAGGTGCTTTCAAAGCAATACAAGACTCCATTCAACTGCATTTGGAGTGCTTACAAACCTGTCATAGAATCATTAAGGTTGAAAAAGGTCTCTCGGATCATTGAGTCCAACCCCAGACCATGTGAGTCATGTGGTGGAAGATCATATTTTTAGCACAAGTAGAAATGAAATAATAGGAACAAGTGTATGTACAACAGGGTAACATCAGTTAAGTAGTTAACAGCCCCATGCCTGTTTGAAATAGATTTGTGCCCAAGGAGCAGTGTATGTAATTCTTCACCATGTGACAAGCCTCTTAAGTCTACATTGATCCAATACTAATTTAAGCAACACATCTCATCCCTTCAAAAAAGCTTGCAATTAAGAGGCCTTGAGATCAGGAAAAAAAGGCTCTCACTGACTTTAGTATCTTATTTTCAAGTGCTTCTGTCTTTTCATGTTGTAAATAGAGAACTCGGGAGCCTCTCAGTTCTTGCTTTTAATCTGGGACCAGGCAGCATCCAATGACAGCAACTGCAATTTCCTTGTTTGCAGCATGAAAAACAACAAAAACAGAAAAGGAAATAAAAATCCATGACTGTTCTTCCACCTTCTTTAATATCACATGAATCCTGACATCCTCCATAGTCCTTGGTTCAACCAAATCTTTCACTTGCTCAAAACTCCTCCAAGCAGCTGCAATTGGTTTGTGGCTTTAAAAGGTAAAACAGTTATGTATTATGAAGCAAGGAAAACGAGAGCTCAAAAATATGCATCAACGAGCAGAAAAGTGGCTAGTTTTTTCAATTTCACAGCATCCTTAACTATCACAGCTGCAGTATCCTTAGAGATGTGCAGCCTGACATTAAGTTAGATCCAGTGAACAGGAAGCAGCACCTAACTTCATTTCATCCTATGCTGCTGGGATTTATATTTTCTTAAGCAGCTTTGGAAATGGAGACAGTTAAACAAATAGAGTTGGTAAAGCACAGTAGAGTTCCCCTCCACAGTGAAGCAAAAGCATCTCTTGCAGTTTAAATTGCCTCTGGCTCAAAGCATTCAGTTCACCCAGAGCCAAATGCGTCACGATGTCTGTCACCAACCTCATCAAAAATCTGGCTGATCCTTAGGTCTTTTAAGCATAAATACAAATTATTCACTGCAGAGGACAAATATGACCTTACAGGTAAAATAAACCTGGAGAGAGCGCTCTTGTTAGAATATGCTGCATTCTTACCTTCTGTGATTTCCGTGTTGCCCCACCAAAGTAAGCTAAGGCGCAGAAAGGCTTCGGAAGATACAACTCCAATAACCCACGTTGATACAGACTGTAGAAATTAGGAAGGAAAAGCAGAAGAGTGAATCCGTTAACAGCTTGTCAGTGTTCTCACAAGCACGTTTTCAAAATCTATGCAATATTTGGCCATATCTTCCCACACCTTGTCACAACACGAGCTTCAGGTACAGAACTCCCTGTGAGAGTGTTAAAATCACCCAAAGACAGAATAGATGACATTATAGTTCTTGTATTTTGTGTTACTTATGGTTCTTGTATTCTGTGTTATTTTTATTTGGATTACACTTAGATGATACAAGATGAAGTACCAGAATTCATTAATTTGACAAACCTACTTTCTCTAAAGCATTTTGTGTATACACTGAGAGCTATTAGGTCTCTTCAGCAGCTCACTGAGTATTCACATGCTGAGGGGAGAGAAACAGACAAAGCATTCTGCAATGACTTAGGTTCATGCTCTTAAATTGCAACCCAAGAAGATACAGGAGGAGGAGCACCAGGAGAAGGAGGCCGTGAGCCTAACAAGCCGTCTAGAAAGAAGAAATGGAATGAAGAAATATTAAATGTAAATGGAATTCCATTTTTAGCATGTGGTCAGTGAACTCATATGCGTGAAAAATTGGAATGGCTGGAAATCAGCTGTGCTACCAAATGGAAAATCTCAGAAGAAAGCACGCTATTGCTCAGCTCAGCAGATTTACATAAGCAAGAAGACATCTTTTAGCAACCTGCATCCATTTTCTCATCCTCGCAGTGCATATCCAATGTTTTAACTTGGGTGCCGAAATCACTCAAAGTAGAAAACGTGGGTCCAAAAAACAACAAAAAGAAGTGAGAAGACTAAGATGAAACACGATGCCTACGATCCAGAAAGAAAAGAATGCTTAAATGTGTACTTGAGCATTTCAAATTAAGGAGACGTGATTTGAAGTGAACAAACCAATGAAAATGTACCAGAAAAGATAATGCATCTTGGTTTGAAAATGACAATCTAGATTTTGACCCTGAAGTACTCAGTCTGAAAACCTTATGGGTACACATTGCTGTAATCTTTGTTCCAAGCTGGCTGGAATCAGCTTTACAGTAAGCTGTTGTTTTTTTTGTTTTGGTCTCAGTTTAAGATTCTCTTTTTAAATGGTAGTTTAAAATATGCATAATTATTTATCAAAATATTCAGTATTAAGAAATTCTAATTTTACTTGATGAAAATTCATGTTAATAGTAGGGTTTTTCTCTTCTTTAGCACAACATTGAATAAACCCACCTGGCCATTTCATATTTAGCTATACTACATTTCTCCATTTTTCAATATGAAGCTTGGAATTGTCAGAAGAGGAATCTCTCTAAAAATCTATTTTACACTGCCCTGTTGCTCTGGATGTTGTACCCAGGATAGAACTGTCAACTTCTCCTCTGAAAGTAACGGTGAGATTTGACTTGACCCTTCGTAGAATAGTTATTTATTCAGTAACATTTATTGCTTTTGCTGGTGGATGGTAGAGATGTCAAGCAAAGGCCACATGAAGTTCAACCACAACCAGCACACTCACCCCTAGCAGAGTGCATTTAAGACAATGTATATTAATTATCCGGTCTAGCAACTCGTCATACAATTCTGTTCCAAACCACACAAAGGAAACCCTTGGGAATCACCAGTGAGCTCTGATTTTTGGCCAACATCACAGACAAATTTTGTTCACACAATGTGTATGAAATACCTGACTTCCAGTTACTGAAGCCCATCTGTTGTGTTGTCAGGATGCTTAACTTATTACCTGGGAACTCCCAGACAGTTCAGCACTTATTACTTCCTTTAACATCAATTTTTTTCTGTAAATACCAAAAAAATGCCAGTCATTATTTGTGACCATCTGATGGAAAATAAATAAACTTCATATACTGAAAACAATACATAAAATGTGTAATATAAATGCAGTCTCAAAGGGGAAAAAAAAGTTCAAGTTGTGCCTTGTGAAGCTGTTATTAGAGTATGCTTAATGAAGTATTTCCATTATTCTGATTTTATATGCTACAGCACAGTGCAAAAAGAGCCTCTGTGGAACACGTTTTAACATTTTGAAAGGGCTTTGATGCCTTTCTAGGCCACGATTTCTGCCCACTGCACAAATTCAGAGCCCATTTTTGAGTTATAAATGGTGCTTTCAGCACCATAACAACGACATGTGCTGATTCACCTGAAATAAGAAAAAGGAATATCATACAGCAGCAACAACAACAACAAAAAACATGGAAAGAAAAGCTAATTTTTGAATTCTTACACTGCTTGACAAAATCAAATCTTGACTCATGTAAGAAAGCTCAGTAAGGACATCTTTTAACAGTTTACTATTTATTACTTTATAGGGAGGAAGGAGAAAAATAGATCAAGGAAAGCATATGAAACTGAGGATTCAGAAAAAGGAAAAAAGAATGAGGGATGTTGAACGTTACACAGAGAGCCATTCAGCATTTAATGTGATTCTGCAGAGAACCTCTTACAGGGTTTGACAAGCAGCTTTATCTGCTTTTAAGTCAGGTCATCCAATCTTATCCCATAAGTCAACACAAGTAAGTAAACAGCTTTAAAGTAATGTACATACATCAACGCTCTGGAGCAGACTCTTATCTTTTGCACACCACGTGGTGTCCAGCAGAGATGCACCGAGACCAGGAAAATCTGTAGTTAAAATGCAGATTCATCCAGAAGTTATCTTTCAGTTTATCACTGTTCAAGTTTATTAATCTATAAATGTTAGCATTAAAAATGACAAAAGCCCAACTGCAATACATCATCCTCATCTTGGTACATTTCTGACTTTTGTGTTCCAGTGCAAAAGCTAAAGTCATTCAACCAAAGCTGTGACAACCTTTGATGCAGAAGACGGTCTAAGTCAAATGCTAGATGACATCAAGCAATAAAATAATAAAAACTATTAAGTAATAATAACAAAATAATGATAAAAACATTTCAGTGGGAAAAACTATGTATTCTTTTTGAACAAAACCTAACAATAATAATAAGAAATAATAAACTAGGGCACAGGATCCAGAGAGACCTTCTTTCTCCACAATTTCACGGAACATTTCTCTCACCAGCTCTGAGCTAATCTGCCCATGTAAGTCAGAAATAATTCTTCTTTAGTTTTCCTGTAAGTTCAAGGATACAGAGTCCACCTTCTTAGCAAGTTTAACTTGTGATTCTATGATTCTATGATACTATGATCTGTCTCGTGGTTCTCCTGCCAGATTCGTCTCTGCGTTAAGCATCCATCTGCGATCTCCTGCAGCTCCGGCAGAGGGCAATGTAATTTAGCCATTTACAACACGCTCTTCAAGGCAGCTGCCGTCAAGCAGCTCCTACAGAATTCCTCAGGTGTTATTGTTGCTCTGGATTTGTGCTCTAGTGCTGAACGTTTAAAGTTGTATCTTCCTCTGATCCCAGAAAAGTTCACATTGCTTATTACTGTGTAGGCAGATATTCACATTCACATGCATAAAGCTGTAATGGGATAAACAGTACAGCAACAACAGCTGAGTAACACAAGCCTAGACAGTAACAAATCAGAACGAGCCCAAATGCAGCAGCCATAAACAGAGAAACAAAAGAAGAAAAACTACATTAGAAGGCCTCCAGTAAATCAGAGATCTCTAGCAAGCAAGCTTCACTCCTCCACCAACCCTTGTCCTGGCTCTACTCCTCCCCGTCACTCAGCTGCACTGCTTGCACCTGAGCTCCACTGGGTTGGTCCTGCCTTCCCACCAGGTGCTCAATCAGTGCTTCAGCTGTGACTTCGCATTGCTGCTACAGTATGAAATGAAAACTCACTTTCAGAGTGAAACAACAGGAGACCTGCACTGAAATCATTCACAGGAAAGCGTTATTTAACAGTATGTAAGTTTATGGGTCATGACAGATCATGAAACATTTCTAAAATGTCATGTAAAGTGTAAAAAAGGAAAAAGAGTTTTATTCTTCACTTCATTTGGCATTTTCAGCTCCCTGCATATAAAATGGCAATGGTGTCACTTTTTTGTGGCCCTCCTCTGGGCACACTCCAACAGGTCCGCGTCCCTCCTGTGCTGAGGACTCCACATCTGGATGCAGTGCTCCAGGTGAGGCTTCACCAATGCAGAATAGAGGAGCAGGATCACCTCCCTCACCCTGCTGGCCACGCTACTTTTGATGCAGCCCAGAATACAGTTGTCCTTCTGGGCTGTGAGGACACATTGCTGGCTCTTGTCCTGCTTCCCATCCATCAATATCCCCAAGCCCTTTTGGGCAGAGCTGTGCTCAATCCTTTCATCCTCCAGCTCGTACTGACAGCAGGAATTGCTGAATGTGAGGTAACCAGGTACAGTTCTGCAGTTGGATTTGCTGAGGTTCTACAGGGCCCATTGGTCGAGCTTCTCTAGATCTCTTTGGATCACATCCTGTCCCTCAAAGGTGTTGACCACATCAGACAGTGTGCTGTCATCTGCAAACTTGCTGAAGATACACTTGATCCCACTATTGATGTCATCAATGAAAATATTGAAGAGCCTTGGTCCCACTGACCCTTGAGGGACACCACTCATCGCTGGTCTGCTTCCAGACATTGATTCATTTTCCTCATTCGTTGAACAGTCCAGCCATCAAATCCGTATCTTTGTAACTAGGAGAGAAGGAAGTTATGGGGGACCATGTTAAAAGCCTTACAAACATTTAATGGTATGGTAGTGAAGCAACAGCTGTATTTCTGGCTTCCTTACTGGGAGTTAGTGGCTTATGTCATTGGGTTCATTGCTATTTGGAGCATAATCAGCACGCATTCATTCTCTGTACAGCCAGCATATAAAATTTGCAAGAGCTGCATAGAGTGCATACTCGATCAGTGTAAATCACTTAGCAGCCCACATAATGGACATCTGGCTACTGGACTAAAGAATGCACTTGGTAACGCAGGCAGATGAGTCATGGACAAGTTTTCCATTTATATATGAATGATTATATCCGCAAGAGACTGAAGGAGAAAAGACCAGCTTTACAGCAAGCGGAGGGGAAGATGAAATACTCTTGCAATGTTTTCTTGTATTTTGAATACTTGCCTCTAGTGCCAAGGTGGCTTTTTGCAACAGTTAATGATTATCATGGACACAACCCAGTTCTAATCACCCAAAGGACCAGGCAATTCTGTTCCTTTGACTGAGGGCTTATACTGGTGGTGAACATGTGCAAAAAAATCCAGTACCGAAAGTAAGTTTAGACTTTTGAGCAGGGTTTAACTGTAGCAGAATCCTCCCCACCTGAACTGGAAACTAGGAAATCCTCATTTTGCTTGAGGAGCAGTCTGCAGTTGTGTATGTTGGAGCCTCAGCTAATAATTCAACAGAGATTTCCTGGGATTAAACTGTCAGTTAGGGTATGGTCCTCGTTTAGACCACTGACATCAGAGTAGGGGTGTGTAGGCTGAGTATCAGCAGCTGCAAAGAACGCAGATGATGAGCTTTGTCCTTGCCAATGAATGTCGAATCCCTAAACATTTTCACTCAGTTAATATGTATTTGCCAGTCAGCAAATGCTGCGAGCAGCAAAGCATAGACTTGAGCTCAGAATAATGCATGTGTAACGAGATAGGATTGCCTGTTTCCATTGCACGTCTTTCCATTTGCATTTCAATCTCACAATACTGTGAATCAGTTTTGCTGCTTCTAGTTTGAAATGAAAACTAGCCCTTCTTAAAACTCTTCCAGTATTAATAATCTTACCTAGATTTTCTCTAGGTTCTCACAAAATCCTCTTCTTGTCTGCATTCCTCCACACACTCTCTTGTTTTGTCGTGTTTGTGCACCCATGTCACAGGTTAAACAGACATGTCTTTCTGAACCCAACTTTTAGCTGGCGTGTAGAGAAATGAATGCTGTGGGACTAACTCATTGATTTATAGTTTGGGTTGTCTCATTAAGCAGCATTTGGCCCACGCGTCCTAAATAAATGGTGGATTTTTGTAATGAAATTTTATAGGAGGTTACTTTGGCAGATGTTTCTATCTGTGTGTGTGTGCTTTTACATTCTGGGTGTAGCAGAAATTCTAAATCATGGCTTGAACCAGAGATGGAGCACCTGGTGGGAAGACAGGGCCAACAGAACCTGGGGAGCTGAGATGCATCCAGTGCAGACCTCATTAAAGGGTTGGCAGTGGAGGCACAGCTGTCTTGCTGGAGGTCACTGCCTATCTGAGACCTTCTCAAGGTCTGGAGATCCATGGCTCCCTCTGCCCTGCTAGTCATGGAACTGGGCTGAATCAACCCACAAACCATCGACATCTTGTTACGTTTGTATATTAGGGAGATGTGTCCATTAACTTCAACTGTCTAATACATTCTGATTCAATAATTGCTGTATCTTCTGTTTTTAACTGTTCCTACGAGTTGATCGCTGCTCAGCAGTATCCAGCCACTTAAGAGAACGCCTGCATTACAAAAACTAGAAGTCTTCACCTGTGGCCTCAGTGTGCCTGTGTGAGGAAAATCCTTGTCAGGCAAGTGGATCTGAAAACTAAATCCCGTATCAGAACATAGCCCTTCTTAATTGTACATCTTAAAACAAACAAAGCACTAAACAGTTATAATAGCCCCATGCAAAAGAAGCTTAAAGCATTGGAATAAATGACATTGCAAGAGGCTGGCAGACAGTCGCTACTCAGATTCCACAGGGCTTCATTTCAGAGCCCATTCTCTTCAGTATTTCTATAAATGATCTGGATACAGGACTGCAATGTGTATTCAGTGTGTTTACTGATGGCACTAAACTAGGAAGAGCAGCTGACTCCTCACGGATAGAAAGGCTTTGCAGAGAGATCTCAACACTTTAGTAAGCTGTACAGTCACCAACCACGTGAAGGTTGATGAGAGTAACTGCATATTCTGCACCTGGGTTGGGCCAACCCCAGCTACCCATACAGACTGGAGCATGAGAGGCTGGAGAGCAGCCCTGTGGAAAGGAATCCTGGGGGCTGCAGTCAATGACAAGTTAAATTCAAGTCAGCCACATGCCCCAGCAGCAAAGAGAGCCAACTGTTCCCTGTGGTACATTGGGCCTGGCCCACCAGCTCAGCAAGGGAAGGGATCATACCATTCTGTAGCCTTGCTTTAAGCACTGTGTGCTTTGGTTTGGGCATCGCTGTATTAAAAAAAATAAACTTCTTAGAAAGTTTCCAAGTTTAACAACTTTTTAACTCACATCTTTGTTTCTAATTTCAGCATTCTTTTTCCGTCTATGCACTCCTATGGGAAATACATCAAGAGGCTCGAGTTTTCACCTCCACTTTCTTCACGTGGAATGAAGCGCTGTGGGTACAAATCACAGACAGAAAACAGACAGGTGAGAAAACCTCAGGTTGGAGTATGTCGCACCGCTATCGGCATGCCTGAAATCGGCATGCCGCGGGCTGGAACAGCGGCGCCACCTGGTGGTCGGCGGGAGCGACTGCAGGTTCGCAGCCGCAGGGCCGCGATCGGCTGAGAGCAAATCGCGGAGTGACCGACCCAAATATTTCCCCGGCCTTTGCTCTGTGCCGCGAAGCACAACGCCGGCAGCCCGGAAACAGAACAGCAAGGTTACGTTCCAAGCAGCTCCGATCCACCTGGTGCTTTCCCGGCTCCTTCCCCCCATTAACCCGAGTTTAAAATAAAGAAATAAATAAAAAATAAAGAAATAAATAAAAAATAAAGGAGGAGGGAACGGCCCCTCCCACGACTTCGGCACGCCCCTACGCAGCTGCAGCGCTCCGGGCCAGCAGCCCGCCTCCCGCGGCCTTTCTCCCCGCCCACCCACCGCAGCCCGCTGCGGACGGGGTCGCCGCCGGCTCCGCGCCGTGCCGCCGGTAGGTGCGAGCGGCCGCCCCACCAGCCACATCGACGGGGGGGTACCGGCCTGACGGGGCAGGGCAGGGCAGGATTCCGAGTGGGTCTTGGCCGCTCGTGGGATCGGGTAGCGCCGATACGGGCGAACGGAACGGGCGCGCTGTGCGGCCGGCAGCGGAACGGCGCTCCGCGGTGACGTTAGAAGCGGCGCTTTCCGAAAGCGCGGCCGCCCGAGGCGTGCTTCCGAGGCGTTGTTTCGATTGCCGAAAGCGGCGGTTCGGCGCTGCTCTTGCTAGAAGGGCACGCTGCCGGCTGTTGCTCAGAATCCATGCCTGGTTGTCCGGATGGGCGGTGGAAGTCCTGGACATTCAGAGTCAGGCTGGGAGCGCACGGTCCTGCTGAATGTATCTGTCCCTGTCCGCTGCCTCTAAGGGTCCCCTCCAACTCAGACGATTGCAGTCCTGTTGTATGCGATCGTAGCAGCAGGACGGAGGCTGTGATCCAGCCAGTGCACGTGAAGAAGAAAATTCCTTCATTCCAAAAAGAAAAGATCCAATACTGACCCTGATACAAATTGACGTGATAGAGCCCAGCTGTGGGTGGGACCGTTTGCAGGTGTTACTCGTGCCACGTGCTCACACCAGAAGCAGGAGGGTTCCCATGCATGTTTCCCCCTTGTGCTCAATTATTTGCTCTTTCCCCACAGGCATGAATTATTCTCGGTTTCTCACAAGTGTGAGTGCAGCAAGAAAAGCCTCTCCAATAAGAGTTCTGAGTGAGTATACGCCCGTTCTTGTCAGGTTCTCTTAAGAGTATCATCTCGTGTTCTAGACTTCATAGAGGTGCTGTGATGAAAGACTTGAGCAGGCTTGAGAGAAAGCCTGCCAGCTGCCAGGTGTTCACTGGGCCAGTTAAACATGACTTGTTATGGAGAAGTCAGGTACATATAAAAACAATAGCCTTGAAATGTTCATTGCAGAAACTCATCCGGACAAAAGAAATAGTGTTGTTGTCACTTAAACAAGTGCCTGAAAGTCTCTGCTAGCGCTTTTGCAGCAGGGGTTTTGGCACAGCTTGCTGTGAATTGACACTCGTTGTCCAGTTGTCTAATAAGTACTGGAGAACAAACTCAGTATTGGAAGGCACTGAGCCAGACCTGATAGCATCCGTGCTCTCACATCCAAGCAGAAAGCATCAAGTCAGCAAGAATTCCATATTGTGAACAAGTTCACTTGCCAAGGTCCACGCTGTGCTAGCAGAGCGCAGATTGGATGTGAATGATTGTGAAATTGCATTTAAAACAAGAGTTACCAACATTTCCTCCATACCACCTTATTTACACGTTGCCTCTGCTGCTAAAGCCACGCTGACAGAAACTCCCTTATTTAAAAGCTGTAACCAGATGTAACTACCAGTAGTAGTAGTAAAACAAAACAAACTTACCTGGGTTATTATTCGATAAAGTGTGTGAGCGACTGCTGCAATGATCAAATTGTAATCAAGCTATTTTCCTTTTGCTGTAGCTGAATTGATGCAAAAGTCTCCTCCGTCTCTCATCTCTCTGGCTGGAGGGGCCCCAAACCCTGCCGTTTTTCCATTTAAGAAGGCTACTATTGCCACTGGACATGGGAACGCTGTTGAGATTGGGGAAGACTTAATGAAGAGGGCTCTTCAATACTCTGCCTCAGCAGGGTATCTGCAAAGGCTGCTTGCACTGAAAGATGGTGGAATGAAAGAATCCTGAAGTTCTCTATCATGCCTTTATTGATCTTTACTGAAACAGCTTTAACTGCTTCAAATTTTCCTCAGTGTTTATATTTCGGTTTAAGCAGGAGGTTCTGAGTAGATGAGCATTTTTATTTTAAACAAGCCAGAAATTTCCCAGCTGTTAGTATGTAATATTCTCCCAAGTCAGTAAAAGGACTCATCCTGTGTTTTGTATTAAGCTGTTCAATGAATGATGTAGCATTGACGTGCAGTTTCCAGATCCTGGAGCATTCATTTTGCCTTTATTTGGTACCCTAAAGAAGTTGACACATAGCACTTGTGGTGCTTGAACTGAGATCTTTATACTATTGGCTTTTTTAGTACAGCACCAAGTCAGGCTTGTGACAGGCTTGCAAAAATATGCACTTAACTACATAGTCACATAGGGCATTAATTGGTGCAGTTGCAGCTTTTGCTAATACTTAGGAGAGCACAACTTTAATAAACATGCATTTGTAGATGTATTATAAGACTTTATCTTAAAAACAGTTTTTTATAAAAACTCATTTGCTAGTTTCTTGCTAGCTGTACCTTACTTCCAGAAGCACTGCAAACTTGGTCAGACAGCCACTTCTGAGTATGGAAAGATTGTTCCTAGGAGCAGACCCTGTTTAATCCCCACCTATGTTCCATCCTCAGTGAACCATTTCTGTCCGGATTTCTCAGTCATCATTTGATGTGTGTGGACTGCAGATGCTCATCTCTGCTGCTCTTCCAGAAGAAAGATTGATATCTTTACCATTATTTGATTAAAAAAAAAGTCAAATTGGCATCTGAGTATAGTTGTGAGACAGTTAAAGCCAGGCTCAGGACTGTGTGCTAGATGTGACGGTGATTTAGAGGAGCAGCCCCTTCTTGGCCTCTGTAAGATGTCAGGTGCACCTTGCCTCATTCCTCTTTCAGGATTCCTGAACTGCTGTCGTGGCTGAAGAATTTTCAGAGGAATCTACACAATCCCCCCACAGCCAACTACAGTCCTGAGGGAGGACAAATGGAAGTGTGTGTCACAACTGGCAGCCAGGAAGGCTTATGCAAAGTAGGACCAAGAACTCAGTATATTAAAAGTACTTCTTTCGAGATGGTATTTTCTTCCCTCAGTTCAGCTATGCTCAGCATTAAGCACCACTGCAAAGCTTTGTGCAGAGTATTTGTTAAACAAACACGTTGGGCAGTCTCACATCAAACATATGTGAATGTTCAGATATACCAAAAAGCCTGTCAGAAAATATACTAAGATAACATTTCTTGTTACTCAAGAAATCAGCGCATGGGTGCCTTATTTGCTTTTTGTAACATGACAAAGTGTATCAGTCTTCCTTGAATAATCAACCTGTTCAGTCTTCTCTGCTGCTTAGTCGATACTTTCTGCAGATGAAATGCTTTCTGTTGTATGGAGAGCTGTTCCCGTTTCAAAACTGTTATTCCCCAGCTCTGTTGTGTTTCTAAAGCTGGTTGTTCCTCTGTTTTCCTCACAAACAGCAGTTACTTAAATTTTTGGGAATTACTGGTGTGTAACCAAGACTTACAATCTCACTAAAGAACTAGGAAGCTTGTGTAAAATATGTCTAAAATAGTTTTCTTTCACAGGTGTTTGAAATGCTCATTAATCCTGGGGACAGCATCCTTTTGGATGCCCCCACATATTCTGGGACACTAGCAGCTGTAAGTATTTTGTCAATAAAAAGCTGTGAACATCAGATGTGAACAGCACTTTAGTACCTGTTCTGCTTGCTCGTATGCCCTGTATTTACAGCAACAACGCATCTGAGAGTCAAGTTTTTTCTGTTAATCCAATTAAGTTCTTAAAGATTAATTCATAAAAGCTATTCCCAGGACACAGCGTCCTTTTCTAAATCCCGTAGTTTCTTCTAGGACTGAGGTCATGTTTGGGATGTGGAAGAAAGTCATCACAGCAGTCAGTTCAGAACAGATTTTAAGTGGGTATTTCAACAAATCATCATTACTGAAGTATTTTACAGTCTGATTGTACTGTACCCAGAGTTTTCAGATGTGAACTATTAAGTACTGTACAAAAATAGCAAAGTTTCCTTCTGAGAAATTAATGGCTATATAATTGAACATCAAATAAAAATACGTAAGAGTTGTAAGAAGAGTTAGGATAGATGATGTACCACTTCATTCCGGTTCCCTCTTGCACTGACAGGAATTCTGATATCATTTGGCTAATCAAAGATTTCTTGTTAAGAACATACTTTCAAAATTATTGCAGCAACTTAGATTTTCACTTAAAAATGCTGAGCTACATGGTACAGATAGAAATCCCACGGAGGGGAGACAGCATGCTGTTTTGTTAGTATTTTTCCTGCAACTCTTTGCATTGCTGTCAGCGTGTCATTGCAGTAGCATCATTCTGTTCTCCCAGGTATTGCTGAATATTCTTTCCCCTTTGTCAGTAATGAGTAGCTTGCAGTTCTGGCACTCGTAGAATGCAAATGATCCACTGGAACTAGAGTTGCAGTAAACTTACTGTTTGTGTTGAGAGCACGAAGAGAACAATTCAAATTCTGCACATGCCTTTCTGTTTGCAAAAACGTGTCATTTCCTAGAGAAGAACAGCAATTAGACATTAGTTACCTTTTTTTCCTTGTGTGGCTTAACAGGGCAGATGAAGAGCAATGTGGTAAGTTTGACAAGCTACTGAGCAAACCTAGACAAGCTTTGATTTGAATCGTGAGGAAGTAAGAATTTGGGATAGCTACAAAGTCAGAAAGGATCGTGACAGTTTTGTTCATCCTATCAACAGCTGAGACCTTTGGGCTGTAACATCATTAATGTTCCTAGTGACCAACATGGCATTATTCCAAAAGCTCTAAAAGAAATTCTGTCCGCTTGGAATCCAGGAGATATAAAAAATCACAGCCGCCCTGACCCCAAGTTCCTGTACACGATTCCAAATGGCTGCAACCCAACTGGAAACTCTCTGACCGCAGATCGCAAGAAGGAGATCTATCAGGTATGTAGGAGGGGCCTCATGAATGTTGTGGGTAGAAATGGGCAAATGTCCATCTTGTTGTAGCTCAGGGTGCTCCGCATGCAACGTTTGTGCCCATTATTGGTGCAGAACACATTCTACCCAGAGCTTGTTTCTAAACAAAGCCTCTTTCATGAGGAGTCTTCAGAAACAAGAGGTAAATTATGTTTTGCAGTAGTAGTACGTTGCTGCCTGGTGTCTTTGTTGGGAGCTTCAAAGTGTGTTTGCCACAAGTGTACTGTACCCTTTGAACACACCTTTAGTTATGCACTTGTCCTTGCAGTGCAGGGAGCGTGTTTACTGTTTAGACTGATGTCTGAATTGGGCATTTGAAACCCCCTCCTGATACGGCTTCGTATACAGTGAAGGAGCAACCTGTGGGATCCTAATATGGTCCTGGTAATAGGTCCATAGTATGCTAAGAACTGCATTTACAGTCTTTATGTTTTAATCAGTCTTTGCATTGAAGTCATTTCTTTCTTCAGCTTGCAAGAAAATATGATTTCCTTATTATAGAAGATGATCCTTACTACTTTCTTCAGTTTGAAAAGGTAATCTTGCATGCTACGTAGCACTTTCATTTCTGATACCAAAGAACTAAAGTTTGAGCCATAAATCTTCTTGAATAGTCTTCATGTCCTTCTTCTAAGTTAGTAATATGCTTAACAGTCTATTGCTACTTTTACTTGCCCCCTTTGTGGTATTTTATTGCATCAGCCTTGTAATTGTGGTGGTTCAAATTCCTCAAGCCTTACACAGGACTGAATTTCCCTCATTACTAAGATAATTGCAAAGATCTTGCCTGCAGAGCAGAACAAACATTACACCAAAGCAGTGCCTCAAAATAGCAGCCTCTTGATGTTCTTTTCAAACCAGTTCACTTCTCCATCCAGGGGAAGATGGTCTACTCCTAATCTATTACCTCTCATTTCTACCCCTTTGCCTTCTGGCATCCAGTTGTCCCAAAAGCCATAGGAAGTAATACTGGATAGGCAGCTTCCCTCCTTCCCTGCAGATCTTCCTCCTGTGGGTAACAAAGTGTTTAACTGTCTTTCCTAATGGATCTGCAACAGCACAGCCTGCTCAAGTACTCAACCTCAGGAATAAAAAGCTGATCTTGTAAGGAAGCAAAACATTGGTAGGAGCTGAACAGCAGTATTCAGTATTCTATTTTGAAATACATTTTTGTGGGAGGAGGCAATAGCATTGTTAGCTTTGCTAGGGAATGAGGGGAGGATGTTTAAAGGTAGTAATATATTTGATAAAGAAAAAAGCATGCTGAACTCAGATCAAAATATGGACATATCTTCTAACTTCCCTTTCTTTGGTTGTTTTTTCTTTGTTAGTTTTTAAGTAAATGTAAAAGCTACTGTTCCATCTTGAAAATTACAATACCCTTCTGTATACTCCTTAAAGATCTTGACAGAGAATTTGTTTCCCCTGCTTATGGCGTCATACCAAGTCTTGAACTGAGCACTTGTGTGCTCATCAGTGGGCTAAAAGAAAGAAGGCTGATTTCGTGATGACTTTCACAGAATATTACATCTCAGACAGCTACTGTAAATAAACATTTGTCAGCAAGTTACTGCCCCTGTCCTTTGAACATCCATCGCTAAAATATTTACTATCAAAACATGTACTCTAAGAAATAATTATGTCTCCATAGCAAAGTAATTCTACCACAATCCCTACTAGAAACTTGAATTTTCTTTTTTCTTTTTCTTTGAAGCCGTGGGCTCCAAGTTTCCTCTCAATGGACGTGGATGGCAGAGTCATCAGGACTGACTCATTCTCTAAAGTTCTCTCATCTGGGTAAGGCCCACTTCAGACTCCTCAGTATTACATCTTGATTAAGGCACAAGACTAATATTGTGTGCAAAAGGATCAGATGACAGTTTTTTCGTCTAATACCTGCTCATTTCTGGAAAGTGTTTTTCTTCAGTGTACTAACTTTTCCTGTCATCTCTTGAAAGTCATTTATAATTCCAAATTCTGATTCTCTTCTGATTCCGATAGTTATGCCATCCTGCCCAAGCAGGGCCAGTCTTCCAGGCATCACATAGGCTGAGACTGGCTGATGCTGGCCTAAAGCTCTCTGCCTGGAACTCCTAGTAGACTTTTGCCAGGTTCCTGCCTATTACCATTTCTGCAGGCTCTTCCAATGTGTAAAAGAAATGATGACATAATTCTCTACAATCAATCAGAGTTGTAGTGATATGTTACCTTCTAGCTTTATGGTTCTTTCAGGTTGTGTCTTCCTGAAAAATTAAGCTGGATACTCTCACACAAAACAATATATTTGTGTTTTCATTTGCTTTTATTATTCTAATAGATGTAAGAAAGTAATGTGAATTTTGCACTGGCAGCTAGTGGATTGTGACCCCATCCCCAAGAAAGAGAAGAGACAGCACGATGCCAAGTGTGATGACACTTCCAGAAGTGACACTACAAAAAGGCACGATGCACTTTTGTCTTTGCCAAGGACACATTTCAGCTTACTGATTGGCTTTAATGGCTGTTTGAAGAAAAACAGTCTGAGCAAAGACAGGTCATAGCAGTGAAACATGAACAAGAACCTATGTTATCAGCCTGAATTCCATTTATCCTGCAGTGCTAAAAGAGCAAAAGAAGCAGCCTGTTTGCCAGCTTGCATATTTTTCCATGAAGCTGAGAGTTCAAGACTTTCAATTCTGTGAATAATCCATCTTTCCTTTCCTTTGATTGATCTTAGCTTATAAGTTGTGTAAACCTGGGGTTATAGCACTATTAAAGATATAAATACCTTTAAGAGCCTTAGCACATTAGTGAAATGATTATGGGTTTTCTGGTTACAAGTTAAACCATAACTCTCATAAAGGATTTGCACACTGCATTTCCTGTTCTCATCTTTCCTTTATTTTCTAGGTTGAGAGTTGGTTTTCTGACAGGTCCCAAGCCTCTTATCGACAGAGTTATTCTACACATTCAGGTTTCTACAATGCACACCAGCACTTTCACACAGGCAAGTACCAAACTAACAACTGAATTGTATTGAAAAACCAGATTCCAAGACGGAGGAAACTAAGAACAAGCATACTTGCACTACACTTTTTCAGTTTTAGTTACAAGAACAGATATTGATTCACCAAAAGGAAGAGATCACCAAAGAAATTGCAGCCAGAACTAGAGAGCTTAGTGCATGGAAAGCACTAGTGCTTCAGCTAATATAATATAATATAATATAAGCCATCAGATTTCAAGAATCAAGATTTAAGATGTTTTATCTCTTGCCAATGGGATCACTTGAAAAACCTGAATATAAAGCATACTTTGGAATTTCTTCTCCTCCTCCTCCTTATTTTTCTTCATGCTTAGTATCTAAAATAATACTGGCAGCTCACAGACATCACAAAGGTGCCATCAGCAGCTCCTTTATAACTTGTAATAAGGAAAGGAGACATCAAGCATGTCTTCACACAACTTCCATTAGTTCATCAGAGGGGCAGTATTAAAGAGAGACTGGGAGGAACTTCCATTAAACAGTATACATTGCCTTCCTTTTTTGCCCAGATTCCCATATTCAGCTCTCCATCCGTTCCTTCCTCCAATTCCAACTTCCAAATGTTGCCACTGTCCTTGAAGGTAGCAGTGACAGGGACTGCAATAGTCTGCTGCTACTGCCACTTCTGTTTATAAAGGGCTTTGAGAGACCCTACGTGCAATTTCTTGCCCAGGTGGAATTCTGAATAACACACAGAGCAAGATATTTTTTGAGTGTGGAGCAGCTCTGTATTGATAGTGCATTTTATTTCTTTAGATGATAATTTCACAGCTTCTTCAGCAGTGGGGAGAAAAGGGTTTCTTGGAGCACACAGACAGGTAAGGTCATGTCATATTTTGTATCCCTCATCTGTCATGCTGCTTCTTGCTACCTACACAAAACAGGTGTCCGTGTGAGTATTCATGTTGCATTTCAAATGTCATAATCAGATTTGAACCCTAAGCTTCCTACAGTAATGGGTAACATGTTATGGTTGGTAAAGGCTTGTCACAGGATTGTAAGAGAAGCGTAAGAAAGGTTCTTATATCTGACCACAGCAGCCACTCCTGCCCCTGAGCACCAGGCTGTTAGCCATTCCATAAACACCGGAGAAGAGACACTAGCTCTGGCTTTGTATCGTGTTAGGTATCACAGAATAGGTGTAAGAAGTAGGTTGTAAAGACAGATGTGTAGAAAAACTCTGACTACACTTTATCTCAGCTTTCAGCAATTAGAAAATGTGTCTCTTAAACATTTCTCTTCTCTTACTTTCTTCCTGACAGGGAAGCAGCCCTTCCTATGCCAAATGCATTCATCCTCTTTACCTAATGAAAATAATGCTGCAGTAGGCTACCCACAACCCTTGATAACCTCCTAGAGGCTGCTGTTAGGTGACTTATTTTTGATGAGGTCTTACAGCTGATTACTATTTCCACATGATTTCCCTGGGATCAGGTTGACTTGTTGGATTGTGCTTTTGAGTCAGAGTAAGGCTATTGTTTATAGTGATTACATTTCTGTGGAAGTTTTGCCTCATACTTAAAACTCAATTCCAATGTGCAAGTGAAATAACAGCACAGAAAAGCAAAGAAAAAAAAAGTTAGCACAGAATTTATGATGCAGTTAAATCTGCAGAAGTAAAATTTGCCTTTTATTTTGTAGAGTATAACTGGCATAGGCAGAGTCTTTGGAATTCGTAAGCTTTTCTAGCTAGTATTTGTTAGGTTTCAGGAAATACGTTTGGAAATCAAAGCTCTGTCTTCGAAGAGTATCAAAGAAATGTGAAACTACTAAGCATGGTTCATATGTAGAGAAGGGAGCCCTTTTGCACCTGATGTATGCATTCTGCGCCGTACATTTCTGTCAGGTCTATCTGATGTTGCAGAATCACAGCTGCTTCATTTTATACCAGTGAGAGGAGTCGTTGTGCAAGGCTTGTCTCCCTTGGACCTTGGGGTAGGGTCATTTTCCTTAGTAAGTTGTTGTATTATTTTGAAGTTTTAGTTCAAATATGAAGGCAGGAGGCTCAGAGGATTAAAACAAGGGGAGCTGTCAGATAGTCCTGACTTCTTATCATATGATCTGTTTTTATCTCATGAAATATTGTTTCCATGTGTACCTATTACAGAAACTTATCCCAAATGCATAAATATCACATATGTACTTTTGCAGACAAATACTTAATTTACTTCTGTATGCATGTTTTGTGTGATGACTAGTGCAAACAGGGCTTGTATCCACCGACATAATGGAATGGATATCATTTATAAAGTGTTTAATACTAAGTTTTCTTGGACATGTAAGGATTAAGAAGCAGCAAGAAGCAGCTACAAACGCACTTCCTCTATCTCATTGATCTGTGCTTTGTTGTAGACACCATGAAGCATTCAGGACTTTTCTAATGCATATACAAAGTTTCATATACACAGTATATTGTGCTGTGCTGATCTAGGATGTGTTCATATTTCTGTTAAGTGTGCGTTTTGGTTGATAAGTAGAAAAGCTTTGTTTCTGCTTTTGGAAATAAATGGACTCTGAAGCACTGTGAGATCATGGCTTTCAATTGGTAATGTACTTGCAGAGTTGTGGAGTTCTACAGGACCCAGCGGGATGCAATGCTCATTGCTGCTGACAAATGGTTGAAAGGTCAGTCAGTGCAACACAGCTAATAACTGAGACTTTTTTTCTAGCTGTTATCATCTTTGTGTTCAAGAAAAATTGCTGAAGGTCACCCCTTGACCAAAGTGATAGGTGATCACTATGAGCAAATCAGTGACGTGAAATATTAAGCTTAGGGTGGATTATCTCAGACTGCAGTTGTCCTGCTTTTCTGGTGGGGGGCAAGTTAGTGATGATGAGAAAAAATCTCACCACATTATCACATATAAAGCAGCTGTACAGACAGAATGTATTTCACTCCATGGCATTCTTTTTCTGTTTAAAATCTGTCTTTAAAATCCCCATCTGAAAGTGTCAGATTCAGTTGCATAAATGTAAAGGAAGATAGAAATATGGTAGTAGTGATGGTCATTTTCAGTTCAGACATCCACTTCTCTGATTAATCACAGAGCACAGAACGAAGCTGCTCAGCAACAATGGGATTACAGTTAGTGACTATAATTACTCCTTTTAGTCAGTCTGCAGTGGAATCAACAGTAATTATTTAAGAACTGCCCACCTTCCTGTTCCTTCAGCCTGCCTTCATAAGATAGGTGTTCCAGCCCATGCATCATCTTCGTGGCCCTCCTCTGCATGCTCTCGGGGACCTGGACGCAGTGCTGCAGATGGGGCCTCACAAGGGCACAGTAGAGGATGACAATCACCTCCCACTCCCTGCTGGCCACCCCTCTTCTGATGGCAGCCATGATACCGTTGGCCTTTCAGGCTGCAAGCATACACTGCTAGCTCATGTTAAATTTTTCATCAGCCAGGACCCCTAAGGCCTTCTCAGCAGCACTGCTCTCAAGG
Organism: Centrocercus urophasianus; assembly: GCF_019232065.1. Lineage (NCBI taxonomy): Eukaryota > Metazoa > Chordata > Aves > Galliformes > Phasianidae > Centrocercus > Centrocercus urophasianus. The sequence goes on along the minus strand of NW_024884889.1, from coordinate 5,124,564 downwards.
AGTTCTTTTGCCAATTTGCATGCATATCTGTGGTTTATCTTGACTCAAGTGCAAAAGCCTGCACTTTGCTTTGCTGAACATCATAAGGTTCACCAAAGCCAAACTTGTGAGTTTATCAAGGTCCTTCTGGATGGCATCCCTTCTTTGTGCTGTAATTGACCACACCACTCAGTTTGGTGTCGCCAGCAAACTTGCTGAGGGTGCATCAATCCCATCATCTTTGTCACTGGTTAAGATGTTCTAGAGTACCAGTTCCAAGACAGAACCCATGAGGGACGTTGCTTGTTACCAGAAGTTCATTCAAGCTCATGCAAGCAATAAATTTACATCACTTACTCTATGATGTACCAAATTACAGGAAGAACAGAAGTTTCTTTCTTGATTCCCTTTTCTTTTTCTCTAGGCTTGGCAGAATGGCATCCTCCTGCTGCTGGCATGTTCATATGGATTAAAATTAAGGGAGTTTCTGATACACAGCAGCTGATCATGGAAAAAGCTTTGCAAAAAGAAGTATGACCTATAGCTTAATGGCTTATGATATGAAGTGAGGAAATGATGAAATAAATCTACTGTATCTATCTGCACATAGGCACAGAGAAAGCAGGGAACCTGTGTCCACAATCACCACTGAGGCTGAGGCATTGTGCTGTAATGCAGTGTGTCATTAGTAAAATATTTTCTTATATGTATTCAAATGTTGATATTTAATCAGCTTAAAATTATATCACATGTATATGTTGTGTATTATATACAACATATTCACTATATATCTAATACTATATATCTAATGGTACTTCTGAACACTGACAGTAAACCAAACCTGGTTAGGAAGCAGCTTGAGAGCCCTTTGGTTTTGTTACAAAAAGTCTGATACCAATTTGCCCTCTCAAATTTAATAGAATGTATTGTTTTCAACCTTGCTTGTAACTGAGTGGTTCACTGCTTTCACACAGGTGTTACTGGTTCCTGGGGGAGTGTTCAGCATCGATAGTTCAGAGCCCAGTCCCTATGTCAGAGCTTCTTTCTCTCTGCCTTCTCCAGCCCAGATGGATCTGGTAAGTGAGACTGAAATTATCCTTTTTTAAACATTCTTATCAAGAACAGTTTCTCATGTAATTATGTGATATAACGATATTTTTACTTCTCCTTGTGTGGTTTCTCATTTGTTGGTGTATTTATTTGAGTATGTAGGCAGCTTTTTCTTGGGCAAGATAATTTTATCCAAACTTCCTGCAAAGTGCTGAATTTATAGGATTCCTTAATTTTTTTCTGTGTGTCCCATACACACAGATTCTTACAGAAGAATATTGATTTTCTTTCCTATGATTCACGTGCATGTTGCATTTTGTTTCTCAAGAAGTAATCTGTATTTTACAAACGGTTCGGATGTTATTTGGCTGTCTCTGTAAAATCAATGGGGAGAAAGTCTAGAGATAACTTGTGCAGATTTAGTGATCCTCTGATGCAGGTGCTTGAAAGCTCAGTATCTGCAGTTTTACTTTCATTCAGCTACTCAGGTCTGTAACAGATTTGTGCTTCTGCTGTCCTGTGTCGTCGTCTTTGTGAAAGAAGAAGTAATTCCTAGGCATGCTGTGGACAGTCAAATCGTACCTTGCTGCCACTGTACTTCTGTATGCTTCTCTTCTGAATTTTCTTTCTTTCCTTTCAGCTTTGGTGTCTCTAGGGCTCTATAATGGGTTAAAAGAGATACTTTTCCAAGGATTGCTAGTTCTACTCAAACAACTGATTAGCTTCATTTCAACTCTGAATAACCATTGAGCATCAACAAGTGTATTTTTCTGTTTCAGAAAAAAAACTGCCTTTCATTTTTTATCAGATGAGTGGAAGCTTTGTCTTGTCACAATATGATTTAAAGCCAATGCATGTTGTTAGAGAAAAGGAAAACACAATATCAGCAGAATTTTGTAGTATAAAGCTGTAAGATCATATGTGAGTGTTAGGGTAGTTTTAGTAGACTGTGTGTTTAAGTAATAATGCAGGTATATGAATTTAAACCATATTTATATCACTGCAGGCTTTCCAGAGACTGGCTGATCTTATAAAAGAAGCTGTACAGAAAAAATGAATAGAGCTCATACAGCTATCAAAATCATCTCAAGAAAATATATATTAACATTGGGACTTCATCAGAACACTTGAAAAACAAGCACAGCACCATGGATGTTTCCATTGATTCAGCTAAAAAAAGAAAAGAAAAAAAAAAAGAGTGAAAAACACATTGCTGATTTTTTTTTCTTTGTCAATACATTGCACTGCTAAATTTATTCTAATCCAAAAATGTTTGATATGCTTAAAAACAAGATGTTCTGTTCCTGTCAAATCCATCGTATTCACTTGATTTTGGCTTTTGCTTTCTGTTTGGGTTAGGAAGCGGGGAAATCAGTCACTGAGGAAGTTACACCTGAGGTAGTTGTAGGCATTCTTAATCCTAACTGATACATTCTGCCAAGACCTTTTGTTGGAATTGGTTTTTTATTTTGCTTTCCTTCTTGTCCTGCAGTACACTGGTTTTGAGAAGATCAGTGTCAGGTTCTACTAAAGTTTTGTCAGATAAAAATGAGGTTGGGATGTTTTAAATTGGAAACTGGCATAGCAAAATCAAGCCACAATTAGAAACGCTGGCTTAAGATTCTTTGCAATTAGCAGTGGTCTTGCAACTAATTTTTCTAGTTTTTATAGGTTTTCTGTTTGCTTGTTTCCACTTTGGTCTGTGATTAATTACTCTGTGTCTTAGAAAATGGCTGGTAAGCAAAGGCATGTGGATGTGCTAATAGAACTGCTGCCTTGGTTAACTGCAGACATCTTTTTTAATAGAGAAGAGCATAAGTAACTGAACTGAGCACTGGAATGAACAGTACCTTGACACGGATGTACAAAGCAAGCAAAACACTAAAATAAAGATGTTTTGAGCTTTGATCCCTTGATTATTATCATCCCAAATGTTAGATTCTTGGCACCGTGTACAAAACTTTCAGGAAGTTTTAACTGTATAGATTATCCTAGGCCTCTCAGCGCATCACTCTGCAACCCAACCCTCTCCAATCCTCACTGCAGGCAGGCAAGCTGGTGCCATGGGTGAAGCCAGCCGCACCACAGAGTTGGACTGAGCTTGGGCACATCTAGGACCCTTGGGGTGGGTGGTACAGCCCAGGAGGAGGCTGTAGTTATGGTTTTTGTCCTGGTGGATGAGAGACTGATATATCTGTTGTTTTTCCTCTGGATAAATGGTACTCCAGTATGGTGACCAAGAAATACTGTACTCTACAACACTGCTTGTTATTTTCTCCCAAGTAGAAGTCTAATCTCTGGTAACTGTGTTGTTGACATCTTTTCTAAGCTCCCAACTATTTGCTTATCTCAGTGAGTTTCTCTAATTCGTACACAACATAACCTTGCTTAGACTGTGGCAAAAACTCTTCTAATGTCTACTACTATCATGCCTTAGGGCAAATTCTTTTATACTTTTCCAGTATGATCCTCTATCCATCATTTTTTTCTTTGCAAAAAAGAAGATCTTTTCCTGCCACTGTAAAATTCTTTGTAGTCCCATCTAACTCACCAGTGAATTTAATAGCAGGAAGATGGGAAAGGTGGCCAAAGCACTGACATGGCAGAGCTGCCCACAAAAATCACCACAGCTGGCACTGAAATTTGTGTATAGCTGCAATGCTTATCTGTGCCATGGGGTGGGAGAACAGAGAGGATGTAGGAAAGGAGGAACCCCTTCACTTGCTGCGTATTGTGCTGTCACACAGATGACTGGCAGCCTGAATGCTTTGCTGAGAGGTCAGTGCTACACACTTAAATTAATACTGTACTTTCATAAAGCAGACAAAGAATTAAAACTTGGCCTGATAGTATGTTTTTTTTTTTTTTTTTGTTTTTTTTTCTTAAGATTAAAGAGGGAAAAAACTCAACAAAATCAACCAGGTGATCTCATTTTCTGAAAATCTTTCTTTTTAAGGCAGTCGTGCAAGAAAACCATACCTCTCCAGCTAGAAAGCAAGGCACAGGATGTCCAGAAAAATAAAGCAGGTTCCTATCCCTTAGGAAACTTATCCCTTTTTGAAGTTCCTAAGGAGAGCTGTTGTCTTGCACTTCCTCATAAGGCAAAACAGAGTGTTTTGTAATGTATAACACAGTTTAAACTGCACCCTGTCAAAAGACTAGAATTTAAAATGCCATGAATCTCCTTTCTCAGTGTGTATAGGTGGTTAGATATAAGATACAGGGAGGACTCAACCTCTAAACATCAAGAGATGGTTGCTGGCACTGCTGAATACACAGCTTTCTCCAGTAAGGTCATGTCTGCACTGGAAAATTTTGCTGCTATAAATTTCATTGACTTTCAGTTTCTGATAACAGTAGGTGAAAGCATACCCAACTCTGGCATTGTGCCACAAGACACTGTTTTATTCTGACAGCCACAGCCCTCCATTTGCTGAGACACTGAAAACTTGCAGTTATGAGCCTGTCCAAATGAAAGGCACCTTTAATCAATGGCAAGTTTGTAATAAAACTTGGACTAGATGTAAGTTTCTCCTAGGGAAACCTGCACTCCACCACCTGCACAGCAGCAAGGGCAGCAAACAGCCTCCTCAGCATCTGAGAATCAATCGCAGAGGTGCAGAAGGGGATCCTACTGCAGAGGAAACAGGATCTCATCAACACTGTGCAGTTGTAAATTTGAAATCTCCAGACAGAACGCAGAGAATCTGAGAAGCAGAATAAAGACATCCATGATGTCAGATTTCAGTACACCACATAACTTGCATGCTGAGTACTTGCTGCTAGATCTCCCTAAAAAGTGTTCTGAAGTCTTCCTTTTGTTGGGTAGGTGTATGTAGTTGAACACACAAAGCCAGAACTCAGTTATGACAGTGCTATTCTCTGTGCTTCAGAAACGTATCAGGCGCAAACTAAAAACCGAAACACTTTATTTTCCAAAGGTAAGTTATTTTCAGGTGTTTACCAAAAGATACACAGAATGCAAAGTTCCCATGTACACTCAAAGGGTGGCAAAGCATGAGAGTATCACTGAGAACTGAATGCAAACAAGAGATAGACCAGGTGCCAAAAGGGAAACTCATGGCAGAGTTTCTCCCAGGAAAAGAGCCAGTGAAATGAACCATAAAATAACTTTAAAAGGCAGAAGGGAGAAAAACATTTATTCTGCAAATGCAGGTGGGAGACATTCAAGACCTATCTGGATCCCTACCTATGTGACCTGCTGTAGGGTACCTGCTTTGGCAGGGGTTGGACTTGATGATCCCTTAAGGTTCTTTCCAACCCCTGTCATTCTGTGATTCTGTTAGAAAACCCTCCTTCCAGCCCAAAACCATTCCTCAGTCTTCACAGCAACTAGATGCTGAGTGGAATAAAAGGGCTCCAGAGGCAATAACATTTAATTACACTGGTTCTTGTTCCATTGTCATTGCTCACACTACCTCTCCTCTTTGGGGAATTTAAAAAATAATGTGGAAAACTTTTTTATTTATTTTTTTTTTTTTTAGAGAATAATTTCTGCCTGCAAGATTCTGATTTTCCTATGATACGAGATGATCTGTATCAGATTCTTCTGTAAGAATATGTTAAGTATTTGCCTACGGGTCTTAGTATTCCTGTCATGAACATATTTTCTTTCACAAGAAGCAATGCATTTGCATCTGTGCCAGTTAAATCAGATAAATAGTCAAACGTTGGAAGAATCCTTTGCTTTAAATATATTTTAGTGTTTAGAGAACAGAATTTGAGCCCCAAAACCTGCTTATACTATCACAAAAGTGAAACTCCTGTTTGCTATTGCATACCTGCAAATTCAAGGGCTGTTTAAACTCATCACTGCCTAAGTTTGGAAAGCACGACTTACGTAGCTCTGCACTGAGAAAACTAGGGAGTGGGTGTAGATCCTGTCAGGCTGCCCTGACAATATTCAGCGTGAGTGCTTCTTGCAGCCCAGGCAGCACTTGACAGTGAAGGGTTACATGCAGTGAGGGGAATGCTGCATTCCCCACTCCCTTCCTCAGGGATCCAAGCAGGCAGAGCTGGCCAAGCTAGACACAGAAAAAGAGTGTCCATAGATTCATCACTGGATTTACCTTTGATCATTCCATGCACAGCCTCTTGGGATATATTTAGCAATGAAATTCTCAATGTATGTTATGTGGTTCTTACGGTTTTGGAATTACATCCTTTTATGTGTACAGTATTTCTTTTTTTCATGTAATAGTAAGAGTAATACTCAGAGTTATCCTACACATAAGAGTAAGTAAGCTAATTAAAATTTTAAAAGGCTGCCTCCATTAAAAATTGTTTTCTGTCTTGATGGCAATTACTTTATTGCTTTAAAAACTTGCTTTGTTTCAGTAAGTAGATGATCTTCCTCAAAACATGACAAAACGTGCCCAGCGGATTCTAGCATAGCAACAACACAGCCTAACATAAACTACTGTATTATTAAATTTACCACATAGCTTAATTATTTTTATTCTGCAGCTTAGAAAACTGAGACACAAAAGCAGTGGTTTGTCCAAAGTTTCTGAGGAAGCCAGTGGTGAAGACCTAGAAACCTTTTGCCTGTCAGATTCTTTGATTCAATCACAAGACCTTCCCCACTCTGTTACTAGTGGTACATTAAAGACCAAAGTCTACTGTAACCAGCAGTTACAGAGCACATTAAAGGATAACAGAATTTGGCATTAAGTTTTAATGTTATTGTAGATTACACTATGAGGAAGATCTATCCCCCAAAGGCTGCATTGCTGCACTACTGGATGTGAGCAGGCTGGACTGTTGCAGATTTCAGATTTTCTGGTGATCAGGCAGGAGTTATTTCAGCTGCGTTCAATAATCAATCCATCAGCTGCCACTGGTCAGCCACTGACTTTGTTGTTTTTTTAAACCTTGCATGAAAAAAACATGAAAGCTTCCTCTGAGATAGCACTTAGGATTGATTTCCAATGAAATTATAGCTGAGCACAACAGGCAGGGTACTAAAGAATGACATCTCTGTGACTGACTCATGTCTTTGCTGTTCTTTGAAATCAAGAGCCCTGATTTGTTTGTGCTTCTGCTTGGGTTTATGTCCAACCTCCCGGGATTCTCCTGGGCCCAGAAAGTTTGCTTGACATGAAGCAGATAGCTGAGAGGTCAGTAAGCGCAGGGCATGTCTGCAGCATCCATGCTGCTGGTGGATTTGCCAGAACCCAGCAAATACAAGTGAGAAAATGATTTTCAAATAAGTGTTCACCTGAAGTTGTAGCTCAGCCTTGTGAAAAATACTGATCAGTGCCAACTCGCATTTGTACATTCATATGGGACAATCCACATCCCTCTAGGAAGCATCTTATTTCTCCATTCTTTCTTCTACGGATTTATGGTCCAAAACCCCAGGTTTCTCCTAACCTGGTGACCTCTGTCCAGTCCCACATCTACCATAGTGACACAGCCTGGCCACTCGCGTAACCAACCTATTAGCAACACTCTATGCAAAATTTGTTTACTCTCATCAGGACACCTAACCTTAGGTGAATTTATAGCAAAATTAGCTTATTAGCTACAGTGATGCTTTAGAGATGAGACAGTGTCTCATCTGCAAGCTCTGCACGTGTGCTGTCTCATATTACTCTGGATTCTATGCTTCCATTTGTGTTATAGCATCAGAGAACATTACTGATTGACTTCAAAGCTACTGGAAAGGTTTCATGAGGTAAAAGTGTTGTGACTGGATAACAATTTGCTTTTTTCTCTTGTTTTCTGCTTACATCATAGCAAATGACTAACAAGACTGAATTGTAAGTTAGAGCAGCTGCTAACAGCTGCAAAGGTAATCAATTCGCAGCAGTCATGAGCCACAGAACCAAGCAAGGGAAAGAGGTGATGCACCTCTCCTGTCCTGCTGTCTGTCAAAGGCCAGCAACTGGAGGCAGTTTCAGTGAAATATTTTGCCTAATGGGGATATAAAAGCTAATTTAGGTATTGCTGAGAGCTGGGGCTTTATAGAGAGGGAAGTGCCTGGCAAGATCTAGCTTTGGAGGCACAGTGGTGATGGGGAGGAACTGCACTTAACTACATATCCAGTATTCATCTCTCTCTGGATATGTCATGTCTGTTCCAGACAAAGCATAAAGCATAAACTTCTTTAGATAGACTCTTTTGGTTGTAAATCCAAACTACTGCTTTTGGCAAAGAACTGGTGAGAAAGAAATGGTCTACCTTGCAAACCCCACAGCCCGTGCTCAGAACAGCAGGTTTGTGCCTGTCCTGCTGCCCTGGGACACAAGAGCTGCATGCCTCAGGGACCATTTCTATGATGAGAAGTGGCTGAAATGCATTGCTAAGACAACTGACCGTACAGAGCACGGTGGGTACATTTCCTTCAGAGAGACATTTATCCCACTGAGAAAGTCCATCTCTAGAGCTTCATAGCTGAAAAAATACGTTAGGCAAGGCATGTCTCACTAAACCCTGCTGGATTTTCCTATTTTAAAGTTGATACAAATATTAAAACCACTCAGAAAGCTTTCAGATTGCATCAGGCAGCCCTACACTTCAGGTTTACATTCGGAACGTGTATTCACTCACAGGTAAATTACATGAGATACATATGTTCCCAGAAGTTGTTTCATAATGGTGTCTGTTCTATTTCAAAAACAACTGCCTTGCAAAACTGACCAGATAAGCTGGACCTTCTATAGAGCCTGCTCAGCTTCTTTGGCAATAAGCAGAAAATGGGCAGGAAGGAGATAAACCCTCTGAGGAAACAGTTATTTTTCAAACAGCTGCATAAGCTGATGATCAGAAAGCACTGCCTATATAAAATTGCTTGGAAGAATAGCCATAGATAGGGGCCTAAAGTTCTTGAATGTTTCTGGTCCGTCTCCTATGACTGTCAATGAGTATACAGCCCACCATTGAAGCAAGGAAGGTGTTTAAGAGCAGAGAGCAGCAAATGAAGTTAGCAGAACTTAAATTGGAAGGTGCTGGCTGCAAGCAGGCTGCATGGAAGAATTTTTTCAAGATGATGCATAGTTTCAAAGTTACAGCTTTCACCGTGAAATTCTTGATAACCTGCTATCAAAATGTGCTGCAAGTAAATGATTTAGCAGCAGTCACATATCACATAACCAAGTACTGGAAAAAGGTGTTGTACCAAGCTGCCAGGCTCTGAATATAAGCCTGGAGGACCTACACATGCACAGATATATGACGAGCAGAAAGGGATGAAATTAGCACAACCATTCCCCATGCAAGAGAAGCGCTCCTGAATTTCCTTACATTTTGTGTCAATGGACATCTAGCAATAATGGAGTATAAGTATGATTTTTTTTAACTATTTTTATAAGCATTTAATTAAAAGTAAGTGTTGATTAAGTCGTGCTGAACTGCGTACATCACTGATTTGGAATGATCACTGATGGACAGAGAGAAATCTAACCCATCACCTGGAAAACAAGAGAATTGCTTGGTCATCACACGAAACACGGCCATAGAAAATTGTGTAGTAAGTTACAGGAATGGAGACAAAGCCTTGACCATCTCAAAACTACTTTCGGTGTCACAGTGTCAGAGAGTTCAAGATCAATAAAGCAACATTTGTATCTTCTCGTTCGCTGGGCTTGGCAGAGTGGAGCTGTTCTTCCACTGGAATGGTTTTGTGGAGTACAGCTAAGTTGATCATGGAAGAAGACATGAAAAAAAGAGTAAGTAAAACTATTTGTATGGGAACAGCTGAGTCAGGGCCTGAACCTCTGACTGATCACCTGAGGCGAGCCATGAGTCAGCCAGAGGAGCACAGGTGAAGGCAATTCCTAGACCTGTTTAAGAGCTGGCTACCAGTGGGGAAGGATCTCTTCTGGAGATCTGCTCTGCTGGAATTTTGTGAGTGAGCCCAGGATAGGGGTAAGCCTTCTGTTTATTCTTTTTTGTTATCATAGTCTGCTTTGCCTCACTCTCTTGTTTATTTTGTGATTGTAACATCTTAATATTCTTTGATTACATATTATTCAAGGAAATAATTTTGTTTTTTTTTCTGCAAGATGTTTTGCCTGTACTGTGATGCTCTGTTGTTCTGAGTGCGTTGTGGGTGAGATGATGTTGGTTCTTCAAAGACTGAAAAAAATCCTTTATTTATTATTTTTTCTTTATAAATACTGGGAAAGTTGTACAATTTACAAACAGCATGAAGGAAAAAAAATAAGAAAAAAGAAAAAACCCAAAAACACAGAGGGGGGGGAAAACCAAATGGCTGTTCTATAATCTACAAAATAACCTTGCAAAAGCTTCTGCTACCTTGTTACCAAGCAATTGTCTTCACAACATTCTTGGACAAAACTATACACACCTTAATCCTACAGTCACTGTGGATCACTTTTCAATTAGCAAAAAGACTTTACAGGCCTTTTTCACCTACAATACATCCTCCTTCACTGTTGTGCTGTCACAGAGCTGTTCATACAGTAAACAAAGCAACTCTTCCTCCATCAATTATTCCTATAAGTAGTTGTTACAGCTGGAAAGATTATCATGGTGAAAATAGAGAAAGAAACAAACAGGGAAGGAATGCTCACCTGTATCTAAAGATCCAGGTTCACAGGAAAGACTCCACAGAAGAGGGAGATCCTTCCTAATGGCAGTCAGCCCTTAAATGGGGTTTACAGCTTCAACTGTGCTCCCAGGGCTGGCTCAGTCTTGTCCTGAGGTGATCAATCAGTGGTTTAGGCTGTGGCTCAGCATTCACATTACCTGTAAATTTGTTCTTTGGATTATACTAGTTTAAATGAAGTAATCATGTTCCTTCACAGCCTCTGCTAGCCACGCTCTCTTCTGCAGTCCATTAGCCTAAAAGCCAACAGCTGCATGTGTTTTGCAGTGGAATCAAGTAACAGATGTATTTCACAGGCCTGTGTTAAAAATTTCCCACACTTAAAAAAGTAAAATGTATGAGGTAATGCATAGGTGTCCTTGCTGCCTTGCAATGCAGTGTTCAGTTCTGACAGCTTACAGCTTGGCCCTGACAGCACTCCCTCACAGCTCCCCCAGACCTGATGGCTCTGGTGAGCCCATTTGCCTTCTCAGTTTTTCCCATTTTGGAAGACATAAAATACCCATTTACTTATCAACTGTAGGACTGCAGGAAGTTAATGGTGAGCAGAAATCCTCTCCACTTTTTAGCTTCAGAAAAATAAACAACTTCTGAGCGTGCATATGGCCAAGCAGCTTAGTATTCCTGGCTCATTTTCCCCTGGTCTGTGGCAACTCTGTGATTAATTATTTATTGCCTACAAACCAGGGTGGATTATGAACTCCTAGGAGCATTTTGTCTTTGTTGCACAAAGGGATCTGCCAGTATTGGTGTGGTGGTTGATTCAAGATGTTAGAGACTGTCCCAGGCAAGTAGAAGTGGTGCCCGTTTCTCCTCTGCTGCCTCAGACTGGATTATTCAGTTCATTTTGGAGCAGCACTGTTGCACAAGGGAGATTTTTCAGACACTGACAAATAGCTACGTTGAAGTATAAATTCTGAAGCACAAGACAGGAACCTATGGACCAACCTAAGAAGGCAAGACAATCAGCTGTGACTTGAGAGGACGCAGGCTTTGAGACCATCAAATAGAACAACGTGGAAAGACTCAAGATGGAAAGAATGCACGGTGCTTTTAGTATATGAAATGACATTACTGCTGAAAGTCCTTACGTGCACGGTATTAAAGTTTGATACCAGCATACAGTATGTTAGTTGCTGATATTTGGACTAAGTCAGCTCCAGTTTGTCTAATTCAACCTGGTATCAGCTAGGACAGAGCTGATGTCCTTCAAAATGTCTGATATGATGCTATGTTTTGGCTTTGGAAGAAAAACAATGTCAATGACACGCTGATGTTTCTAATTACTGCTGAATAATGCTGTACAGAGCCAAGGACACTTGAGTTTCTCAGCTTCTCACACTGTTCTGTCAGTGAGGGACTGAGGGGCACAAGGAGCTGCCAAGGGACAGAACCAGGGCAGCTGTAACCTAAACTGGCCAAAGAGATATTTGATGTCATATGACATCATGCAAAAAAACTATAGAACTGAGGGGAGTTGGCTGGGAGAGGTATGGAGGAGGGGGTGGAAGGGGGGCTGCCACTGCTTGGGAACTGGCTGGGCGTTGATTGGTGGGGGGTGAGAAGTTGCTTTGTCCATCACTTGTTTTCTATATTCATACATGTATATATGTTATATTATCATTACAATTATTTTTCTTACAAATTGGCATTATTTGAAATGCTTACTTATTAATGCATAGCAATTGTGGCCCTGATTTCACTGATATATTAAAAATAAAAGACAGAATCTCATAGTAACTAAAGACCTGCATGCAAACTCCAATTAACAATACTTTACACAGTATATGCAAGCAACAGGACATCCAGCAAAGCCCTCCTAAAACTTGCTCTATGATCCATGAAGCTACTATCCCCATTTTACTGATGTATAAACTGTAGTTGAGGGGAAAAGTTGAAGAGATTTGCTTAAGGACATAATAAGCTTTCTGAGGGCCCAGTCTTTCAGAGCACCCAGCCCAATGGATATATTAATTAAAACATATACAGGCACGGTACTAAAATTTAATCCCAGGTCTTGTTGGAGCTGAGGGATATGTGAAGAGAAACAAATCACTCACATTCCCAGTTCCATCAGCAAGGGTTACTGGTGGGAGGCTGGGCAGGTGGGTGCTTTGCTCTGTTCTTCCTGCCTTTCAATCTTCTGTACATCCATTTATTCTGAAACATACAAACAAGTATTACCCAATATAAGTCTGCAACAATGAATCATTTGACAGCCTACAAACGTCTTGGAATATCTTGCAGTTTCATTTATCTTAGCAGATGGTACCACTTTCTCCCTCTTAGACAATCTGCTAGTATCTGCTATAATTTCTCCTGCCATGACTTGTTAATACAGGACTGGGAACAATGAGAGTAGGCAGTAAGATCAACCTATGTCACAGACAAAAAAGAAAGACTTGCAAAAATACCAGAATGCTGTTAAATTGAATGTGAGAAGGAAGAAGCAGCTTTAGTGAGCTTTTAAAAACCATCAGAAGAGAAGCATGTGAGGGAAAAAAGAAATAAGTTCTGCATGGGGTCTGCATAGCTGATCTTTATGGAGCAGTAGCTTGCCTGTTAATCTAGTCTTAAAAAACAACTAAAGCAGTTCCTTAATGTACTTCATTTGCAAGGCTGTTGACACTTGAAAAATCACTGTGGAAAATCTGCTTGCTAGGAGGAATCTGTCATGGTTGCAAAGCCAGGTTTTTTTGTATATATTTTTTTTTTTACTTATCTTCACTGCCAGGTGCTGGCACATCAAAACTGACTTCTGCTGGAAGCCCCATGCAGATACCATACACTCAATGCTTGGATGTGAGTCTGGTCAAGCATTGTGTCCTGACCAGCATGGCTGAAGTCACAGCAAACTTTATTCACCAGCACTGGACATCATGCTAGCACATGTGGCTGCAGATGAGCTGGTGCAGTTGCATGTACTTGGCTACAGGGCACAGATAAAGCTATCTGAGAATCTCTGCATGGCAGCTGATTCAGCAGGGATATAGCCTCCAGTTCTTAGTGGATGATTTACAAATTCCTTTGACTCTTTCATGTAACAAGTTTTGGCTTGGGTTTTGTTTCTCTCTCTTTCAGAGGAAATAATCCCTTTTGCTATCAAGATTGATTTCTACACAAAGCTATAGGCTTAAGTTTGAGCAGGAAAAAAAAATGTCTTGTGGAATAACAAAAGCAAAACTCGCCTTCAGAAATGAGTGTGGGAAGAGCGTGTTGTGGAATGGACCTGTGGTAAGTAGAGATGTTGGCTCTGATGCCTCCAACGCATGATGCTCCCAGAAGCACAGACAAAACAGTGTATATGACTGACCATGCTGAAGGAACTGCTTTGTACCTCTCTGCTACACAGATATATATGGAGATAAAAATGTGAGCTTAGAAAGCCAGAAAGAGTATATTAATAGACTGTTTCCTGATGCCAGTAGCCTACTAGCTGTGAAGTAACAGAGAAGAGAGGACAAACTAGCTTTATTTGAGTCCAGGCACCCCAGCACTTATTCCACATTATCTCCCGAGTGGAGATGTGCAACATGAACCACTTTCCTAGGACAGCTGCTTCTTGTTCTATCCAGATGCTTGCTTCTCCCATCTCCCCAGACTAATACCTCATGATCCTCAGGGTCCACACTAAACTGGAAATCAGACCCACACACGTGAAACCTCCTGTCCATAAAAGCAGCTATGCAACACCAGCTGCCCACCGAGCTCCTGGTTTTTCTGGCCATGCAGAGACCTGGGAGGCCAGAAGACTCCCCAGCCATCCTTCTAATCCTGGGGCACGACCAAAAAGGAAGCTGGGAGAGGAATGACAGATTCAGAAAGTTTTGACAGAGAAAAGGTTGGCGGTGCAAGAGAGAAAAGAAAAGCCCTTTTTTACACATTTCATGCCTTCTCCAGTAACTCATCATCTGAGCGTTTCAGAAGCGCACCTCCCCTAAACAACAAGAAATCGTTCTGTTACTTTCAGAAGAGAGAAAGCCCTTTTTATAGGTAAATAGACATCCCTCTCCCGTTCCAATCACAGAGGCAAAAAAAAACATTTCTAAAAACTTCCCAGTAGATGGCAGGGTTACCTTGCGACAAAGCTTAGTCTTAAGTTGAAAAGGCTGTTGGATGAAGGCTTTAGTACTTAAGTATATTTAATGCACAGAATGAACTAATTAATATCAGAGAAGGGTTAAACAAGTCCTGCAATGATTACTATAGTTTGAGCTAGGAAATGTGAACATTACATTTTAAGGTACTGAAAAATCTTGTATCTCAATGCGATCTTAAAAATGACCTTTGTTAAAAAGGAGCTTCTTTTAGGTAACTGTTAAAACCACAAAACAGCTTATACAAGACAAAACCCACAGCATTTATTCTAGGTATTCACCAGATAACATGACTACTAAAAGTGTCTTTCAGGACCTAAAGCAGTTGAGCTGATGAGGGTTCACATTTTTCTAAGCTTTGAGCAAAAGAAAGAAAGAGAATTCTGCATGGCTGAGAAATGGTGAATGCAGCAGATGAAGAGCTGCATCACTTGTAAGGAATTCCCTCACAATCAGCTGGAAGGAAAGCCAGATGTTCCCTGAAGAGCTCAAGAAACATTTAATTACCTGTCAGAAACTGAACTGTACAGCCCAGTGTAACTTAATAACAGGCAGCAAATGGATGAGGCTAGAGCATCTTTGGGAAGAGAGCTGTAGGTTTAAGAATCACAGAACCACCAAGGTTGGAAAAGACCTCTGAGATCATCCAGTCCAACAATCCACGTATCCCTTACACGTCCCACTAAACCATGTCCCTCAGTATATCTCAATGTTTCCTGCATACCTCTAGGGAAAGTGACTCCATCACATCCCTGGGCAGCCCATTCCACACTGATTACTCTCAGAGAAGTACTTCCTAACGTCCAGCGTGAATCTCCTGTGGCACAACTTGAGGCCGTTCCTTCTCATCTTCTCACTAGCTACATGAGAGAAAAGGGTGACTCCCAGCTCCCTACAGTTTCCCTTTGGGTAGTTGTAGAGGGTGGTAAGGTGGCACCCAGCCTCCTCTTCTCCAGACTGAACAATCCCAGCTCAGCTGCTCCTCATAAGGCCTGTGCTCCAGACCCCTCACCAGCGTTGTTGCCCTTCTCTGGACACACGTCAGGGCCTCAATGTCTTTCTTGTAGCAAAGGGTTCAAAACTGAACGCAGTACTTCAGGTGGGGCCTCACCAGTGCTGAGTACATAGGGAAGATCACTTCCCTGCTCCTGCTGACAACACTATTCCTGATACAAACCAGGATGCCAATGGTCTTAGCCATTTGGGCACATTGCTGGCTCATGTTCAGCTGAGTGTAGACCAACACCCCCAGGTCCTCTATACAACTTTCAAGCCACTCTGCCCAAGCCTGTAGAGTTGCCTTGGGTTGTTGTGGCCAAAGTGCAGGATCCAGCACTTGGTCTTGTTGAACTTCATCCCATTTGTCATGGTTTTATGATGGTTGGTTATCGGTATTCCACACTGTAACATCATGTAGTGCACTGGGAGTTAAAGAGTTAATGCCCCAGGTCTGGGTACCTGTCATGGAAGAGAAGAACTACTACATTCCCCAGAGGACTGTTTGCTGTTCTGTTATCATTTCCGCCCATGGGGAATAGATAAAAGGCTTTTGTAGGTCATTTCCCCTCCCTCTTTCCTGGTTTCAGCAGCATGTGAGCTCTCCTCCCTTCTACTTATCCCAACCATGCATCTCACCTTAGTATCAGAGTAAGGCCTTCAGCTTTCAGACGCTATCTCTAATTATATCTGATTTATTAGCTTCAATTCTAATTGTATTGTATCATATTGTATTATAGGGTGTTATCTTGCATTCTGTTACCTTATTTAGTAAATTACTTTGTTTCTCCTCAGATTGTTGACACTGTTATCTTTTGGGGCCCTTGTCTCTTTTTCCTTTTATTTTCCCTTTTCCACGGTGTGGATCCACAGGTCCCCTCCACCCTGCTAGTCATGGAACTGGGCCAAACCAGCCCAAACACCATACACCATTGGTCTCAGCCCAGGAATCCAGCCTGTCCAGCCTCTGCAGGGCATCGCTACCCCCAGGCAGATCAACACTTCTGCCAGCTTGGTGTCATCTGCAAACTTACTGAGTGTGCACTCCATGTCCTCATCCAGGTCATCAACAGAGATACTGACAGAACAGGCCCCAGCACCGACCCCTGGGGAGCACCACTCCTGACCGGTCGCCAGCTGGATTTAATTCCATTCACCACCACTCTCTGGGCCCGGCCGTCCAGCCAGGTCTTTACCCAGCCGAGAGTGCACCTGTCCAAGGCACGGGCTGCCAGCTTCTGCAGGAGAATGCTTTTGGAGACAGTGTCAAAAGCTTTGCTGAAACATAGGTAGACCACATCAACAGCCTTCCCCTCAACAGCTGCAGAGTGTTTCCATGGTGGTATAACGTCTGACAGTCAGTTCATGCAGTGAATGGTAAACATCATTTTTTCAAAAGCTAATTAGAGGTGCAGATTTGTTTTTTATTGCCCTCTCTCAGCTTATTCAGCTTGAGAGCTTAGGAACGGCTGAGCTCATCAAAAGTGATGAGACAAATGATCATTGTTTCATGCAATAGAAACTTGTAGAAAGGAAAAGAATTGGAAAAGAAAAGAATTAAAAAGTGTGAGGCATCTGACGTTATTATTAAGGTAACTGTTAACCAATTGCTTTAACCCCTATGCCTTGGGCTTATCCGGGGCCCCCAATAAATTGCCTGTCATCCTATATTGGTCTTTGAAAACAAAAGCTCTTTTAAGCATCAGCAGAGTACTGAGATCATTCCATCCCTAGGTCAGTGACTCTTGATTTCCAGCCTAGGGTTTCATCTCATCAGTGTCCTCTGAAGCAATGCCCTGCCTCTTGTTTTTAGTAACTAAATGGAAACATATAGGAAACTGGGAGCACAGAAGGTGGGGGGTAGGAGGGCAAGGAGACACAGAAAATGGGAGGAACCAAAACTCTTTTGTCTATAATGTGATCTCAGCTGCCCCAACTTACTCATGGCAAGGTCTTTTAAGCACAGCTAGGCTTTCTGCTGAACACATCATCAAGGCACCTGAGCAGTAACACCTTCAACACAAATACACACAGAGAACTGTTTGCATACAGTCTTCGTCAGATTCTCTTACAGTGCCCACATAATCCATGTTTTTGTTTTACCTGTGGACTGTGTCTACATCATAGCTCAGGAAGGGGCTTCCCTCAGAAATGAGTGATGAAAACGGATCACTGCAGACAAAGTCTGCCTTAGCAAGAATTCTTCCTCCTAAGAGAAGTACTAAACCAAGTTATTTCTTGATCTTACAGGTTAAGACATAGGGAGGAATAAAGTATAATTGGTCATTCCCACCCTTACCTTCGTAGGAAAAGAAGGGCAAAACCAACAAAACTGGAAGGTAACAAATACAGAATGTCAGGAGAGAAACAGTTACCGCTGCCTGATCTTACGAGGTGCAAATAAAAGCCACCGTAAGACTAAAAGTTTGACAGCTGATCTTTTTTAACTTATTTTGAATTATTTCAGAAGGCGGAGAGGAGGGACAAGAACAAAACACAACCAGTGATTAAGCCTTAACGCTCTGGGATGTGGTTCAGAGTGAGGTATTTCCAAAAGGTCTGCTAAAAAGTAAGCTCTCTCCTATCAGTTACCACAAGAAGCATCTCTGTGCACAGAGTTCACATGGAAAGGTGATGGCAGCAGAGGGGCCTCACTGGGGCCTCCTGTGACAAGAGATATGGTGCTGCCCTATGCAGGACAGGGACCTCTCTCCTTCTCCTCCAGCTCCCAGTGCCCCTGCATGGCCAGAATGCCTGTGCTGCTCCCAGGTAAGCACTGGCAGTAGATGAGGGCATGCACTCGGCACTGATGACAGTGCTTGGCTGGATCGTGGTTTTGAGCCTCACAAACACCCCAGAGACCATTTTGGGCAAGCCTTTTGATGAAATCCTTAGCCTCAGTGACATCGCAGATGTGTCCCTCTAGGCAACAGCATCTCTTCTGCCAGATCCAGTTCCTAAGCCAGAGGGCAATGCCACAGGTGTGGCTGTGGGAGATGGCTACCCACCTTCCTGGCTGGATTCTGGTGCTGTCCCAAAGGGAGACTGCCTGGATGTGCTCATAGGATGGGTTTTTCCAGCCTCCAGTGGCTCCCTGTATTAGAGCCCAGCTGGCCAAAGTGCAAAAGCTGATGATGATGGAGAGCTGTGGAAGTACAATATCCCAGTGTCTGTGGTGACATCAGGTATGCTACTATCTGGGTTGTGGTGCTTTGCATAGTGAGCCAGAGAGAAGAGCAAGCACCAGGACAAGCCAATACTGAATCATTTCCAGAGGTTTGCACACTCCCTGGTCAGACTGGGATTTCAGAGCCGAAGTTGGCTTCCCTCTCTCCTCCAAGGAGGACCTTCAGTTAGTACTTCCTATACTCAGAAGACATCAAACCAGTATATATAGCCAGTAGGGTGCACAGTGAGTTCAGAAATCACATCAACCTCGCAGTGTTTGAGGCACAAAGGACATACCAGGTGGATGTACCTAACACTGGCAGCACAGGCAGGATTGGACTTTTCAGAGCCAGAGGAAGACAGCCTGAACTGTGGGAGGGCCCTTTCCCACAGCAATCAGTTTACGGTCAGACACAGCCATGCACCATGGCTGCAGAAAGAGGTAGTTCTCCTTCAAAGTTCTCCTTCAAAGCTCAGCAGACTTCGCTGGGGCCACTAAGCGTTGGCTGAGTGAGTGGGAGTTGGGGAGACCAGAAAGGTAAAATGCATAGGAAGCACTGAATTGAAGGAAATTGCATTATATCAGCATGCACCACTGCTTTTAACCAGTGCGGTGGTTTAAGTCCTCGCTGCCTACCTGCTATTGACCACAAAGACCAATAGGAGACTTTGCACTGCAGTCCACATCTGCCCTTCGAGCTACCCACAGAAGAGCTACAGTGACTGATGGGACAGGCATGGGGACCATGTGAAGAGTGAATGGTGATTTCCCAGGAAGGGGCACAGAGCAGTGATGGGCTCACAGCCGGATGTGGAAGGGAAAACAAAAAAACCAGCAAAACTGCTCTCCTTTTACTCCAGGTGGTGGTGGGTCCAGGTACAACAAGTCCAGCTTCCTTTAGTCAGCCTTCCCCCTGTTTTCTGAGCATTGCTGCTTTCTTTTTCCACTTTTTCTTATGTGGGCTTGAGACTTGCCTCAGCGTACACCATGGTGCACCCTACATACACCCTGCCCCACAGAGATGCAGTCCTAACCCAGGTTTTCCAGCAGTTCCAGTAAGCGCTCTGCGATCCGATTACTCTTTGGAGGAGCAGAGGAGCTTCCATTACTACTGCCCTGGAAGCAATCTGAAGAGGATATCAAGAGCAGGTGCCAGACAGGGCTGTAAGAGGATTACAAGCAGGTGGAAACAACGCAGCTTATCCCACTGGCTTAGATGCTCAGCCCTCCAAGGTCAGTGGGGTGGTACATCAGAGGTACAGATGGGAGGACAGCAGTGGCGCACAGCTGGTCCCGGCCGGCTTCCTGCCGCTGGCTCCCGAGTAGTGACATCCACATCCAGGCAGTGACAACCACTTCAAGCTACGGGCCAGCTTTACCCTCTCGCGTTACGGCACTCGGATACCTACGGAGCCAGCCGTCGGTCACCCGCAGCCTAGGACCTTCTCAGACTGGACTTCAGCCGGAGACAGGTGCCACACTCCCGTTAGGAATGCAGTCCTGTAGCCCCGAGCGGAACCCGCGCGCATCGTTCTGCTCTAGAGGAGTACCGAACAGGTTGCTCTTCCCCCGCCTTGCAGTCCTTCCTCCGCAGCCCTCCCCGGCAGCGATGCGCCGACAGCCACCTTCCGCGCCCCCAGCGGGCACCGGAGCCGCCCCCCGGCCCGGCCCCGAGCATGCTCAGTGCCGCCCTGACCTACTTTCCCCTGCCGGAGCCGGCGGAGGAGTGGCGGTGCGGAGGACGGCGCTGCGGCACGGCGCCCCGTGACCGCGGACTGCGGCAGCGCCGCGCTCCGCCCGCCGGCCCGCGCGGCGCGCCCCGGGCCCGGCATGGTGCTGCGCGGGGCGCGCTGAGGCGGAGCGGCCGGC